>NC_137461.1:248247834-248592358 GCF_964235325.1 Thermobia domestica
AGTCAAGAATTAGGAAACTAAGTAAGAGAGATATTTAATAAACCAAATGTCAAGAATTGCGGATCTGAGTGTAATAGTGGTGTAGCCAACGTAAGTAAACAACATAAATAAATGAAAAATTGCAAAATAAATCTTAACTCTTAGTACAAATCTACAATACAGCACATTGCATGGAAGTTTCGTTGTACTAACTGACAAATATAAACTATGTAAAATAGTTTGCAGAACAAAATGGAAAACTTTAAAGTCCATGTTTCTGACTTTTAAGTTACTGTAGGTTAAATCACTGTTGTATTCATACTTAGAAATATAATTAAGGAGATATGTCCAACCAAATATATCAAGAATTAGAAATCTCATTAAGAGATATATCAAATTGAATGTGTCAAGAATTAAGAATTGCATTAACAGATGTATCAAACCAAATTTGTCAAGCATTAGTTATACCAGAAAAAATAAAACGCAATTAAATGTTTAATTTAACTACTCATTGTTATACCTCTTAGTCTGGTGGAGATGGATTATTAATATCAATGAAACGATTACGAAAGAGTTGGTACGGAAACACTCGGACAGGGCGTTGTCCACCACAAACTCACTTGGTTTGAGATCGAACCAGGGACCCCTCGTACCTGGGGTAAGTCCTGTATCACTTTTTAATTATAAATTCTTTCTTATTGTTTCTTTCTTTAAAAAAAATATTAATATTGAACTCTATAAGACAAAAACACTGAAACATTGAGGACAGTTAAAAACACCAATAGTCTTCAGAGCAAGTCGAATCCCCGAGATGTTTCGCCTTATGATCTTCAGCCTAAGATGGCTCGACTACAAATTTGTTGTTAATAAATTGTAAACCTCCGTATTTATCGAACTTCCTCTGAAATCATACCAAATTTGGTATTAATATCAATTTTTATTCTGTTGTTACAGGTCCAGAAAGACAGAAGAGTGAGCACAGTTTCGCCAAACGGAGAAATTGAAGGCGAGGGCTGTTATTGTATGTGTCCACATGAAAGGTATAAAGCCCCAGGAGATCCCAGCCAACATGACTGATACTTTAGGTGATAGTGCCCCTTCATATGCCACAGTGAAGAAATGGGCAGCCGAATTTGAGAGGGGAAAAACCGATCAGAAAGGCGTGCAAGAAATCATCATTAATGATCGGCGAATGACTATCCAACACATTGCTGAGAAAGTGGACTTATCTACTGCACGCGTTGACCGGCATGTGTGAATGAGCAAGGTTTCTGCTAGTAGAGATGCGCACGAAACAAGATTTGTGGCTGTATTGTCTCGAAAATGTGTTGTAAAAGTGATGTCTCGACTCGAATAAGTGTATATTTCTCTATTGGAAGAGCCGTGTCTCGACTCGAATATTGTCAGAAAAATCCTGTCTCGACTCGTCTCGTGCGCATCCCTATCTGCTAGATGGGTGACAAAACTTTTGACACCTAATCAAAAGCTCACCAGACGCAACATTCCAAGGGACAATCTTAATTTCTTCCGGGAAATTCCAGATGCTTCTTTGCACTCGATTCATAATAGTACATGACACTTAAGTCCATCATTACCAAGCAGAGTCCAAACGAAGTTCAAAGCAATGGAATTACCCTTCATCTCCCCTCTGAAGGCCAAGTAACTGCCCTCAGTTGGAAAAGTGATGACTATAGTTTTCTGGGATTCAGAAGGGATAGTGGTGGATTATTTTCCAAAGTGGCGAGCACTGACTGCAGGATACTAAGCAGGTCATCTACAACAGCTGGCTGGCGGCAGAAGTGTCATGAGAAGCTGGCAGCAAGTGTGCTTCTCTATCAAGACAATGCTCCTAGCAACAAATCAGTAATCGAAATGGCAGCAATTCACAATTGTGGCTACCTATTGGTCCCCTATCCACCTTATATGCCTGATTTGGTACCTTATGACTTTCATCTCTTTACAAAGCTCAAAAAGAAGTTAGAAATTGACACTGACGATGACGTCATGCATGCCGGAGATGAAATTTTACACGTTCTCAACAAATCATCTTTTACCAGCGGCATTAACACACTTGAACTCGATGCGCAAAATGTGTTGACTTGTCAGGAGACCATGTTGAAAAGCAACACTATCCATAAAGCTTCTACTGGTTCGTTCATAGGTAGGTTTAGAACTCTTGTAACAACCCTCGTGCACCACATCGGTTCAACTGAGTCAGATCGGTTCAACTGAGTCAGAATGCCGTCCTGAATCTTACTGAGAGATATATTAAATGAAGTATGTCAAGAATTAGGAATCTCTCAAAGAGATATAATATACCAAATATATAAAGAATATTTAGAACTTCACCACAAATATATTACATCAAGTATCTCAATGCAGATCTATGCTTTGTTTCGGATAATGTACACTTTGAGGTCTAAATCAAACAGAAGGCAATGCCCGCATATAGGGTTAAGTGGAAACTAGTAAAAAAACAAAAAGTCCTGCTCAAGTGTTTACTAAAAATTGACCATGCCAAGGAGAGTCAACTGAAAGCAAATCACGATTATAATAATAAATACTATTAAGAGAAAGTGTTCATTGTGGAAAGAAAAAAAAAAAAAGAAAATAATGATCCCAGACAAATCACAATGACCACTTAATAGAGCTGATGTCCTTGGCTCAAAACAAGACAATTTCTCTCTTACATGCAACCTACATAGAAAACCCTGTTCCACTTTTGTGTCAATATTCTGTTGATGTCTATTCCCTTTCATATATATATATTTAAATATATATAAAATATTATTATGAAATCATGATTCAAGAGGAATAAAGATGAATGGAAATTTCGTTATTTATATATATATATATAGGGTGATGTAAATCAATGATGGGCAAACTACTGCCCGAAGATGAGATACTGGTACTGGTACTGGTAAGGTAATGGTTGCCAATGTTATCTTCAATAAATTATATTGGCCTGCTTAAAGTATTTTCCTTCGTTTTCGGTTCTTACCTTCTTTATAACAATCAAAGACAGTTATAGCTCCAATGCAGTGATTCTCAACCTCTTTTAACTGACGACGCACTTTCCTAGACGTCCAGAGCGACACACTTGTTTTTATCATTATTATTATTATTATTATTATTATTATTATTATTATTATTATTATTATTATTATTATTATTATTATCTATTATAATAGTCAAACCAATTAGTTTTTATAATGACTCCATATAGCAGTAAACATTATCGCTACCGCTTGAAGTGATGACTGGTACAATCTGTATCGATATTAACTAATAATTATGAAATTCTTGATGGTTTTGAAATTCCAAAATTTCGCGAAACACTTTAGGGGGCTACATGACACACTAGTGTGTCGCGACATATCGGTTGAAAACCACTGTTCTAATGTACGATTAAGAAGATACTTAGTGTTTAAAATAACGTACTTTGAATGTAGTTCAAATTTGGAAATTTTTAGAAGTGTGCCTCAGACTCCACATGTATACACAACAAAAATCCAACTTTGTAGTCTATATAGCTGAGTCACATCTATTAGAACTACAAACAAAACCAGAGAAATTATTTTGTTTGCCATTAAATTAGATTTTGGATTTTTCCAAAGTTGGATATAAAATATTATAGGAAGAGAAGTAACTGATTAAATAACAAATTCTTATTATGTTTCTAAAATGAACATGGCAACCACCTCTGTCATCGTGATACCATTAGATAATTATGTGTTGTGGTAGACAAAAACACAAAATAATGAAATTTTGCTTTTAAAACTTCTGATTAGTTTCTTCACTAGTATATTGAAAATAACGATTTTCAACCAATAGAGAGGGACATATTCTTGAAGCAATACTTGATGGTTCGCGAATTTCTGAATTAATACTAAACTCTTCTAGTAAGCGTAATAGTTTAGGAGAGATCGGCGTTAATGTAATTTTGGATGAGCAATAACTTAGCTTATTTCAATGGATGTTAATGTAACTTTGGATGCGGAACTACGTAACTTATTTCAATGAATGTTAATGTAATTTTAAAAGAGGAACTACGTAGCTTATTCCAATGGATGTTAATGTAATTTTGGATGAAGATCTATGTAACTTATTTCAATGGATGTTAATGTAATTTTGGATGAGGAACTAAGTAACTTATTTCAATGAATGCTAATGTAATTTTGAAAGAGGAACTACGTAGGTTATTTCAATGAATGTTAATGTGATTTTGAATGGGGAACTACGTAGCTTATTCCAATGGATGTTAATGTAATTTTGGATGAAGATCTATGTAAATTATTTCAATGGATGTTAATGTAATTTTGGATGAGAAACCAAGTAACTTATTTCAATGAATGCTAATGTAATTTTGAATGAGGAACTACGTAGGTTATTTCAATGGATGTTAATGTAATTTTCTATGCGAAACTACGTAGCTTATTTCAATCTTCATGTTATGTTTAAGGAAAACAAACGATGTTTTGAATCCCTCACGAAGTTTAACATACTTCGAGGTGAGTTCCACATTTTTTTTATGTGATACCTTGGCCTACCAAAACTGTTTGAAGCCTAAAATATGCCCAATCCAAGAAAGTGTTTCACGTTGTCTTGTTTTGTTCTCTAATGTAACATATATAATCTATTTCACTGCACGAGAGAACTCAAAATCAATCCCATTTGTTTGAAAATGAAATGAAATCTTTGTCCATACTTCACGGTTAAGATCTAAGGTAAAGGGAGACAGATGATTTAATGAAAGTGAATAAATACGTAATAATTGTTGGAGTGAAAATGAGTGACAAAACGAGAAAACCCACAGATACGATGCTGATAACCGCTAATTCGCATAGGCTGGAATCAAACCAAGAACCTCTCGCACCAGAAGTAAGCGCTGTATCAACAAGCCACTGTGCTCTTCCCAATTTGTTTGAGAGATTCAATATTTTTACGCCTTCTTGAGGTCTAGGGTGTTCCAAAATGAATATCGGGGGACTTAAGACTATGTAGTATTTAGTACATTTAACGTACAATTATTTAATGCATCAAATGAAATATCAACTCAAACAGTTTCCGCTACAAGTGTTCAATGTGAGCACCATTCGTCATTCGGCACACATCGAATCGATAGGCGGGAATGGTCTGTAAACTTTCCACCAGGATATGGCACAAAACACATTCAATATAAGGAAGTCTCGTTGCAACCGTAGCATCTATTGAGAATTTGCTGACCCCAGATGCGAACATTATGAGTGTTCACATCGTCAGTTATGTGAAATGCCGATTCATCACTGAAGACGACACGATCCAGAACATCTTCATCGTCATGCAGCAACATTTCATTTGCAAAGTTGGCATGTAAACTGTAGTCTGTAGGCTTTAGAGCTTAAACGATAAGGACGTACGTAGTTGTAAGAGTTTCCTTAAAGTTCTCCACACAGACGTTTGCTCTGTAACTACAGATTCAGTCTTTGCAAAATGTAAAACACAAAAAGCTTTCTGGTCACTAGTCGCCATCTTTGCTACTAGCGCTTTCTAAGTTCAGACAGAGGAAACACTGCATGCGCATGCCTGTGTACAAAACTATTTGAGTTGCTCTTTCATTTGATGTATTACTTATAATTGTAAGTTAATTGTATTAAATACTTTAAATCCTTAAAACCCCGATATTAATTTTGAAACACCCTATACATAGAACTATATACAAAACAAATGTACTTTTGGGGGGGGCTTAAATAACAATAGTCATTAAAACAAAGCTTATCGGAATAGAAGATTTAAGTCAGAAGGAACCCTGTTTGGTCCACAAATTCTTATCTTGGAATTCCTCACTTACTCAAAGTAAGTAAAAGCTAAACAATATCACTTTGTCACTGTGTGAGTAATAAAAGTTGATGTTTCAGAATAGAACCCTATGGCACTCCAATGCATCTGTGACACCGACGAAGAACCAGATTCCAGAAGTTAATAAAATGTCAATTATTGATGCAAAAAGTATGTGTAATCAATTTTATTAAGTGCGATTACGTGAGATTTGTTGTGTAATACTTCATTCACAAAGGAAATCATGAACCCAATTCTATTTAAGAAAAAAAAAACTTCACATGAAGAAAGCAGTTGCTAAGAATTTATTAAGCAATGAAATAGCCTACCCATGGTGACAGAATTTACTTATCGATATGATCAGACCAGACTTGGACGAATGCTAGAGAATAATCTACTCTTGGCTTGTGAAGTAAGTACAACAACACACAGCTCCACAGTTTATGTTTTACAGAGAATAGCAGTGATTATTGCAATGAACAATATGAAACAAGGTGGTGTACTTTTAGGACACTGAACTCAACTAGTGTTTAACTTGTTTCCTAGAGTTATTACTTAAGCTAATAAGAATTATTAGTGCTACAAAGTCTAGTACTAATAATTGTAGGTAAATATAAATTTAAATTTAACTTGTTACAGTTCTAATTAGGTTGGTGCAACGAAATATCCGGTTTGGTGTTTGGTGGGAAACTCACATGAGCCTCATTCGTCTAATCTCATAAAAACTCTGTACACATACAGCAAACATTCTGAGGTACCCAAACAGTCAGGATCTGGTTCAGTGTTGGCCAGGGACATACATACAGAACACACAATTGCGAGTAACTTTTCTTGACAAATTCAAACTAGAATATTCTTTGTCACAGCAAGCAGAAAAAATATTCTTCCTGTTTCTGAAATTTATTTCCAGTGACACAACATTGCAAAATGAACTTTATGGGTTTCGACCAATTTCATGTTGGGATGAGGTCCTCACGATCACCATGAAATAGGCTCCTCGAAAGGGTGTTCGTGACCTTACAGACGAATTAGACACACAGGTGTACTAGATATGCACTAATTGCAAATTTGGAGCGGAAAGATCGACTTTTATCTATTATTCATAGGACTTTTTAGTGCATCAATTGCTTTCGCGAACGAACATGACACGCAAATAGTTGAATTTGGCATATCAGCGAAAAGCATAAAGGCTTTGAAAAATTGTGTTCACAGAACAAAACGAAAAATGCTTCGTTATGTTTCTAATGCTAAAAGGTCTATTTCCCATTGTTTACAATGAGAATTTACGTCCCAAATGCTTTTCCAATGTTGAGTCTATGGGCATCCCGTTTTTCGATGATAATTTCTCAATAGTAGGTCCGATCTGGACATGCGACTCCGTATGGCAGTCGGCCCCGCGCGTTCTCCAATATATGAACTCTACTATAAATATATATATATACTGTAGAAACAATTACTAACGCATACTTTCTTACTATTGTGGTTGTGGCTTTTCTCGAGGTCCTCTTGTTTCCTCCTACACTCTCATTCCATATTCATTAACAAAAGCCATAACCGTCGGCCGATAAATTAAAGATTGCATTATTTTATCTTATTCACGAAAAGAAAGAAAAAAAGAAATCTGTCAATAAATACAAAAATTAAATAGATTTGATTAAAGCTTTTGATTTTACTATAAAAATTTCATAGTACATTATACTGAAGGAATATCGTTAACATTGCTGGCCTAATGGCAAGCGCATGTGCCTTTAGTGTGTGAGGTCACAGTTTCGATTCCCGGTGATGAAATATATAATCCGCTACATTGGTTCAGGATCGCACTTTCAACTGTAAGTGTCGCCTTGTATAGCCTCGCTGCTGATAGTGAACGGAAATACAAATCAATCGATTAAGTAAACAGTTGTTCTTTCGAACCTTCTGCTCATCAACGAACAATCTGTATGCTAAAGTGACATCTTTCGGCGTCAGATAGGAGGCAGAGCAACTGTTGACATTTGCCTGACTGTGAACTACCTGAAATTAGCGTAAATGACAAATACAGCAGTGTTGATTTTATAAAAAGTATTTCAATTGATATATGCACTAAAATAGCTATGTAAAGGAAATATACGTAAAAGTTATTCTATATCTAATTCTTCTTACATTCCTCTAGTTTCCCATGTTGAATGTTTATTCTTTTGTTCTCTTGTAAACAACGGTGAAAACAACTAGGCATCCTACCTTGGCTCTGATGGCTTAGCTGACCTGTTGTTATGTAATGTAAATAGGATTGAAACTGCCTCCAGAAAGAAAGCACAGACAAAACGATGACTCAAAAGAAGAATAAGTTACCAACCTCCGCCCATGGCAAAATTTAAGGCACTAGTTTTGCCCACGAGACGACTCCTAGATGTTTAATTTTGAGACCAGACGACAAATATGATAATTGCCCTTGTGGTATTAATTATATCCCTGCACCGCTTGGATATCAAATAATGTAATTTCAAAATGGAAAATTTTCAGGAGAGAAATTTTGAAGTTCTATATCTCATGAAAAAATCATATTTATTTTATGATTGCAACCAAACACATAATTATAAAGTTTCTTTCTTCCTTTTTTTTTAAATGCTGATAGTGAATCACATTCTCTTCATGCGTTTTATGTGAGATTTTGAATTTCAAAATTCTCTCCTGGAAAAATTTCAATTTTGGATTTAACACAACTTAGCATCTAAACGGTCCACTTTTAAGTTTTAGATTTTAAACACTGTTTTAATGTTACTTGATTAATAGTACGTGGGTGATTCAGAAAGTAATGCCTTCAAGGCCACTACTTGACCAGTAGTACTGCAAACATTCTGAACTGTTTACATTTAATGCACTGATGTTTAAGCTATAGAATGTCCCTTGTTTCACCTTCCTATCTCTTCTCGTTCCAGAGTAATGCAGCAATCAATGGTTTCCAGTGGTGATGTCCGGTTGAAACACCGGGCTGTCATTGAATTTCTGACTGCGGAAGGTTTACGCCTAGGAACATTTATCGCCGGAGACAAATTGTGAATACACCATTATGACCCGGAAACGAAGTATCAGTCGATGGAGTACCGCCACACGTCCTCTCCTCACCCAAAAAATTCAAAGTTGTCTCACCTGCTGACAAAGTGTTGTTGACATTCTGCCTCATCTTGTCTACAGACCGGATCTTGTGCCCTGTGACCTTTGTCTTTTCCCCAAATTCAAGAATCACTTTAAGGGCAAACGCTACAGTTGTGACGCGGAGGTGGAGGTAGCCGTTCGTCAATAGTGTCGACAGCAACCACCAAAATTCTTCGACAACGGCATGAAAAACTTTGTTTGGCGTTCGCACAAGTGTATTGAACGTAATATGAACTATGTTGAAAACTGATGCCACCATTCATAGCTGAAATTGCAAGATTTCCACTGATACATGTATCGGTGCTATCTGCCAAACACAAATAAAGGTATCACCTTGGAGGCATTAGTATCTGAATCACCCTCGTATAAGAACTATAAATTGTTAAACAAATTTGTAAATACAGTGTACGATAACTTGCGTATCTTTAAAGATACTCAATTTATATTACATAATAAATATACTACAATTGGAAATATTGTTTATGTGGATATCTCCCAATTAAAAACATTGTTATGATGCTCTATTTCTTATATAATTTAACGTACTAATATGAATACATAGTACATTCTAAATATTTAATTACTTACTTGTTGTACACATATTAGATAATAAATAATGAAGCCTCGAAGTTGATGCAACGTGATATGTCATAATATATTTTAATAGCTTACGCTTGAACTATTTTTACAAAACATATTTTATTAGGTATATATATATATATATATATATATATATGGTATCTTCCAATATTCAGGCAATTGTGTAACTATATTTGCATGACTTATGTGTAATATTTCCTTATAAAATATGTATATTACTGTTTGGAGCGTTATTCGTGTTCAGTTTTCTACAGTAAATTTATATTTTTAAATATATATTTTGTTCATAAAACTGTGTACTTTCTTAGTTACTTCACCTACAACGTGAGAGAAAATTCTCTTACGCATAGAGTGTGTGTGTTCCCAGCGGTGTAAATGAGGAGAAGACGCGAGGAGATACATCCCTTTCGTAAAACTTCAAGAAAGAAAAAAAAAAGAATAATGAAAAGTAATTAGATGAGAACACATAAAGGAGCTTCTACTTAATGTCTGTTTCGTTCCTTTTCTGTAGAACATAAGGACACCGCTTTTCGACAAAGTAGTTAACATCACAAAACAATCTGAATTCAGGTCAAATTGGTTTCCGAATATTCTAAAAGAAATGAAATAATTGTTCAACATTTCGATAATGACTCGTTACTTTAGTGAAATAGTAAGACAGGCAAGTCCTGAATGTAAACAGCTTGCGTGATAGTTTGTTATCCCTTACACATCTCTTTTTGTCCAGATCAATGTGATATTTCGAATGCTTATGGCTTATCCTTAGACAATACTAGCATTAATCACCCACTTCGCTGGGTTACAATATGTTCCGTTAAACGGTAACCTTTAACTATTATTGAAGCGCTCTCTGATATATTTCATTTTCGATTATTTTTATATATTTCCCTCAGCCTCCCTAATGTAGGGCTGAATTTGGATTTAAACAGCATCAGAAATGTCACTGCTCAAGTCAGTGAAATCGAAAACTATGGATTCGTCATTAATATCGGCCATTCTTATATATATATATATATATCCTCCCTTCTCCTAAGTTCTACGGTCAAAGTAAAATTACAAAAATCATTCCATGTTCGAACCTCATCTATGTTCAAAATTTGATCGAGACTGTTTGGGTGGTTCAAGAGTTATTAAGTCACACACGTAGCCACTTTCATTTTTATTTATATGATTGTAATTAAACACACGAGTTTAAGAATTAATCATAATTTTAGGTGATATCTCTTTAACCATAATGTTTAATGTCACCTTGATTGATTGATTTGCTTTTGACTTTAGCGTCGTCCCTTCCAGCACGAGGCAATATGAGACGTGTATTTACAGCTTATCCTGGAATCCGAACAACATGAGATCCCACCAGGAATCGTATCTGGATCTCCGAGGACAAAGGCGCATACGCTAACATCTTAGTCATGAGGGGCCTTACTGTTGTCTTGCAAGTGTCATAATAAGAAGCTTGATGAAGACATAATACTTAAGAGGCTTCATTACACTACAGCATGTAAAAGTATGTCATCTAATGTAGTATCAGTGTTGTAAAAGAACGTTAAACCCGAAAATGCTAAAACTGTTGGACACTCATGACGTGTTTGAGTATGACACACAATTTTTAAAATAATTCCTTCATTGATATATGATTAGCGTACTCAGCTTTGGTTTGAGAGACCTCGGATCGATTCCTGCTGGGAGTTATGGGGTTCCGATTCTACGTTAATGTGTAGGTCCATGTCTCATATTGCCTCGATGCTGGTAAGAATGCCAAACTTCAAATCAATGAACCAAAAACTCTAAAAATAGTTCTTTGTTAAATTTATATACATTATTTATGTCTATAACAATTGCTTAGTTTTGATGTAGTAATCTCATATCGAAACTCATTGTCACGTCTTATTCTGATCTAATTTTGATGGCAATTGTATGTAAACGATAGTGCAGTATTATTTTTTTTTAACGAAAATAAATTACTTCAAACGGATAAATGATTAACATTCCCTCATTTAGTGCGGGAGGCTTGAGTTTAATTCCTGGTTAAGGTTAGTGCAACATCCTTCCTTTCAATGCAGCAGAAACTAGTTTGTTTCCAGCTGAAAGCACATGTCGTTCTATAAGTGTTACGTGTCATAATCAATTCCTTTAGGCTAACGAATTGGAAAAAATGAAATCTTTCACTTGTTATATATATCTTGCGGTTACATATCCTTTAGGCTAAAAGAAAGGAAACTAATGAGTATTGAAAGTAAATGAATGTGAAGGGTATTGACAGAAATAGAATATGGGAGGAAACGGGAGAACCCCAAGAAAACCCATGAGCACGACGTTGTCTAACTCAAAATTACATGGTCCGGTATCGAATCGGGGCAGATGAGCACTGCAGGAATGTTTGTTGGGAATTGTCTAAAGTTTTTTTTGGGAGGAAGGGTCCAACACTACAAGACATCACGAACTAGCTCAAATGGCCTCTGAGCTGTATCTGGTAATTGTTAAATAAATAAATAAATAAATAAACACCACGTCTATGTAGTATTGAACCGGTGTAATTCTACACCCAAAAAGAGGATAAATAATTGTTAATTACTGTTATCTATACTTTCAGACAAAATATTAGAACTATATGGGTTTTATAAGAAAAGAAAGAATATAAATGAAAGACTAAGATCAATTCTTTATGTTACATCAATAATTTCTCTGCTAGAGAAGTACTGTTTTATTAAGAAAATGTATAGGTGTATGTCAAGTTACGACATTTTTCGGGAAGGGGCTTTTTGTCCCAGTGGATCACTGCGTGGATGCGACCCTCATCAGGTTAGGAATTCCTCACAACAAGGGTGACCCAACTTTGCCCCTCAAAAGTGGTCAACTTCACTCCTCTCCTACATAAGTAATATATACCACACAGAGTATTATTATGTAGGAGATTATTTCATTGATTTACATACCTGTGTTAATGATATACCCTCATAGGAGGAAATGTCCCCAAAAATCTGATGCAAAGACAAAAAAAAAATAATAATAAAATAAAAATACCCTCCCTCCAACACGGTGGTAACATTCCACATATCACATATCACCGGAAAGCTTCATTCATCAGAAAAATAATCATACCAAAGTTATCTCTCTAGCTTAATTAGGGGCTGAGCTACTGAGGTTTAAAGCCTTGATGCAGCAATTGCGTCAATGAACATTTAAAAGTTAAAGAAGACAAGAAATGATGAAAGAAATGGTGATAACATCAGTATCTTCAGCGGGATTCAAACTCGCGATAGACAAATAGTACGATTGCGAGGTTCACCTCACACACAGCTAGACCATATCAATCAGCTTTGTTTGAGCCGTATAATGAGTTAGGCTGGCTTGGGTTCGAACCCCGAAAAGATTAACAATATTATGAAATGTCCTTTCATCTTATTATTACATATTCGTTTACTTTAGGCTAAAGAGCACAAACATATGATGCAATAGTCAATAATAATAATAATAATAATAATAATAATAATAATAATAATAATAATAATAATAATAATAATAATAATAATAATACAACTTGTTAAAGTGTAGGTCCATATCTCTTTTAGGCTTTGTTCCTAAGAACATTAAATTTGAACTAAACCGATCACCTGTGGAGCTAGGGGTCCGTGGTTGAATCCCAGATCATGTGGGTTTGTGATGGAGAACATCGATTTCATCAAGTTAATCTCGTTTCCTCCTAAATTATTATTCCACAGATTTTTTAATACTCATCCACTTTCATTAATCATCCATCTCCTGAGCGTATAGGACATAGATATTGGACGTGAAACTAAAAAAATTATGTTATTTCATGATTGGGGACCATGGTGGCACAGTGATCAGCATTCAATTCAGGTGGGATGAGTCCTTCGTTGCATCCACAGTTATGTGACTTCGTGATGGACATGCATCGTGACCGTTGGTTTTCAAGAGGATTTCTCGTTATCTACCGCATTCCCATTCCACCAATTCTTTCATAATCATTCACTTAGGTTTGATTTTGATTGTTTGGTTTTCAGTTTTAGCGTCGTTTTCAGCAGCGAGGTTTTAAATGAGTTGTGGACCTACAGCTTAATGTAAGAATGTAAGATCCGAATCACATGAGTTCCGGCCGGGAATTGAACCCGGGTTTCCTACACCAAAGGCGCGTACGCTAGCCACTTAGCCCCGTGGGAGCTCTCATTTACTTCGGCCAATCTTTTAGCATATAAAGTATAACAGTGGGACGAAAATTTTTCTTTTCATTTCATTTCAGTTTAAATTAAATAAACATTTCAGATAGAGGCAGAATAAAAATACAAAATACGGCAAAAAGAATATGTGTCCAATCAATTGTGGCGTGATTAACGTTCCACGGAAGAAAATTCAACTGATATTGCTTAAAGTACTTACGAAGTTCCTTGTTAGGTGGTTCCGATTTGGTTTCCTCATCCGCTTGAACGTTTAGGAATAGAAGCGCTGTCGCTAAGATGACATTAGAAGCACACCACCGCGTCATATTTGCAGGAGAGTACAATTTTTCCTTTTTGCTTCCTTTACCACCGTCGTCTGAATGAATATGTGTTATCCTAACGAACATAAGTCACTGGCTATAGAGAAAGTATAAGCGCGACTGGAAGTGGGCTGGGCTTTAAATATTGCTTCGTCCCTTCGCCTCTCTACGCCACTCTTGCCGTGAGATACTGCTCCAGCCTACAGCTGAGGAATTGAAATCTCCAGTAAGACACCAAACGTAATTCGTTTACTTCAAAGATATAAATAAAAAAAAAAACTTTAATTACAACGGCGCTAAATACACAAAAAAACAACAACTTTTTATAGTAATGTAAAAAAACAAATGACATTGATGGTTCGTAGTAACTAATGTAATCAAAATAATAGATTATGTAAGAAATCTCCCTTGTGTGGTTTGGAATATGTGTTCTAATTAAATATACTTAAGGAACAGTTTCTTTAATCTGAGTTAAGCACGCAATCGTGAAATGTGAACTAGTTCCGACTTCTCATTATACTATATATAAGTGAATGTAAAAAATAATACACAAGAAATTAATTAATAGAGCCCGGAAGAATTGCGTCAATACTAAAAATAGTGACAACGTTCTTATTTTGTAGACGTGAGATGCTGGCTACGAATCTCAAATTAGTTCATCGTATCTTAAATTAGATGAAGCATCCGTTTTGTTTGTTCGGAGAATAAAATTATTTTCGGGAGCTATATATATGAGACATCCCCGTACAGTGGAAACGAAAAAAATGAAATAAAATCTTTGTTTTATGTCCCATGGTTATGCCGGTTAGGCTAAAGAAGACGGTGATGATGAGAAATGAATGAAATGGTGGAATGAAGAAAGTGGGAGGAAACGGGAGAACCCAGAGAAAATCCACGAGCACGGTGTTTGTCCACCACAAAGTCCACACGGCGCGAGCTGGGATTTGAACAAGGGACCCTAAGCACCGGAGATTAACGCTCTATCACTGAACCACCACGCCCCCTACAGTGGAAACGAGTTGAGTGGAGTTGATTTTGAGTTTAACATCCTTTCAGTAGCTAGGCTATGATATTCTAGGATATTCTGATTAAAGTGGAACTCTCACCACTTCAGCTACCGCTGGGAATCAAACCCGGCTCTTCCATGCCAAAGGTTATAGTGGAAACGAACTTGCGTTTGGCCATGGAGATCCATGGTTCTTTCCTGAATTGTGTGCTAATTCCTACTTTTCGTTATACAAACACATACTGATTACGTACCTCGACTCTCAGTTTACTGTAGTTTATAATCTGATAGCAAAATTCCAATAATTGCGCTTCAAACTAGAATTATCGCGGATGAGGGATGTAGCCCACTATAATTATAATACACTTTGTTCAAGTCTCTATGCTCCAGGTAGCGTTTTGTTTTCATCCGACGGCGCATGCTCACCGTTCACTAGTCAGGTCAATAGCTAGAGGATAGCAAAAGAGAATTCAGCCCGCCTATAACCGCCTGTGTCTCTGGAACTTTCAACTGTTTGTCTAATAAAATATATATTCAAAAATATATGTCACAGAACTTAAGGTGAACTCAACGTCATTAAGAATTATTTTTTCTTGCTTTTTAAGTGCCTTGCTACGGGTCAGTCATCTTTGCCCAAATGTCCGCGTTTCTCTGAAGTCGGAAGTCCATATTTATCATCTTATTTACTGTTTCTCTCCCAATTCGTTGTTTTCCATTCAGTGGCGGATCTCGAAGTCAAAACTGGGGGCCAGCCAGAACCCAGACTATGAAATCTTTTGAGTTTTAAGTCCCATGGTTATGTCGGCTTGGCTAAAGGAGACGGAGATGGTGAGAAATGAATGACATGGTGGAACGATGAAAGTGGGAGAAAACGGGAGAACCCGTGAAAACCCACGCACACGGTGTTTGTTTCCCACAAAGTTCATTTAGCGCGAGCTGGAATGGAACCAGGGACCTCATGCACCAGAGGTGAAAGCTCCACCACTGACCCACCGCGGTCCCCTTACCCAGACTATGATAGGTATATCATAAGTTTACTATAAACTTTCAAAAATATATAAATAATAGTTGAAATTGTTTTTGTCTCTCAAAAAACTGGAGAGGCCTAGCCCCTCTCGGCTCCGGACTGGATCTGCCACTGTTCCCATTTTTACACAGAGAGAAAGAAAAAATCAACCAGGGTAGTATTATACTAATTTTCTTTATCCAAGAAAGAATAATTAGATGTACGTAAGTACTTCTTCGATAAAAATGAAAATTGAAAAATTCAAAGCTTTGTACCACGTGCATGTAACCACACTGTGCTTACCAAAAGAGTTACCAAAATCCATGGCACCAGGAAGCCTATGCTCGATATGTCCGCTCAGATTCCAGACGATGCCAACGTAGTTATCACGTAGAGTGACTAACTATACTTTATATTGATAGTTGTTACATAAAGACAGTGTATTACGTTTTGCATTTCTTAGGACCAGCGACAAAACGTAACGAGATGAGAGACGAGCCAAAGCTGTTCTATAAGTACATTTTCAAAGACAAGATATCAATTTCACTTCACCTTTTTCGAGATGAGTCTGCTTCAATTCTTGTCTTGTAAGTAAATCCTAGCATTTGCTATTATTTTGTGTAATTTGTGGTATAATTGAAGTTGATAGAATACATAACTCTTGTTGTGAATATATTGATAAATGTTAGGGGAAACCGGGGTATTCGCGAACATTGGGGTAATGCCGAACACCCTGTTTACGCCCAAGTAAGCTTGTTAGAAAACAAATGATTTTGCTGGATGCTAAGGAGAGACCTGGAAAAGTGTAATATAAGTTTGGTGGCAGTCAGTTGAGTGGATTGCCAGGAAGAAGATGTTTTGTTGTTTTTGTCGATTCACTTATAACGTTGATTCAACAATCTGGGCAAGGTAAGTTGGCTCTTATCTTATCTATATTGTTACAGATAAGGTTATATATTCTGCTATATTTGAGCATTATTTCCTTGTAACCTTACTCGCCTGTATGCAGTCAACAATTAGTTTCAACTTTAACAATAAAATGGTGTCTCACAGCTAAATGCCAGACAGAATGTTTGCCATTACCCCGGAGTGCCTTGCCCTATAGTGTGAAATAAATTATTAAAAAATTTTAAATAGTTTTTTTTTATTTATTGAAAAGTAAGTAATATTCTAACAAGTAAACCTTACGTTTGGGTGAATCGAGTTGCTGACTGAGACACATATGAGAAAGTAGTACTAAATGTGGTCAGTATTTCAGTGAAGTTGTAGGTGCGAAGCTCCAGGGGTTTAGGAGATACAGCTACCAGAACATCACATGGAAGTACAGAATAGTGTTCATACAGTTGGAGGTAAAAGCTCTGTAAGACCTCTTGTAACGACAAAAGGTGAATAACAAATATATGGGTACATATTAGGACTAGGGGGAAGTCATATAGTAAGGGTATATCTGACGGCGGCCATCTTGAAATCCGCCATTTTGAATTAAGGTTAAGTTTTTAAAATAGGAATAGGGTCATGTGATACATGATTTAAGGCGCAAATTTAACCAGAAGAGCAATGGTCACGTTAATTTTGAGTTATGCACAATTGGTAAAAAGTTACAGGGAAATTAAATATTGTTGCAGCATATGTATTAGTCCTTTACCCCACCTTGTACATTTTGTTTTAATGATAATAATTAAATAAAAAGCAGGTGGATAAACATTAGGTCTATGGTAAGAGTTGCCTTGATGGCGGCCATGTTCAAATCCGCCATTTTGAAGCAGACAAAAGTTTTAAACGAAACGCATAACAGTGATACCTTATTAATAGCAAATTTTACCATAAATCCAACGGTATAACCATTTTTGCTTTATCATTAACCAGCATTTGTTATCGCATAAACAAGTTGCTAATTTAAGGAAAAATGACCAAAGAGGAATTGAGTCATAATTGAACTTGGGTCTTTCTTCCAGAAAAGTCCTCAATTAGTACAGTCAATATGTAGTTCAGAAAAGAGTGCATGACTTGCAAAAATGCTCTGCTCACAGTGAGCACATCTGACAAAGGCAATTGAGTTACACATGACACATCTGTCGTTAACAATTCCGTCAAAGCAGTAGTCGTAAGGAGCGATCCATTTCATTTTGTGCTGGTTAATGATAAAGCAAAAATGGTTATACCGTTGGAGTTATGGTAAAATTTGCTATTAATAAGGTATCACGGTTATGCGTTTTATTTAAAACTTTTGTCTGCTTGAAAATGGCGGATTTGAACATGGCCGCCATCAAGGCAACTCTTACCATAGATCTAATATTTATCCACCTGCTTTTTATTTAATTATTATCATTAAAACAAAATGTACAAGGTGGGGTAAAGGACTAATACATATGCTGCAACAATATTTAATTTCCCTGTAACTTTTTACCAATTGTGCATAACTCAAAATTAACAAGCCCATTGCTCTTCTGGTTAAATTTGCGCCTTAAATCATGTATCACATGACCCTATTCCTATTTTAAAAACTTAACCTTAATTCAAAATGGCGGATTTCAAGATGGCCGCCGTCAGATATACCCCTACTATATGACTTCCCCCTAGTCCTAATATGTACCCATATATTTGTTATTCACCTTTTGTCGTTACAAGAGGTCTTACAGAGCTTTTACCTCCAACTGTATGAACACTATTCTGTACTTCCATGTGATGTTCTGGTAGCTGTATCTCCTAAACCCCTGGAGCTTCGCACCTACAACTTCACTGAAATACTGACCACATTTAGTACTACTTTCTCATATGTGTCTCAGTCAGCAACTCGATTCACCCAAACGTAAGGTTTACTTGTAAGTTAATAAAATTGGTTTGAGAAATAGATCATTTCTTGCTAACAAGCCTTATTAGCTTTCTTAATTAGAATAGTTTGCTATATTATTTAATATTTTAGGCCATTAGTAGCCTTCTTCATCATTCTATAGTCAATAACCCTATTTTAGATATCTGATCCTTTATCATAGGCTGCAATGTTTTTTCTGTGTGTGATTCACAGACTGTTTTACAAATTTATTTAGCCTAGTACCATCCATTAGCAGTTAACCAATTTTGTTCAACCTATTGATCGCGTTTGAAGATCGAACTAATAAAGAATACCTTGGAAGCAAAACATAAATGTGTATATATGTGATTTCTACAATTCCAAATAATACTTACATTTTAATAAATATTTTACTAAATGCACAGTTATTTCTGATTTTTTTTTTCATAAGAGTACATTTTGTTTAGCCTATTACCTATTAGCTTTCATTTGTAATAGTTTGAAAGATGATGAAGTCTGGTCAAGTTTCTCATTAACTTGAGTTATGTTTTTAATTATAATTCTCATTAAAGAATTAAATACTAAATTACGGTATAATTTTAATGTATTTTAATGCATTTCGCTTTTTCGTAAAGGAAAGCTTAAAGTAAACAGTATGTTCGGGATTACCCCGACTACTGGGGCAATCTCGAACATAGGTACATTTTTAAAACATCTCACTGATTTGTTGAAAAATGTTACTTTTGACTTTCCTCTGCACTTCAGTAAACAGAAAAACTTATTCAGAATCTACTACTGAAAAAATTTTACTTCTTTCATATGTTCATATTCATATATTTACATATAAGCTCAGAAACTTTCTTTCTTCTTTTCTTAGCTTCACTTTTCTTATCACTATCACTTTTTTGCCTTCTCCTTCAGTTTCATTTTCTTTCTCCCTGAAAGATTAGATTAAGCATTTTCTATTAATACGCCATTTAAAAAAACGTTGCTAACTTTACCAACATTTATCATATTCCCGGGATGGTTTGAGATATCAAATTGTCGTAGGAAACAAAATGATTTCTTCGTTCATTGAAAACCAAATAAGTACTTAGATATCATGCTTAACTAAGCATGTTTTCGAAATGAAGAAACTCTAAGAAATTAAAATTATCAATCGTTTGTAACTTCATTTTCGTTTATTCGAAGAATTTATAATAATCATGATATCCAACACTAAGGCGCTTTTAATGTGCCTTGTCTTGACCGTCTTAGTTGTGTTACTCGTATGATAGAAGCAAAGCAAGATTTGGAAGTTTGTGATACTGCCTTAGTTGGCAATACTGAGGGTCTAATAAACGTGGTAAGTTTTCACTTAAGACCTAGATTTGAAACATGTAATAAACTGATGTAGAGTCGTTTAAAAAAATATAACTAACTAACTAACTCTATGGCCTATGGAACCCGGAGGTTCAGTGCCGCGTTCACAAAAGCTCTCCACTGACTTCTATCCTTAGCTAATTGGATCCAGTTTCTACTTTGTATTCCTATCTCTGCGAGATCCATCTTAATATTATCCTCCCATCTGCGCCTAGGCCTTCCTAATGGTCGTTTTCCTATGGGTCTACCAGTCAAGACTTTGAAAGCGTTTCTACTTTCTTCCATTCTAGCTACATGACCTGCCCACCTAAGCCTCCTAGACTTGACGACCCTAACAATGTTGGGTAAACCGTATAAACTATGTAGTTCCTCGTTATGAAGCTTCCGCCATTCCCCATTCTCGTTCCTCTTGCGTCCGAATATTCTTCTCAGGATCCTGTTCTCAAATACTTTCAGTCTATGTTCTTCCCTCAGAGTAAGCGACCATGTTTCGCAACCATACAGAACAACAGGCATGATTATCGTTTTATATATTTTAAGCTTCAAATTCCTCGACAGAATTCGCGACGACAAGAGATTTTGAACCGAATAGTAACACGAATTCCCTGCTTTTAGTCGACATTTAATTTCTTCGTGAATATGATTTTCGTCTGTTAATATTGATCCTAAATATTTGAAAGTATCCACTTTATCGAAAGTATTATTTAATATTTTAACGCCTCCACAATTTGCCGTATTACGGTCCCGACGCACTTCCATGTATTTAGTTTTCTCTGCATTTATAAATACTTCTAAACCCATGTCCCTGCAAGCGTTTAATAATATCTCTGCATTTATTTCTACTGTTCTCCTATCATCTATTAAATTTACATCATCAGCATATGCCATAACCTGGTGAATGCCGTTCAACTCTAGGCCCTGGTTGCTATCTTTGATTTTCCTTATGGCGTATTCCTGCACAAAGTTAAATAATAATGGCGACAACGCATCTCCTTGTTTCAGGCCATTTTCGACGTGGAAGCTCGTGGACAAAAATTTTCCTACCCGGACTTTACTTTGGGATTCACTTAAACATATCTTAATTAATCTAATTAGCTTTCTCGGTATTCCAAGCTCTGTAAGAACGTTGTATAATGTTTCTCTCCTAACCGAGTCGTAAGCCTTTCTAAAATCAATAAATAGTTGATGTACCGGGGTATTGTATTCCCACTTCTTTTCGAGTATTTGGCGAATGGTAAATATTTGGTCGATAGTTGATCGATTTCGTCTAAATCCGCACTGATAATCTCCAATAATTTCATCTGCGTATGGGGTCAATCTTGTTAACAGAATATTTGAAAGGATTTTATAGGATGTTGACAGAAGAGAAATGCCTCGATAATTATTACAGTCAGTTTTGTCGCCTTTCTTGTGAATTGGAACAATGATTGACTCTTTCCACTCTTGTGGCAATTCTTCCTTGTTCCAGATAAGGAGAATGAGTTTGTGTATCTTGTTCCACAATTTTTCGCCTCCAGCTAAAATTAACTCAGCCGGAATTTCATCTACACCCGGAGATTTGTGTTTCTTTAATTTCTTTATAGCGGCTTCCACTTCTATTCGATTGGGTTCTGGAATATACGGTTCTGCGGTGTGTATCTCCTTTTCTCCACGCACATTAGTTTTTGGCTGCGTGTTCAGCAAATCGTCAAAGAAATCTTTCCATCTATTTAAGAGGCTATCCGTATCAGTGAGAACTGTTCCGTCAGATTTCTTTAATATATAAGCACGAGGTTGATAGCCTTTCTTAAATTCGCTGATCCCCTTATACATGTCCCGAATATTTTTATTTTTACTATTATCTTCAAGTTCCTTAATTTTAGCTTTCAAAAAATCCCGTTTCTTTGTTCTAAAAGTTTTGGAAGTTTCCCGCCTGATATCTGCGAAATTTTGTGTAGTTATTTCATTCGGATTTTGTAGCCACCGTAATTTTGCCTGTTTTCTTTTCTCTACTAGTTTAATGCATTCTTGGTCGAACCATGGTTTGTTCCTACGTATTTCCGCGTGTCCCAGTTTTTCTATTGCTGAACTTTTAATGCTATCTCTAATTTCAATCCAAGTATCCTCAACACTAGTGCACTCCGAGTCTTCTAAAACCGAGAATCTATTCGAAACTTCAATCTGGTATTCCTCTCTTACCTGGCTCTCTTCTAATTTCTTTAAATTAAATCTCTCCGTTTTCGGACATTGAGTATTACCTTTATTCAACGATAATCTCTCCCGTATTATCGCTGCTACCAGGTAGTGGTCAGTGTCACAATCAGCCCCTCTAAACGACCGAACGTCAATTATGCTAGATTGTCTTCTTCTATCTACTAAAACGTGATCAATTTGATTATGTGTTTTTCCGTCTGGTGATGTCCAAGTGTATTTATGAATGTCGCGATGTGGGAATTTTGTACTCTTCACGATTAGGTTTTTGGATGTTGCAAAGTTCACGAGTCTAACACCGTTGTCATTACTTTCCTTATGCAAACTTTCGTTCCCTATAATCGGTTTGAAAATATCCTCTCGTCCTACCTTCGCATTGAAATCCCCTAATAGAATCTTCATATGATATCGCGGGAGTTGGTCAAATATCCGTTCCACTTCTTCGTAAAAACTATCTTTTATATCGTCACCCTTATCTTCAGTTGGAGCATGTACATTTAAAACAATAATATCACACCACCGTCCCTTAAGAGTAATAAAAGAAAGTCTGTCAGTAACAAATTCAACCCGTTTAATTGCTGGTAATATTCGTTTGTGAACGAAAAACCCTGTTCCTAACTGGTGATTTTTATTTCCTTCTCCATAAAAGAACGTAAAATTTCCGGAATTCTCAGATCCATTTCCTTCCCACCTAACTTCCTGAACTCCTACTAAGTCCATCCTGTATTTCTCTAACTCACTCGTTACAGATTTTAACGCGCCTGCCCTATAAAGACTTCTAATATTCCATGTTCCAAATCTCATGTCCATTTTCTTTTGCTGATGTCGTGCCAAGTTATCAGTCCTTGTCCGAGGCTTTTGTGAATGTTTCTGAACAAGTACCTTTTTTTACAGGATGAGGGTGTTAGCCTTACCCAAACCCCCAAGCTGGAAGACCACTCCTAGTCGTCTGTCCGCGACTGCTTATTCAGTATATTCGCAGCTAACCTCTATATCTAGAGGCCTTCTCCTCGATCCGGAACTTTTTTTTTTAAAATATATATACAAATTTATGTTGATTTGCCAACACTGTTTATCAGAGAGTGTCATGCGATTTTCCCTGGTTGAGCTTCTTCGTGGTTAGCATACGCGCCTATGGCGTGGGAGACCGAGGTTCGATTCCTGGCGGGAGCTCCTGTGGTTCGGATTCCACGTTAATCAGTAGGTCCGAGTCTCATATAGCCTCGCTGCTGAACGGGACGTTAAACTCAAAATCAACTCAACTCAACGATTTCCCCTGGTTACTGCTGTATGCAAAACTTTTAGCGTTTTATGTGGTTTAGTTTAAAAGCTATACGGTCCATTAAAGTAAGAAATCTCACCCAGTATATTAGTTATACCATCGATTGAGAAATATTCTTTTCTTTAATATTGTTTATGATCGGAATTGCGATAGAAAAGTAATATTTCGGATTACAACTTTTATGGATGTTGAGACGAAGTGGATTCAGGCAGCATTTGTCTACAAGTTAGGGACAGTACTGCCATACACAGATTTTTATGAAATAAAGAATTGGTTCAAACGCACAATTTCGTATCTTTCCAGGACAAGTGTGATTTTTAGTATACCACGTAGATATCTTATATACAAATCTTATTTCCAAAAGCACTCTGGCGCTTTATTTCGATATATTATAAAATGTCAAAGCGTACATGAGCTCTTTGATCTCTGTTCTCCAGTAATTTGATGTGTGGACCATAGTGAATTACTATGTGTTATTAAGAATCGAAAAGCACCTAGGGAGAAATGCCGGGTTTAAGACACCCACAGGGGCGGACTGGCAAACTTTGTCTCACCCAGCTTAGGTATAAAGTTGGACAACTTCGAAATAGGCCCAACCTAGAAATGAGAAACCTTATCTTTATTATGTGGACTCAGAAATCAGTGATTTGATCTGCACGCCATTTGTCGTCATTCACTTCGGCCCACCTCTTCTTCGTTGTAATTCTTCATATCCTTTACAAACATCTGACATACTGTTATTAGCACTTTTGATATTTCGTGATCAAAGATTTGGAGTCCGTGCCCCGCCTAACCGTTTTTTCCAGGAAAATACAAAACACGTATTCCCTCATTTTACGTCTACAATATCTGTGTCAAATTTCATTCACTTCGGGCCACTTGTTTTTCCCTTTCGGGCGTCAACTTTCAAAATTTTGGTTGGGACTTTTGCCCCCCTAAAACCGTTTTTCCGCAGAAAATAAAAAAGCGCGTATTCGTTTATTTCATGTATAGTATCTACCTGCCAAATTTCATCAAAATCGGAGTGTTACACTTGGGAAGTGTTACTTGTTAGTACTATTTAAATATCCAACGTACGAGGGTGGTTCAATAATCATTGTCCCTCGGGTGCGTGGGTTTTCTCGGGGTTCTCCCGTTTTCTCCCACTTTTTTCATTCCACCATTTCATTCATTACTCATCGTCACCGTCTCCTTTAGCCTAACCGTGGGACGTAAAACTTAGATTTCATTTCATTGAATTTAATTATTGTCCCTGACCTATAAGCAGTATTATTTTTCCAAAAAGTCTCCTTTCATAGTAATGCACTTCTTCCACCTATGCTGTAAAGCCACTATGCCAGCTTCAAAGAAAGTCCCTGGATGACCCGTGAGCCATTCCTTCACAGTAAATAACAGCTGCATTTGAGTGAAACTTCTTCCCCTTGAGGTGTTCTTTCAACTTTGGAAACTAATGAAAGTCACTAGGGGCGAGGTCGGTTGATTAGGGAGGATGGTCCAACACATCAAAACCAGCAGCATGGATTGCGGCACCAGTAAGATGGCTTTTGTGGGCCGGAGCATTATGTAGGTGGAACAGCACTGTTTGCTGCAACATCCCGCGCCGATTTCCTTGATTGCTTAGCGTAACTTAGGAATTAAAGCTGCAAAATAGGCCCCCGTGATAGTGTGTCCAACCTCCAGGTAGTCAAAAACAAGCTCACCCTTCGCATCCCAAAAAATTGTGGCAATAACCTTACGTGCTGATGCTTTTACCTTGAACTTGCGTGGGGGAGGCGAACTGCTGTGCCTCCACTCCATGCTCTGTCGTTTGGACTCGGGATCATAGTGGTGGAGTCACGTCTCATCCACTGTCACAAATCTGTCACAGAACTGTTTCAGGTCTGCCCCCATGACCTCCAAACCAGCCCCTTAAACATCGAACTCTGTCTTTCTGATTTTCACGAGATAACATTTTGGGTACCCATCGCGCTGACACTTTTCTAAATCCCAAGTGTTCATGCACAATGGTTTCCACTGAGCCTACAGAGATATGCATGATGTCTGCTAACTGTTGCACCGTGATTCGTCTGTCTGCTATAATCGTATCATGCACAGAATCAATATTTTCTGGGATGCATGCTGTTGTTGGAGGACCACACTAAGGGCCTGTTGACATCTTTCCCTGCCGCAACGGAAGTCGCGGCACCGGTTCTTTACCACTTGGTAGGAAGGAGCCCCATCACCCAACACACTGATTGTCCTCATGAATCTCCTTTGGGCTTAACCCCTTTTTCTGAAGGTACTTGATGACAGCTCGTTGTTCGGTTTTCTCCATTTTTCAAGCTAGGTGCCACCTCTCACACCTGAAACGACAAAAAAGAATATTAATATAGCAGCTATTGTTCTGAAATTTAGCATATAGACATCTAGGACATTAGGCTACAATATCCCCCATCAGCCATTCTAGCTTAAGTCTTTTAAATATGCCGAAGACAATAATTATTGAACCTCCCTCGTACCTGTATATCACAATTTTCATTTCAAAAACAAAATTGCACAAGACGCTAGAGGGATACGGACAAAATCTCGCGGCCGAAACATCGCCGCCCAAAATCTCGCCGGCCAAAACCTCGCGTGGCCAAAACCTCGCCGCCCAAAATCTCGCGTGGCCAAAACCTCGCCGGACAAAATCTCGCCGGGCCAAAACCTCGCATGGCCAAAACCTCGCGTCAAAACCTCGCCATCCTAAACCTCGCGAACCAAAATTTCGCTTGGCTAAAACCTTGCGGAATGAAACTTTTCTTTAAAATTTACCCAATGAGTTTCTTAATATGCAATTCCACATTACAAATATTAATAATAATAATAATAATAATAATAATAATAATAATAATAATAATAATAATAATAATAATAATAATAAGAAGAAGAAGAAGAAGAAGAAGAAGAAGATACAAAACTTCGTGTGCGTGGGCTTTCTCGGGTTATTCCTCCCACTTTCTTTATTCGATCATTTCCTTCGTCCTGGTCATCTACGTTTCCTTTAACCTACAGGACATAATCAAGGGACGTTGTAAAAACTCATATATTATTTCATACTTTCATAAATATTATTAGATTTTTGTTAAAATTTTAAGTATATATTATTTGAAGGTTGGCACAGTTCTCACAGCTTTGATTAAATTCAGTCAGGAATAAACGATGAATTTAGCCTCCAACTAAGGGCGAATTAATCCCCCTTTTCCCCGATTTAAAAAAGTTCAAATATACAGTAATTTTCATTTAAATAAATAGTATTACATATTGACGCAATATGGCGCTTCTTTTTAGTTGTTTTCAATAACTGGGGACTCGAGGTCGGTTGAACCCGAGAGCCTACCATTGGAGCTGGCATGCGTTCGGCCTAGGACTAGGGGTGTTCGATAAGGTTGAAGACCTATCGAACTTCGGCAGTGAAAATTTATCGAGTTGTCATCGGTTACTCGAAACCGTTCGAGTATTTGAAATTTTGGGTATGGCGATATTTTGGGGTGCGAGGTTTTGGAAGACGAGGTTTTGGCAAGGCGAGGTTTTGGCCCGCGAGGTTTTCGGTGGCGAGGTTTTGGCCCCGCGAGATTTTGGCCCGCGACGTTTTGGGCGGCAAGGTTTTGGTCAGGCGGTGTTTTGGCCAGGCAAGATTTTGTCCCGCGAGGTTTTGGGCGGCGAGGTTTAGGCCAGGCGAGGTTTCGGCCCGGCGAGATTTTGGGCCGCGAAGTTTTGGGAGGCGAGGTTTTGACGAGGCGAGGTTCTGGGCCGCGAGGTTTTGTACCCAAACCTACGCTAGAATGTAATTACTGCATTCAATTCACAAGAGATGGAAATGCAATCAATTATATAAAATTATACCGCGATTAAGGACAATTCAAATGTAAAATACTGTATCTGTTTCAAGTTAGTAATAATGTGAATAATATACTTTAATGCACTGCTGTGAAACTATTATCGTTTCCTTGAAATATGTACCTCACAAGATAAGTTGTTTCCACAATTTCCCAGTTAGTTACATAGCCCATTTCTAAAAAAAGATTAAGTACTGGCTTTGTTCAAAATTATAACTAGTTTTTCTAATTTTCTTAATGTGTAGCTTTCATTTTGAAGTGTTTCTTGTTCTTCGAGAAATAAAGCATATGGAAGGGTTTCACGGGGTCGCTAACACCAAGGTAAGCGGAAGAGATAAATATAATTAGAATCTAATATCAGAAACTATTTGTACTTATTATTTTGAATTTTGTTCCGATAGACATATTTGTCCCAGACCACAAAGTATCTACAACAAAGGGGTGA
Organism: Thermobia domestica; assembly: GCF_964235325.1. NCBI lineage: Eukaryota > Metazoa > Arthropoda > Insecta > Zygentoma > Lepismatidae > Thermobia > Thermobia domestica. Next base: position 248,275,803 of record NC_137461.1, read on the forward strand.
GTATGTATCATCTTGAGTTGTTCAAAGAGCGTCGGTAAAGTGTACAGTTACCTACTGTATTTAAAAGTAGTTTGTGTATTATTTGCAATGTAGAAAACATGAATAGTCCTCAAGTATAAGTTGATTATACATGATTTTCAGGAAACTACCTTCAAGTGCATGGTCATTTAGAGTACTAAAATAGAATTGTTGATGTTTGTCGAAACATTGATTTGAATTTTTGTGTTCAGCTTTTTGAAGGGAGGAGATTAATGAAATAATTTGCTTATTTTCTTTCTTTCTTTCTTTAACACAGAATCAGTTATAATTTCAGGATGTTTCAACTGCAGGAGAAGTCGAAATAAACAGTGGATGAAACTAGTGCTACGAAAATACTACTGAACCTTGTTGAGCGCGAACAAACAAATATTCCGGGGAATTTCTTTGCTTCGGGAACAAAACTTTCCCTCAGGATCACCCCTTGAAATCATCACTGTTTAGGATTTTTCCTTTTCACAATATAGTTTAAATCAGTGAGTGATTCGTAATTGTACATTATGTTTCAACGTTTTATTTTCACTTCAAAGAAACTAATGGCAAGATCATTATTATTAACAGACATCAAATTAATTTATAAATACTCTTTTGACTCCAGTGGTAGGTTGCTTTAGAAAAATTAAGAATTAATACACTGAAAACGTTTAACAAGGTACAACTGTAGCCCCGCGTAGCGTAGTCGCTAACGCTCTCGCCTTCGGTGCGAGCGGCCCCGGGTTCGATTTCCGGAGGGGGCCACTCGGTCAAAAAAGTGTAAAACTCTTTTTCAGGCCAGCGTTTCCCTGGGTTTTCCTCATTTACACCAGGCAAATGCCTTTCCGACGTAGTAGGTCCCAGGCTGCTTCGTTCCTTCCCCAATTCTTAGGGACGTCATCACTGAAACATGACGGCCTAAATGGCCTTAAATGCCGAGAGCCCAGAAATCTAAATCCTAAATCCTAAGATACAACAGTACATTAAAACATTTATGGCATTTAGATATATGCAACTTTGTATTCAAGTGTCTAAGACATTCAGTTACGAATGGATTTGAGTTTATCGTCCGTGCCAGTAGCAAGGCTATATGAGACGTGGACCTATACCTTACATGGGATCCGAACCACACGAGCACTTACTGGAATTGACTCCTGGTTTCTCTCGCCAAAGAAGCATATGCTATCCATATAGCCATTAGGGAGCTCTGCGTTTGATTGTGTGATTGATTTGATTTTACCGTCCCTTTCAGCAGCGAGGCGACATGAGATATGGACCTACATCTTAAAGTGGGACTCAAACCACATGAACCCTGCGTTTGATTACGACTTAGATCCATAGTGGAATATTTGCCTCTAGTACAAACCCGAATAGTTGTTCGGATTCAACTGGAGCAAGTGGCCCCGTCTCATATAGCCTCGAAGCTGAAAAGAGTTGAAGTCTAATCTATCAGTCAATTGAAAATGCATATATCAAAGATGAAGTTTGATGCATATTTTTAGTGTATGTTATTTTATGCAGCATGATTATTGCATTGACATATTTTATTTGTATATTAGGCATTATTAAAACCTTGTGCAACTTCTTGGTTTCATCTACATCAACTAGAGAAAAACACGAAATGACAGAAAAGATTAAACTGTAACCTCTCGTTATGTGATATTAAGGTTTGAATCGCTTTGTGATGTGCGAATATTAAAAATACACTAAATGCTTTAATTAATAATACACAATAACCGCTGATAAACATATTTAATCTTTTCTGCAACCATACATTAAACTTGTGGCATTTCTTACTCTTTAAGTCAGGTTTTTGGAATCACAGCGCTTGAGTCTCAGACAGTGTTTCTTTCAGAAAAAGTGTGTTCCGGGGGCATACTTAGCATTCCAAAGGACATACATTATTTTCGTAAGGTGCTATTCTATTTATTTCATAATAGATGCATTATTTTGGTCTCCCCGGAGAACCACTAGTATACTATAGCATTAAGGCTTAAAATAATAGTATATTACGATCCATATAATTCTACCGTACATAATTGTGTGGTTCGCGGCCTGCACACAATGCCATGCAAGTGCGCTTTCGCCATGTGGTTGAAAAAAAAAATACGCGTTTGTAGCGTCAGCTGTACCTCTAGTGATTATTTTATAGCTCTAGGAGACAAAATGAATTTTTATGGCGTCAAAACGTATCACTGTCAATGATAATTGATACTAGTAGTAGTTACTCAAAAAAAAAAAAAAAAAAAAAAAAGATTGGCTACTTATTTATTTACAGTGTAATCAAAATAAAATACATTTGTCAAGTAAAAGAGAAAAATATTTTGTTTTCTTCTAAAGGCGATGCACTACTTCTAACATTAATAAACTTACTATTAGATAGGTACGAATGGAATGTCCGCTCTAAATGCTTCATTTCCAAAGGCCAGAAAGTGAAAACTGCAATCTCTAGTTAATTAAAATAGCTGCCATTTCCAACCACACGCTTTTGTCATCGCTGAGCCAACGATTTGATTCCCTAACTCAGTGCTTCTCAATCTAATTCTTATCACGACTCCTATTTTATCAGATCTTGTTGCCAACGACTACCTTATAATTTCTACTTTGTAGTAAGCTTGTGTGGGATTTTTAATGTACCTATTGCGGAGATCTCACGATATCCATCTATTTCTATAATAGTAGAAGTCATTTCTTGTATATAGTGGATACAGTAATATATTCCCTAAGACGAGAGTTCTAGTTCAAAACGGATATTAAACTGCTTCATTTAAGAGGCCATCAAAGTAGCTGATTTAAGCCCACAACTTCTTGACGGACTAATAGAATTCTTGTGTGACATGTCCTTGAAACTGTTTTTCTCTAAGACTTGGACAAGTTCTGGCTGAAATGGAGAGAAGAATACTCTGGTCTAGTATCTGTTGTTTAAAAGTAAAACAGTAAATCCATATGCTACATCGTACGTGTGCAACAGTGGTTTGTTCTTCCATGCTAAGCAGTAAAACAAAAACAGGAAATCGCTTATCAGTTGAAAATGACTTGATAATGTGCGTCACGAAGATGGAACCGGAAATTGCCCCACTAGTGAAATCTCGTTAGTTTTCAATTATAATTTATTTCAATATGCGTTTTGTTGCATTTGTACGTTTCTGGTATTTCACTATGCAGTTCTCATTAGTTTCGTATCGTACGTCTTTCATTTAAATTTATTTTTAAACTTCTCTGCACGTGTTGAAAATGTTTAGTAGATTTAATTTTTGTTGTTCTTAACAGTATGTATAAAAATAAAAATATATCTATCAGAACAAAATTCAAAATCATATTTAAGAATATTTCCCGGTATTGGATTTTAATTATATTTATTTCTTCCGCTTATCTTCGCGACCCCTACGAAACCCTTTTGGGACTCCCAGTTTGAGAAACCCTCCCATGACCAAATACGGTCTGGGGTCTGCGATGAGAAGTCTCGGTCATACGTTGCACCGCTCGATCATCAGCGAACGTCTTCCCTTCTTAAAAAAAAAAAGTGCTCAAGATGCCGGAAGAAGTACACTAATAGTCATAATTAGGAGCGATAACAGGATAATACAGTGAAAAAGTAAGGATTTCATACACCAATTCATGGAAAACCTTCACCGTCTTTTACGTAACTTTTGTGTGTGTGCAGTATCTATCTTGCAACATGAGGGCGGCATGTGTATTGAACACTTTTGGATGCATGCGACGAAAGTTTACGGTGCAATTAATGGAATTCAGCACAGTAAGGTCACAGTAATGGTTTCGCCTCAAGCATATATAACTATACCAGAAACATGTAGGACTTTGGAAACATCCCAGCAGAGCCGTCGCTAGAGGTTTCGGCGCCCGGTGCGAAGTAGAATTCGGTGCCTCATATACTCATCTTACCACCTTTTCCTTTTTTTCCATATAAAACAAACAGCTTTTCTTATCACGCTACGCTGAATATTTATTAAGCTGCCTGGACAGACCATTGCAACAGCCAAAAGTGATCACCATGTATTCTGTTACAAATAAGAGCTGCTTTCAAGAAGCTTATTTTGGACTTCTACTTGACAAAACAACCTTTAATTTGTGTACAGATCCAATAGGAGAACTGTTATGGAAATTTACAACTATTTACAACATTTCATACTATCGATAAGAAATGAAATTTTAATACGTTAGAAACTGTGTGTTTTTAAAATGTTAAAAATGGGTGACAGCATTAATTTCCAGTAATAATTATAAACTTCTGTAATTGTATTCTTTATGAGACCACACAAATAGCATTTTAATTTCGATTCTTTTACGGTAAAAAATATTTTGTGAAATGTAACGGAAATTCAGAAGAAGCCTTCTTTGCAAATTTCTCAATAGGCCTATTGATCCATGGAGCTGAAGAATATGTAAATGTTTATACTTAAAATCCAAAATATGCGTAGCTTGGCTACTATATATCTTTAAAATTACAAGTGTATGAAACCTTTTAATTTAAAGTTACTTAATTAATATATTAAATACACACACACACACACACACGTGTGTGTGTGTGTGTGTGCGTGTGTGTGTGTGTGCGTGTGTGTGTGTTGTATGTCTATAGATAAAAATACTATCACCCAACTAGATACGAATAGACAAAAACAATATCCTAGCGATACGAGTAGTTGATGGAGCGATGATCCAAATAAATTCCTTTAGATTGGAAACATTTCACAGATAAAAAAATTCAGTGATAGTGATCAGTCTTGGAAAAAGACGAAATTCGTTCGGTTAAGTTCTGACCCTTAAGCTCCTATTCTTCAACTGCTACAAGTTCGAAAATGTTATGACTCCCCTTGTTTATCTTCATTTTTAATATTTCTGCGCAAATGGAAGCTTGCGTGTGTCTCTTCACTTCTTTCATTTTCATACCTTGATTCTCTCTGTTGTGATTAATCCGATTGCGTAGAAAAGCAGGATTAATTAACCAAACTCACTACCATCAAAACGCTGAATGATTTTGGAAACACTCCTACGTAGAGATGCAAGGGCTCGGAAAAAAACCGGCTTTTTTGGAAAAAAAAACTCGGTTTTTTCTGCTTCGCTTTTTTGCTTGGGAAATTCAAAGTTCTGCTTTAAATTGATAAAGCAGACTTTGTTTCGCTTCTCTATAACACAAAAAGTCATTTAATTAGTGGTTGATGCCGATAATAATATAAAACCTCGAAAATAAACCATGAATTTCGAAAAGATATTTCAAACAATTTTACTTCAAGATATTTACATTATGAATTCCAAAGGATTAACCAATGTATATAATATTTTTTTAACCTCCTATATACAAAAGTAAGCAGAGTTCGCAAGAAACATGGTTATTTTTGAAAATGCCTAAAACCCGTTTTGGGGGGGGGGGAGTTTAAACCAGGTTTTTTTTGGTTTAAACCAGGTTTTTTGGACATATATTTTGCTTTATGTATTTATATTACATATTCACAGAAATAAGTTTGTTACGCCTTGGTGTTATTATGTAACATCGGAGTTATGCTGAAAGAGGTCCCATAAGCTTAAACAAGTCCGGTCAGTAAATTTCTTAAATTGAGAAACTCCCGCCCTAGCCATCGGGAAAATCCCGTCATTACTTTAAATGTAAAACAGTAACGGGAAAATCCTGTTATTGCTTTGCATGTAAAATTTAAAGGTCAACGTATCATAATCGGTACGCTAAAACTGAGGTATTAAATTACAAATTTAGTATGTAGGTATTGAAAGTCCAATCCAAGCTGATGTTGGAAGCTACGTAGGCAATCGATAAATTTTGCCAATTTCTATCAATATATTTAAGCAACTTTGGCTTCTTTATAAAACAACAGGCATTCAGGCATGCAGAAATATATAATTTGGTTTCGTTTCGTATGTTTAGGCTTAACATCCTTACGTAATACCGAGGTTATCAAGGAGAAGACTTTCGCTTAAAGTGACATCCGAACCGCTACTTTGTTGTAGTTCGACTGAGGGTTGTGGTTCGACCGCGAATTGAACATGAGACACCTTGTTTAAAATGTGAAAAAGAAATAAAACTAAAGCAGATGGTCTGATATGTGGAAACGTCACCATGAAGTTCACACAATACGCACTTTTCGTTCTTTTTAATTTTTTGGTTTAAACCAGTTATTAAAAAAAAAAAAAAACAGCTGGTGTAAACGAGCCAACCCTAAAAGTAAACACTTCTTTTTTTAAAAAAATATATATATACAAATAATTGGCAAAATTGTGTGTAGTATTTTTACTTCAAAATATTCCATACCCTCTTTTTGAAGCAAAATATTAAAATAAACATAAGAGAAATACTTAGATTTATGTGATACACTTAAAGGCTGCACATCTAGAACTTTTAGTTATGTATATTCTTGAAATTCTACAGTTAAGTTTTTTATAACCACCATCACGGTTTACCCAATCCTCAAGTTTTCTGAATTTTTAACAAGAGGGATTCAACATATCATTACGGAACCCCTTCCAAAGAAAAAGGACTACGGAATATATTTAAGTTAAGCTAAATACAAGTGCACATCAATCATGACTGAGTGGTTAGCTTTTGTGCTTCTATCGGGAAGTCCGGGATTCAACCCAGCATTCGATCATTCTGACAAAGCTTTTCTTCATTCTATCTGCGAATATAGAAATATGCGTGTACTGTGAGTTGGCCGACTTCCTTTCTTATTGTTTTTAAATCGTTATTGTTACTAATTACCAGCAGTGACGGTTTTGCGAAGGTTAGGGGGTCGGTCTTTCGGACTGAAGCCTGTTTCTCAAAGTTGCGGAATGTCTAAAACAAACGAAATATCTATTAGTTATGCCTTTACTCATAAACTTTAAGCTCCTGTCAAATAAAAATTTCGAATATTTAGAAAAACTAAACATTAGTAAGAAAAATCCCCTCCCAAAATACTTTTCTAAATTCGCCACTGATTCTCAGTATAAAATGATCTTCAAAGTTGTATCCGGAAGATTATTGCTAAACATATAAACGAAACGAAATATTAGTTACGCCTGTACTCATAAACTTCAAACACCTCCCAAATAAAATTAGGACTTTTTTGAAAACGAAACAATCAGAGAAAACCCTCCCAAAGTACTTTTATAAATCTGCTACTGATTATTTGTATAAATTGGTATTCAAGGTTGTATCCGGAAAATTATTGCTAAATCATTGCACTACTACAGTATAACAGAAATGTGGAAGTACGTTTTGACGGACATATTGAAAAACGTACGCCTTGACGGATATATAGAAAAACGTAAGTTTAACTTTTGTGCTAGAAGCTAGATTACTAAGTTCTTAGAAATGAAACACGGATGACAAACAAAAATGATCTAGAGGAAAAAAATATCGATAACTCAAAAGTTAAAATAAAGTTAAATAGCCTATAAAATTGCCCTCAAATACTACATTCTTCATGTTAGCTTTAATTCGTAAAACATGTGCTCCATCCATCTTGATGGTGAATTTCAGAGCGAAATATGGCATTTAGGTCATGGAATTCTTATCTAACTATAGAATGTACTATAAGAAAGCTATTTAGATAGAAAAATCATGAAAATGAAAAAAAAAAACAAAATTTCCAAAATTCTCGTTTTTTTTTTCCAAAAAAGCCGGCTTTTTTGCATCTCTACTCCTACGTATACTGTAAGTGATTACTCGGCAACTTATATATCATCATGAAGAAATCATTTATAATAACTTTTTAAGTAATAAATAAAAACTTGTTTTGACTATTATTGAAACGTTTGCGTTGCGAGGAAAACTTTTTTTTTTTTTTTTACCAAAAGTATTTCTTTGCAAACGGACAACAATATTGATTTAATAGGGCACTAATACTTTTACGAGGTGCCGCGTTGTTTATTCATTTTCAACACGTTTTTCTTTCTGCTTGTTCGTTCGTTGCCCTCTTGCTATCAGCGCCCGTGGCGATGTCTCTGCTGGCCCCTCCCCTTTCCCCGTAGCTACGGCTATTCAGCCTAGATTTTGATCAAGGCTCCAGTACTGCCCTGATTGGTTATGATTGTTGTAGCAGAGCTATTTCTCAACAAAAGCGAACATTCGATGGCTGTCATTCCATACATTCAGAGAACTGCACATCTCTTCGCGGCTATTCTTGTTGGACAGTGTAAAGTCGTTTTGCATCCATGGGTCCAAAGTCTTTAATTTATCAATTACGCAGGGTTACTGAACGGCCAGTGATGTGGTGTATTCTTAACTCGCCAGCAATGGGACGAACACTTTCCCAAAGGTCTGCTTCATAGTGTTCTTGAGGGGCTGGTTCGATCCTGGTGTTGGTCGCTGCATAGTTGATTTCGTGCATCTATTGTATAGAGTCGCTGCTGTGTGTTTATGTGGTGCTATTAGTTAAAGAGTTTGTCGGAGGGGAGATATGAGTGGTTTTCTTCATTACTTTAAAACGTGACCAGAACATAGGAGCAGTAAAAGTTAACTGACAGTCCATTTGGTGGTTTGCTCTGTTATATTATTGTTGAAGTGATTATTGTGATTTGAACGATGCACAGTGCTAAAACTTCGTAGAGAAGAAAGGAAAATAGTGAATTCATATTCCAATTGTATAAACAAAACAAAGAGCTGCACGTGCAGTAAGCCTAAGGACCATAATTGTTGTTAAAATGTTAGTATGGTAATGTGCCACGTGCTTGTGTTTACAAACACCTAATATGTGCTCCTATTTACAAATAACAACCACGTGCACCTTACTATGGAGTGCTACAGTTGCAGGCGACGGAGACTACAAAGATACCGCCAGTCACATGACGTCGAGGGAACAGCAGCGCCACCGCCTTACCTGGAACACCTATATAACCGAGAGGATTTGAACGACAGCTATCAGTCTCGACTGATCAATCCCTCCTCTAGCTTGCTTCGGAGCTCTGTGACTATTTACCCCCTCTCTGCTTACACGGAGCATTGAGGATCCACCATATCTAACATGATAGGAGCTCTATGGAGATCGTACCCTAGGGGCTCGGGCCTTAATTCACCTCTCTCTACCTTATATTAGAGAATTTACAGTATTGAAGTATTTTCTGTAAAATACTGTTTATAGAGAATTTTATAATAAAAGATTGTAGTTTAAAACGATTCCGGGATTTTCTCTACTTATGCCGTACCTACATATGCAAAAGCTGAAGTTTACAGTATATTTTATGTAACCATACTATCGAATATATGCATAGTTCCACACTATGGACCAGTGACATAAACAGTTAACTAACCTGACTCAACAGCACCTCTCTATCCATTAGTATAGTGATATCACAAATGAATTCTTTTAACATACAGTGTTTCATTTTTGATCTCCGGTATTAGAACTATTTTTAATCAAAAACTCAGTATATAACCTTACACAGACTTGTAGTCAGTCCGATTTCTTAGAGGAAGCAAAACTTGATACTGAGAGGGAAATGATAAACATAAAGGAATACGAAAAAGTTGTTTATTTATTTATTTATTATTAATGGAATCTTTAACAGAGCTGTAGATTCTTTTCGTCTAACATTTCTGATAGCATATAGGAAGACAATTGAAAGTTTCAGTGGAGATTGCAAGAGACCGCAGGGGGCGATAAGCTCTCTGACGTTCCCTAGGTCCGGGCCTCACAGTCGACGTTGTGGACCTTGATGCAAAATATTTTTTTGAAAATACATCTTTCCGAAGACACGGTGGAGACATGCTTTGAAATGTATGTGAAGTGATAAAGTTGAGGGGTACTGGAGCTCTGTGTGGATGCCCCCTGACAATACAGTATATCGTAGTACGTGCAGCACCCTTCGTTGTAAATATACACTATCTAAAATAAGTAGCTAGTAGTGAAAATAGCAACACTTTACGGAACTTTCTGTCGTCAGGTTTCCGTTTGGGTTTAAAAGAAATTAAAGTTTCGCAAAAGTAATAGTTTAAATCGATTTTCTGAAGGTTAGAGGAAACGGATTCACTAAGCAAAAAATATTCTTCATTCACACCATAGATGCCTAAAGGCATTAAAAGAATCAAACTTATTTCAAATGTAGTGGTACAGAGTAGTTATTGGTGCACCCCATCAGAAAATCCTTCATTCGGACTTGTAATATATATATACCAAATATACACCATATATAAGTCTTGGTTAAATATAATTACTTTATGCAAATGAACAATGTGAAAGATGTATCAATTCACGAGGTATTACTGAACAATAGTACACATGAATTAAAATTTACTTCTATGGTAATTGAACTGTACTCTATTTATGTGTTTTTCTTCGTTATACTTGATGCCAATATTTCTGTTTGCAATTTATATTCCGGTACGATGACCTCATTTCTGGAACTAGTTATTAAAAATGACAATTTTCTTGCCAAAGGCCTTACAAAAACACGTTATTTTTTAAAGTATGAAGACTGCAATTATTCAGCTAAGAAAGACTAAGAACAAATATTGTGCATAGGTCAACTACCGTACCACAAATAATAAAGTGTTTGGTATGTCATAGAATATTTGTGTCATAGAATATTTGTATCACAAGATTTACTTTCCCTATAATAGCATTTTATATCCTGTATATTATTACTACTATTGTAATATTTCAAATTACATAATAATAAAGTAAAAACTTAACCTGAATATATCTCGTTGAATACTGCTTTACTTTAAGCTTATTAAAGTGGTTGTTTTTTTAAAATACGTTTAACTGAAAATAAAAGAAAACTATGTGAAAAATTATATTATGCTTGTGATTCTCCTCGTGCAGATTTACTTTATGTAATCATTGGAAGTAAATCTTTCTCGAATTTAAAATATCTGGTAACTACTGCCTTAATAAATCATATTCAGGTTTCTACCTACCCTACGTTTCTTAGCTTATTTACGAGGAGATGAAATTCACCAGTTTACGAGAAAATACACTAAATATTAGCTTGAAAAGAAGTTGAAGCCAATTAGATTTAGAACACGACACGAGACGCTTTCTCATCTCCTTTCGAAACTCTTGAAGAAATACACTAGACTCTTGCTAGTCCGGCCCTCAGTAGTCCAGCCTCTCAGTAATCAGGCGCACATCCAACCAAAAATACGTGCACAATGAATTATCGTGCGCATGCGCAACAATGCTTAGTTAAACAATGCTTTATATACTGTAGTGAGTGATGCTAGTTTCATAGTGAGTGATACAAGTCAAGGACTAAGTTTACTTTGAAAATTAATGTATATTTGGATTGAATAAAGTATAACCTCTATGTTTTAAAATTATGTCCTTCGATTTAATAAAGTAGAGTACACTATATCCCCTGTTTTCAAAATAAATAAAAAAGATATATAAATAAATCAAATAAATGTAAGACACTCAATAATTCGGCACTTCCGCCAATCCGCCACCCATATGTGCCAGGAATGGCCGGATTAGTGTATTGTTTCGTCCCGATTCACGAAGGATTCGTTCTCGTTTCGTCCCTAAATGTTTCTATTTTTATTTCTAAATTTAGGCTCTCATTTTTTTTTAATGTCTTCTAAAAATTACTAGAGTTCTTCCGCGTCACGAGAGGTCCACGTAGGGTGTGATATAACAACACTTAAACTATATTCAATATTGGAGTATATTGTTAATGATTTGCGTAACCTTGAAGCTGACAAATGGTATTTAATCCGTTCGCACAATCACTTTGTTAATTTATACTTTACATTCTATGAACACTAGAACAATGACTGACACGTTAAGACTTGGATAAACTAGTGTTGTCTAAGAGACTCCAAAAATATATCATCTCTCGTCTGGATTCTCGTATCGAAAACGGGATAGGAAACATCACGTGACAAGTACTTTCTCGCGTTGTAAAAAAAAAAAAATAAATTAAGGTGACTGAAGCTAATCTAATCTATAGTTAACTAAGCTAAACTGAATAAACTAAAGTCAATTTAGCTTTTAATTAACTAGGGTGAACTAATGTGTCTAGAGCAAATCTTCTTCATACCCACATTTCGAATGAATCGATACGCATTTTTTTATAAGCCTATACCCACAATGGATGTATGGAAGACATCCAACAGGTCGATGGTTACCACACAAGGATCTTACCGGTATGGGGTGGTAAGTTGAAATAAGGGTACCCTTATCCCACTAAGACACATCGAATCGGCTGGTTTGCTGGCAGCGTATTCATGAAGATCCTGAGTATCTTAATCGATACGCTTAGAGCCAAGATCGTATTGCGCTTGAGAGTTTCGGGTCGAACGAAAACGGCCAGCTCGCTTGAGGTGCAAGCTGACAATATTTCCCTCATTTCTCGTCGCTTTTTCGTAATGCTTATGTTTCTCTCCTATGTAGTACAACACTCCACACAAACAATTTTATAACACTTTTTCTAAAATCTTTATTGAAGAGTCCAGAGACTTTACGCTCCTAAATGCTTCTTTCGCCATTTCTATCCTTGCTTCGCTTTTGATGTAGGAGATCCGGATTCGATTACCAGAGGGAGCTCATGTGGTTTGGATTCCACATTAAGCTGGAAGTCCAGGTCTCATATAGCCTCGTTGTTGAATAGGACGCTAAACTTAAATCAAATCAAAATTCTGTCTTTGCTTTCATTTCATATTTGCACTTAAGTCAGTACTATTAGTACTACCCAGCTATCGAAAACTAGTCACCTCTTCTATTCTATCTTCTCCTGTCTTTATATTTGACACTGACTGCTTCGTTCCAATCATGATGGCTGTTGACTTTCAAACATTTATTGTCATCCCCTGTTCTTTACAGCAAATCCTTAAGTTTTATAACATCTTACTGATTTCCTTTTCAAGATTCCGCAACAAGCGTTATATCGTCTGCAAACCGTATACACCGATCATTCTACTTCCTACCGAAATACCGTTGCCATTTTTGTATAGGCATGGGGCTTTTCTGAAGGTTACCTGAACACTTTTAGTTGATTTTACCATTACAATAATAATTTTCTGAAGTAAGTACTTTTTATCGCCCTCTTCCAAATTATTAGTCTTACAGCTCTCCCAAGGAAGACAAAAGTTTTAAAATTTCCATGTTGTCCACCAACATATGGTTGAGGAGAGAAAGAAAAAGACGAAAAACGATGCATATCGCTATTATAGTAGAAAATTTAATGTAGTTTAATTCTGTACTTGAAATATTCTTTGCTAGATCCCATAGTTTAAAAAAAATATTAAAGAAAAACATGACAAAACTATCTTTAACTCGCTGCCTCCCGCCGACTTCGCACAATCGGAGACTTCTAGTATGTTATTTGCGGCACTCACCCTCCCCCCCCCCCTCAAACAATTGGTCCAATTTCCTAAACTAAAAGATTTATTGTTTTTAATCAGTGTCTTTTGACCTTCACTGACTGAATTATAAACTAAATAACGTGACCTAAGCTACACTTACCAAAGCTAAGTTGAACTGACCTAAATTAAGTAAACGAATAAAAATTAAAACTGATGTACCCTAACCAAGATAACTTCCGCTACTTATACAAAAGCTAAGCTAGCTAATCTAAATTTAAATAATAAACTGCAGTTAAATAACTAACACTAAATCCAATGCAGGTCAATAGTAGAGCGCTGACCTCCGATAGAAAGTGATCTTGATTGAATTACAGGCAATGCAATCTTATGATAATCTACAGTTTCCGACAAGTCTCTCGGCGTATTCCACTGTCCCTTATCTTTTCACCAACACTCTTTCTTCATCATTCCTTTACGTTGAACATCCAATTTCTTTCAGACTTCTGCATAATGACAAGAGATAAGGAAAAAGTCAACAACAAAACAGAACAAAATAGATTTATACAGTGAAACCAGCACGTAAATCAGCCACCATCGGCTTCATCAAGCAGTGGGTAACTTTTAAAAGATAAGTATAATTCCCAGACATACTCTCAAGAGAATCATCAGATATGGTCTGATTTCAATGTGGTCCAAAGTATGCAAGTTGTAAGCCTATACAGTCATGAACACGAAAGCTTAGGCAGGAAATCGGAAGTGTTAGGGACCACTAGCAACACAGTCTCTCATTTTCAGAATATCACGTGATGCGATGTTTTGTTAGACACTTATACATGAAAAATGTGCATATACCGTGACAAAATATATTGTAGTACGCACGAGTTATTCCGAACACAAAGAACCATCTAGCACGCGGTCCATAACAAATTCCGACTTCACGTCGAAGCATTCCGTCACAACTGTTGTCAAGACTTAGTTTTTGCCTACTTTGTGCTCACCTTGAAATTAGACCATATCTAAAACTTCTTTTGAAAGCATGTCCGGGAATTATCACGTGTTGGAATCCCTTGAATACACATAGCATATTGATGAAATATGTATTTTTGTATTGCGTATGTATGAGTTCCTTTACGCTAATATGGGCGACAAAACTTTGCAGACGTATTAAGAAGCTGATTTTTTTTAGTGACATTTACAAACAAATGCTGCTTCATCACTGAAGATAAGTTTCTCACAAAATCCATCTTCTTAAATGAATTGTTGAAGCTGTGCCGAAAATTCAAAGCATCTGACTGTCTTTGTAGCAACTGCAAGCATAGGGCTTCTGCTTCAATCGTTTCCTAAGATTTTTCAAATTGTAGATTGTGGAATGTTGAATTTTCTGCTTGCTCTGTTCGTCGACTTATGTAGACTTCGTAGAAAACAACCATTTCTCACTGTAGACCGACAAGTTGATTTTTCCTTGCAGAGGCATCCTAAAGCCATTAACGGTGCATACCATCGCCGAATGGAATTGGCAATTGGTGGATATTTGTTGAACTTCGTTCGGAAGTGTCGTTGCAGTGATAGAACATACTGATGTGAATAAAACTGGAGAATAAAGCTTTATCGCGCCCAGGGCCGCCCACAGGGGGGATGTATGGCGCAAGCTGCGCCATTGAGAAAAATTTTGGGGGGGATTTTACTCTACTTTCGAACTAGCAATTTTACTGTCGGAATAGCATTAAAACACGATTTTGAGAAGCTAATTTTAAAAAGTTTTCCGGGGTAAACCCCCGTACCCCCTGCTTCGATACTCGATGAATGAAGTACCGCGCAAGTAGCCGTATGAAAGGAAAGGTTGGTTCGTTTTAAGAGAGAAGGGCCGCCCACAGGAGGGATTAATGGCGCAAGTTGTGCCATCGAGAAAAAAATTGGGGAGAATGAAAAAATTGGGGAAGAATTTTACTCTAATGTCGAATAAGAATAACATTGGAACACGATGCGATTTTTATTTTTTTAAATCTCGAGAATGAATCCCCTTATCCCCTGCTTAGAAACTCTATGAATGAAGTACCGCGCAAGTTGCTATATGAAAGGATGGGCTGGTCGGTTTATCGCTTTGTGGATATATCTGGATCAGTGGGTGAAGAAAGGATTCATTAGGCCTTACAGGTGTTTGTTGAATATGTCTGGTTTTCCATACCTAACAATATTATACCAGATACTTCTGTCATTACCAGCAACGAGTTGCTCAGCAGAGAGGATTATGAGTAAAGTAAAGATTGTAAAAAATAGACTAAGAAGCAACATGGGAGATGTATGGCTCTCCGACATGCTTGTCCTTTCTTCCGAAAAAGACATTTTAGAATGCATTCCCAACAGCGATATTATAGACAAATTTGCTTTGTCGAGTGAGCAAAGAAAAAAAAATATTACTCTATAAAGGACATCAAGGGTAGGTTAATGTCACCACCACGACCAGTAATAATTTAATCCAACAAAATCATTCCTGTATAAAAATAAAAAAAAGTATGAGCGGCCTTAAAAAGAAGTGGAATCACAAAAATGAGCGCCAAGTTCTGGTGAACAACAATAAACACTTAAGGAATCACTTTCAAATTTAGATTTGAAACTTGCCTATGTTGTCTGTTGAAAATTATAAAGTAGTTTGACATAATTGTGAGCTAGTGGTAACCATACAGACAACAGCCAAGTTTCAAATCTAAATTTGAAGTGAGCCAGTGAGTGTTTGTAACTGTTGTCCACCAGAACTTGGCGTCTATTTTTGTGATTTCAATTCTTTTTAAGGCCACTCGTACTTGGCTCTTTTACAGGAATGTTTTTTGTTGGATATCACTTCTTTTTGTAGGCTAATTTTGAGGATAACATTTTCTTTTGGTATCAAACTCAATAACTTGTAACTTGCGTCTTACTTTTCATGTACAAGGGAATTATATCAATATTTTGTAAAGAAAAAAATAATACTACTAATTGTAAGAAAAAGAATACCTGTGCCATACACAGTGTGTAGAAGTTTTTATACCCTTCAATATCCTTATAGAACATATTTAGTATTGTACACTACCAAGACTACTAATAAAAGTAATGCCATTTTTATAATTACTACTGCCCCTACTACTACTACAAGTATTCTATAATACTACTACAGGAAATAAAAACAACAAAAATAACAATTAGTAGTACTATAAAAACTACTGCTACACTGGGCAATTGTTTTTAGAGGACTTGAGTTTTGAGGAGGGAAGAGATTATTAGTTTTGGGGGGGAGTGCGCCATCAGCTTTGGGGGGGATGGGCACCCCTGATCGCGCCTGTTGGCATTTTGAATAAATGCTCACTGCTGCTCTCGTGGCAGAGATCAGAAGCAACCCTGCAACACACACACACACACACACACACACACACACACAAAACTTTTTGAGTTTTGCAATACGTCTGCAAAGCATAATAAAGCTACAAGGAATTTATGAAATCGAGTCAATTCTTTGTAATAGTCTGGTATAATATATATGTATATACTGAAATATTAAGAATCGTGTTCATTATTATAAATTCTAGTTCTAAATAATGTAATAGAAACTTTGAATTGAAAATATATAATTATTTTTTTATAAAAATTATAAAAGAATATTTTTTGAAAAAAAGTAAAAATTACATGATAGAAAAATACTATATAAACATACTATATATTTTACTTTATAAAATGAAATGAAGTTATTAATTGCAGCTTACGGCTTCACTTTTTTTTATTGTTATTAATTATTGAAAGAACAACTGCAAATGTAAACCGATGCATTAGCTAAATTACTTTATTTTCTAAATAAATACATGAATATTTTCTTCATTCCTCAAAAATTGTCAGTATCCACTTTAATGAGTTACGTAAGTTAAACTTTGGAATTCCGGATAATGAATACCTTACAGTAAATAATTTGTGGTAGCCCTACTTACTATGTAAATGAGTTGAAACTACATGTAAATGTAAAAAAGCAGCAAATTTATAAGAAAACATGTATTACTTGCATGAAACGTAAAATGTCGGTATTATAATTTTCTGTGATCGAAAATAATTCTATGAAAAGTATGTTAAATCTTTAGGGGATATTTCCTCTATAAATAGAGAATTGTTAGAGTTTTCACGTCACATAACTAGTTTTTTTTTTTTATGTGGCTTACATTACATGTAAACTTTACGGAACAACCATGATGTAGGAAAAAGGTGAAACAATTTTTTATGAAACTGAACATTTTCCGAACAAACGGAAAATTTTCGTCACTGCTCATAAAACACACACACACCGATACGTACATGTATATGGTAAATCGTTTCATCGTGTGACCAATCTACAAATACCATCAATGTAAAATTTGGAAGGTTAAAGTGCAAAAAAAAAAAAAAAAAAAAAAAAAACAGACGTTGACCTTCACTTTTCCATTCTGAACAAAACTTTTGACTTCAGCGCCTTCTTTGGAGGAACAAGAATGTGTAAGCAACAAGGTGAAACACCAGCACTGTAAGGACACACCTTTGCGCAATTTCCTCCGTGGCAAGTATAGGCATGATCAGGACGAGAAGATTTACTTATTCATGTACGTACCTCCCAGAACAAGTAAATTAACAAGCAAACATTCTTAAACAATCAACCACTGCTGATTTTGATACACGTACATCGCCTCCACATTCTTCATTCGAAGAAATAGTACAAAGATTTGATATCCTTCAACAGTGTTGAACTGTACAACAGCACGTTGATCGTGTTTGGACGAGTTGTGGATGCAGAACATCTTCTTACAACGGATATCCCTGCAACGACAAAATCATAGAACCATTATTTTTACTGTACATGAATAGGGATGTAATGCTATGATAGAGTTTATAACTATAACTATATATACTTTCCATCGCAACATATTGAAGTTATGGTTAGTGAACAGGCTTCAACTGATCAACACTGGTATATATAGGCCTAAATTGACGCACGTATGTCTGTGTTTGTCGTGTATGTGTGTTTGATACAACATAATTTTCCAACTTTTGGACCCAATGTCAACCAAATTTGGTACGTAAATAACTTGTAATCTCCTCATCCTTGTTTTGGCAGGGATGCGTTGGCCACTTTCTTAAATTTTGAAATTGCCAAAAAATAAACATTTGGTAGAAATATCTTGGATGGATAAAAATAGCCAAAATTCAAATTTCGAAAATTTTGTCTTATTGTGTACTCTATTAGCTGTAAGCACCCATCATTGTCAACTCTGAATTCAGAACATCGAGTAAAAGTGTAAAAATAAATAAATAAATAAATAAATAAACGTACTCCTTTCCTTGGCATTTATCCTTTGTTGTTATATAAGCCCGCACAACCATGAGGAAATGGGGTTGTATATGTATAACATGGCGTTATCAGAAACGATAAGCAACGCACATCATTTTTATTTCCTATTCCCTCCGTGAGTCGAAAACTGAAAAAGTGCTTCCTACATGTATAGACCTTATGAAGATCTAACTGTGTACAAAATTTTTTGGTACTAGGTGACTCTTTTCTACGGGGAAAGCTGATGACAACCTGACAGACAGGTACACATTATTTTATTACATTATAAAAATATAGTATAAAAGATAGAGCTTTATTGTGGCATATTGCCCTATGGATAGGTACATTGGTCTATTCTCTTAAATAGAACAGACATACAATTATGCATCATTTCAAATTTTGAAAGAAGTTCATTGCCTCCCTTTCAAATTACAGAATTGCAGAAAAATAGAATTCAGTAGATGAAATATATAAGTTTTACGTCCCACGATTATGCCGGCAAGGCTAAATGAGATGGTGATGGTGAGAAATGAATGAAATGATGGAATGAAGTGGGAGAATCCCGAGAAACCCACGCACACGGTGTTTGTTCACCACGAAGTTCACTTGGCGCGACCTAGGATCGAATCAAGGACCCCATTCATCAGAGGTGAACGCTCTACCCCTGAACCACACCGGCTCCCAGAATTCAGTAGATGTTGTATAGGACTAACGTACATACATTTTGTTGTAAGTTTGGGAGATCCATCTCATTCCCTTGGATGGTTGTAAAATTATCGAAAATAATATTTCGAAAACGTGATATCAAGACTCACTCGTTAACTTGATAATTGTCTCGTAGCTTGAATGTTATAGATACATAGGCTCTTGGATGTATTTGATAGGTGTTAGGTTAGTGCGAGTGAAATATCCACTTTCACGTCTTGTGAGGATCTCATCTCAGCGTGCATTTCGCTGAGAATTCAATATTCAGCAGAACTAGATTGTTTCAAGTTGCAACACAAATACACAAATGCTCTTGTGGGTTAGGAAGTTTCGTGGAAAAGCTTTTGCCATGAAGAAGAGGCCTTAAGGAAAACTTCCACCGGTTGATCTCCAGAGAATATTGAGGAACTTAATTTTTCAAAAGTAGGGGTGGAATGTTTCATAATTAATTGCTGTAAGCAAAACATTTTGAGTTATAGTTCGCTATATTTTGCTATTAAATCTCTAATGACTTCGTTTAAAATAATTCTTGTACAAATGTAAAGATTCCTTCTACTTCTTATAATACGTTCACGCACTCTATTTTAAAGATTTTCAAGCTTCTACTGTTTTCTGAAGCATTACCAATTGTACTCTCGTCAATTACTTCGGTGTCAGAAGGTGAATCAGATACAGTACTATAACCAGAACAACTAACGATGACAATGTCAGACAATGAGTCATAAACACAAAGATAGGGTTTTATTCTCTAGTGTTTGGTCTCTCTCTTTGGTTGGTAAAAGATTACTTAAAAAAAGAAGAAGAAGTAATCTAGTTTTGGAGTTTGATTTAGAAACTGTAGTTCTCCTTCTGCTGTTAGTTTGAATCGCTTTTTTATTTTCCAAATGCATTTCCAAGTACATTGCAGTGTACTCAAAAAATGTTTATCAAATTCTGTGCTGAGCTCCTTCGTGGCTAAGTGGTTAGCATGCGCGTCTTTGGCGCGGAAGACCCGGGTTCGATTCCCGGCGGGAGCTCATGTGATTCGGATTCCACGTTAATCAGTAGGTCCACGTCTCATATAGCCTCGCTGCTGAACGGGACGTAAAACTCAAAAATCAATCAATCAATCAATCAATCACATTCTGTGCAGGGGTAAAAGTGGGTGAGAATGCGGGCGGACGCCGTCCCCCTACCTCCAAAAATATGTACGACGCCTCCCCAGTTCCTAAGAAATTACAACGGGCAAAGATAGGCAGGGAGACGGCGTGATATCATGCTGCTACCCACCATCCAACTAATTTATCAGATCCACTTTTACCTCTGATTCTGTGTCATATCTATTAAAACACAAATTTAAAGTCACTCACAATCTCAAGTTGCAACTTCAGTAATAAATACGACCCGATTTTACTAACTATTGTACTAGGTATTTACCGTTTGGTTTCATAATACATATTACCTAAAAACTATTTTTTAAAAAAGGCTTGACGTATGTTCAACCCTGACAGACTTTACTAGCGCTTGCAGTAACGCCGGCGTTATCAGCTCAAACTGTAGTTAAAATATTGGTTACAGTGTCTTAATGTCAAGTCTTTTCGCTCCACTTGGCCCGCATTTTATCAGGAGCCTGAGATACCGAAATCAAAACGTACAGTGATTAAATATCTAATTATTTTATTTGGTAATATCTTGATACTCAACGGACGAAATGTCCTGACAATTTGTTATTTTCGCAGTTTAAAATATTAGTAGTTTACTAATATTTTTCAACGTTAAGCATAAAGAAATACAAAAGTTTTGTTTTACGAAACTTTCTACTTCAATAAAATGTTCAAATTTGGCACCCCCTCTAAAATTTACCGCTCTATTTTGCTGGCTACTCGGCCTATTTAGAAATCCGGTCCTGGTAATTAATACTTTCTTTGTTCTGATAGTAAGGCCTCTTTGCAAGTGACAATCGGACTCTATGTGTTAAATGGCCCTGGAAGTGTGCATCTTTGTGTGTTTTCTATAACAATGCCCAAGAATCCTCAAATAAAGTTAAAGTTTTTTTTATTTCGCGTTTCTGTCTGCTGACATGAAGAGAAACAAGAAATACACAACTTGCCCCTGTAAAAACAAACTCGTAAAGACTGGCTTTTATTGTATGGGCTTTGATCAGAAGTATAATTGCATTAGATAATGAATTGAATGAATCATGTTCCATATTACGCACTTAAAATCTAATATTCTAAGAACGTTACGATTAGTCATGAACTTAAATCAGTGAAATACAAAGAAAAAAGAATTTAAATGTTATTAGTTAATTACAATGAAGTAGTATCTATATAACGTATCTACAGTAATTGCATTATTCCTGCTTTTGCATATCAAGTGTTCTTCATGATGTAACCAATCTCTGTCTGTAACAAACAATGAAATCACGTTAGACCGGTATTGAAACGTTGTCAAACAGGAGATTTTGTCTCTCTCAAGTGTATCTAAGTATGCTTCTACTCTGTATTGCATGCTTGTTAAATGATTAAGAATTAAGGATTTTTTTACAGGCTTGATCAGCTTTATACTTATTAAATTTGAAGGTATGTCTTCCTCCTACATGTGACTGGATGAACCTCTGAGTCAGATTAATGCAATTATAGAATAATAAATAAATTCCGTCGTCTGTGGAGATCAAACACGGGCCGTTTGGCTCGTCGACAATTATGTTATTAACAACTACCGAGTCTCAATTATAATAAACAAGAAATATCTCAGTTTGTAAGTCACAATGATAGATTTAACTACCTGTCCTACGATTTGCTAGATATCATTACCTGTCCTATGACTTGCTAGATATCACTATCTGTCCTATGACTTACTAGATATGACTACCTGTTCTATGACTTGCCTGCCCTGATGTCGATACATGCACACTATCGGTTGTTATAGTTATTGTGCAGGCAATTTGCCGATTTTAAAACTATAGACGATTTAATTGCAAATTAAAAAGCGTATTGTTTCATTTAAATTATTTATGTTGCATTAGCTCGACTTACCTCTCGAGACATGTAGTGAGTGTAATGAGTGTAGTGAAATAGTGTCAAGTTGTGTTTCTCACACAGGAGTGAGATAGTGTGCTAGTGTTCAAACTACAAAAATTCAGTGTAGATAGTGCTAAATAGAGTTAAGCGATGTGTGTGGTTAGTGTTAAAATTGGAGAATGTGGTAAATTCTCGCACAGGAGAGAGTCAAATTACACATACAGGTGAAACCAAAACAAATCATACAGGGAAAAACTTGAACAAAACGAAAAAAAGAAGAGGAAATAGTACGGGAAAGGCTAAGTATAGATCAGAAGCAAATTAATGATGAAAATGACAGAACTGACGTCAAGTTCAACTCGAGTCAGAATCAAAGTAGATTAGCTAGATTATATAAAGGAAGACTAATCATTATTAGATAATAATTAGTAGTTAGGATCTTGTTTTCTTTTTCAAATTTTATTGTTGTTTTGTTTTGTTTGTTTTCTTGTTTTCTTGTTCAACGTTGTGATTTGTCAAATCCAGTCTTGTCCTCGTCCTTGTCCTTATCCCCGTTCCTGAAATAAATATGAATGATGAAATAAAGGTTGAAGAATGATATTGCAATGATGATAGCCCGTTTCGGTTCAAATCTTCAGGTGCCGAAACCGAAGAGGCGCGTCTGAGCAATAAAAAAAATAATACCTCTCGAGACAATAATAAAACTAAGTTGTCCATCAACTGGTCTACATCAACGCAGCGTTGTGCATAGGAAGACCTTCAATAATTGCATGAACATAGTATAGAATTTGGGCCGATTAATAGAAAAATGAAATCAAACAATTCGGTTTAACATCCTACAGTTATGCTCGTTAGGTTAACGGAGATAGATAATTAAGACAAGTGAATTATGATAGAAAAATTGATGAAATGATAATGTAAGAGGAAGTGTGAGTATCCCGTGAAAACTCATACTCACGATGTCGTCCACCGCAAACTTATTCGACCCTGGATCTAACTAAGGATCCCAACGCATCAGAGGTAAGCGCTCTACCACTGAGAATAAATTGTATTTCTGAAAAATATAAGAGAACATGGTAGAAATTTTAAAAAAGGAAGACAACAAGAAAATGGCATTCAACAGACGATGGGTAGTTTATTTTTTTAAATCCATAAAGGTATTACTGCCCGTAAAAGACAACAGCGCCCAGAAATTTTTAAATTTGTGACCAGTGACGAAAATTTGTGACACAAGGAACAGCACTAAGTCTTGAATTGATAAAATGCAGTGCGGACAAAGAATACTTTGTCCTTGAGAAAGAGCAGTGATGACACGGAACAAGCAGGAAATTGGCGTTGAGCACTGGTGACAAGAAACAGACATTTAACCTGTTGCTCATTAGGAGCACTGGTAATAAGGAACATAATTAAACATGGTGTTCAGGAAGACTAGTGGTGAGAAGAAACAGATAGGAAACTAGACTTTGAGAAAGTGTTGTTGCAGTGGTGACAAAGAACAGACAGGAAACTTGACACTGAGAAATGGCAACGATGATAAGAAACAAGCAAAAAACTTTGGCTTTGAGACAGAACTGTGATGACATGCCAGGCAGGAAAGCTGGCGTTGACAAAGAGTAGTGGTGACAAAGAAAAAACAGGAAACCAGCGTTAAGAGAGAAAGTAGTGGTGACACAAAGCAGAAAGGAACAGAA
This sequence comes from Thermobia domestica, assembly GCF_964235325.1. Taxonomy (NCBI): domain Eukaryota; kingdom Metazoa; phylum Arthropoda; class Insecta; order Zygentoma; family Lepismatidae; genus Thermobia; species Thermobia domestica. The sequence continues at coordinate 248,299,779 of NC_137461.1, forward strand.
GTGTGGAGAAAAAGACTGGAGACATGAAACGTACAGGAAACTTGACGCTGAAAGAAAGTAGTGTAAAAAGAAACAGACAGGAAACCTGCTGGCGTTGAGCAAGATAAGTAGTGACAAAAAAGACACAAAAAAACAGTGTTAAGAGAGAGCAGAGGTGACACAAAGCAGACAAGAACACAGGTGTGGAGAAAAAGACTGGTGACATGGAGCACACAGAAATCTTGGCGTTAAGAAAACGAGGTGTAAAAAGAAACAGACAGGAAACTTGGCGTTCAGAAAATGCATTTGAAACAAGGAATATACAGAAAACTTGGCTTTAAACAAAGGAGCAGTGATGACGCGGATCAGTAAGGAAACTTTTTCGTTGAGAAAAGCAGTGGCAACACGGAACACACAGGAAACCAGGCATTGAGAAAGAGAAGTTATGACGTGGATCAGTAAGAAAACTTTACGTTGAAAAAAGCAGTGGCAACATGGAACAGACAGGGAACCTGGCATTGAGAAAAAGGAGTGGTGACACGGATTAGTCAGCAAACTTTACGTTGAAAAAAGCAGTGGCAACATGGAACACACAGGAAACCTGGCGTTGGGAGAGAGCAATGTTACCATCGAGTAAATAGGAGACGAATTAATGAGAAAGAACAGTGGTGACAAGGAATATAGAGAGAAATATACGTTGAGAAAGACCAATGGTCACAAGACACAGACAGAATACATAGCGTTGAGAAAGAGCACTGGCGACAAAAGTCACAGAGGAACCCTGGCGTTATGATAATGCAGTGGTGACAAGGAAGGAACAGGAAACATGGCTGTGAGAAATAGCAGCAGAGACAAGAAACATACTAGAAAATATGGCGTTGAGAAAGATATGGTGACAATAAGTATGCAGAGCCTGGCATTAAAAAAGAAGAATGATGACAACGAACATAAGCTAAATCTGCTATTGAGAAAAACTAGTGATGACAAGGACTAAATAGGAAACCTGGCGTTGACAAGGGAGTGGTTGATAAGAAAGAAATAGAAACTCGCGCTGAGGATAGTAAGTAGTGAGAAGAAGTAGGAAGAGAATTTGGCGTTGAGAAAGAGCAGTGATGCAAGAAACATATACTAAGCCTGGCATTCTGAAAGAACAGTGATGTGAGAAACATACTAAACCTAGCGTTGAGAAAGAGCAGTGATACAAGAAATATATACTAAACTTGACTTTGAGAAAGCAGTAGTGACATAGAGCAGACAGAAAACTTGACGTTGAAGAATAGCAGACATGAAATCTGGCATTCAGAATGAGCAGATGTGACAAAGATGGTACATGGAACCTGGAATTGAGAAATTGCTGTGATGACAAAGATTATGCAGGATTCAGATGTTGATAAAATAAGTGGTGGCAAGAATCAGGTAGGAAACGTGATGTTGAAGAAGAGCAGGAGTTGCATTAATCAAACATGATACTTGGCGTTGAAAAGAACAGTGGTGAAAAAGAGAGAAGTAAACAAAAAGAGGGATGTTTCTGGGACAAAAGAGAGTGCCTGTAAATTCAAGACGTCTAATAGGGCTGCAAAGAGGACAGTGACCAAAGCGAAAGCAAAAACTGGGATGAAATGTATGAAGAGATTGAAACACCAGATAGATTGAAAAAACAATAAAGGTCTGTATAAACTAAAGTTAAGATACCAAATTATATTACGCACGTCAGGCAAATGAAAAATGACAATAATTGGTACTTACAAATGAAGATAGGACAAAAGAGGCATTGATCGGTTATTTCGAAACTTTTCAATGAATAAAGTCCGAGGAAAATTATCAGCGATGGTACTCTAAATCTTGGAGTAACATAAAAATAAGCTCGGAAGAAGTAGAGAAAGCATAAAAAAAATATGATGGGAAAATCAATAGATCTAGATTGTATACCAGCAGTAGAATGGAAGAGTTTGGGGCCAGAAGATGCAGATATTGTACGGGACTTGATGCAGAAAACCTATGAATAGAAAAAATGCCAAATCAGGGAAGGATAGTATAATCATACCTATTTTTAAGGAGAATGAATATGTATAAGATTGGAAACTACAGAGCAATCAAAATAGTGTCAAACACGAGGAAAATTGGCAGAAAATTGTACAATGGCGATCACGAAAAAATCAATAGAAGAAGGAACAATTGGATTTATGTCAGAAAACGCAATTTTTATACTGTCAAACTGCGGAAAACATCAGGAAAAACGAAAAGAATTTGATATGGATAATATTGATTAGAAAACGGCCTACGACAGAGTACCATATCAGGAAGTATGAAGATGTCTGAGGAAGAAAGAAGTGCCAGTAAAGTAAGTGAGGATAATCCAAGATATGTATTCCCAAGTAAATAGTAGTGTGAATTTAACACGAAAAATCTCTGTTCGATTTGGCTTACACCAGAGCTCAGCGTAAAAATACGTGCCTCTTCAATGTTGTCATGTATGTTATAGCTGAAGATGGAAGGAATGAAGCCTCCTGGTGTAAGGTGTATGATGTTTGCCCTCTGGTGTGTGATATTGCACATTTGTAAAACAGGTGCAATACAAATGTGGAAGAAGTTGATAGAAAGTAGAGAGTTGGAGGAAGTCTTTGGAAGATAGTAGAAAGAAAAAAAAATAGTAGAAAGAAAGCTGAACATTTCGAGTTGAACAGAGAAGCAAATAAAGAGGTAAGGCTACAAGGAGAACAATTAAATGAGGTGAAAAAATTTAATTATTTAGGCTCATCTATAGCCAAGAATGGTGATTTGGACAAGGAAATAATATACAGAGTGTAAGAAGAATGGCAAAATTGGAAGAATAATTGGCGTTAGATGTAGTTGAGTTGATTTTGAGTTTAACGTCCCGTTCAGCAGCAAGGCTATATGAGACGTGGACCTACTGATTAACGTGGAATCCGAACCACATGAGCTACCGTCGTGAATCGAACCCGGGTCTCCCACGCCAAAGGCGCGTACGCTAACCGCTTAGCCACGGAGGAGCTCCCCGGCGTTCGTTGTAATAACAGAATCACGGTAAAGAGTAAAAGGATGAATTATAAAACAATGGTTTGGGTAGCGATGATATAGAAACATGGCCAATAAGGAACACACAGAAAAAGTCAGATTTATTGTTACCGAAACGAGATTTGTAGGACAAGACGAACACATAGATTAAAGAATGAGGGAGTAAGGGGAGTAAGGATAACAACCAAAGCTATAGACATATCTAAGAATATTTGAAAAACAGGACTGATATATTATAGCCAGTCTTGGGAAGTAACGTAACGCAAGTAACGTTTCCTAGTAACGCGTTACTTTTTCCAAAGTAACTGTAACGGTAACGCGTTACACATTTTTAAGTAACGTATCTAGTTTGCGTTACTTTTTTCGAGTTACATTTCGGATGAGTAACTACAATATATGTATATTTTTTTCGAAAACAAATGTTTCTTTCCTGTAAGTGAATTTCTCAGAATGAAACAATCGAGCATGAACTACGTAAGTCAGTGACCGAAAGTCACAGACACACAAAGAAACAGATACATCCGTAGTGCCACTTGCTGTTTTTGGAAGATGAGGACGGCCTCAGGGAAATCACGTGTACTGATTCCAAGCACCTGGAAGATTTTGTCGTAGATTTTGACAACTCCAAATCAATACATTCAGTGAGTGAACTAGGAGTGCAATGATACCCTTAGTCTATTTTACTTTGAGTGGTGGTGTTCTTATAAAGATGGAGAACGAAAATAATTTACCGTTCGAACATTTGAAAGAATACTTTTTTCTTAACAGCTGAGGATGACGGTGGACAGAATTTAAAAGTAAAGTGTGTGAAGTGCCCCGGCGGAAAATATTTATCAACAACTAGGGTGCCATAATTAACGATTTACAGTAAGGGTTTAATATGAATAAACTGTGTTCTAATGAGCAGGCCTACTTTATTACTAAAAAATAGTTTGCTGATGGTATGCAATATTGGAATTCTTTCAGATCAGTTTGCTTATCCTAGAGTCCCGTTCATTATAGAGTTTGAAACTAGCTTTGAAAAGCATGTATCGATTTTAGAGTTACTGGCAAGTTTTGATTCACTACCAGTTCATGCGTTCTCATTTTATTAATTGTAGTGTGATGTTTCTCTATATTCTGTACTTTTAATTTTACATAACAACATTGTTATTATTATATAATTAGTTTAGAATAATAATATTAAGCAACCATTTTTTCTAACGCATAGGGATGAGCATGAGTCAAGCTAAAACTCGACTCGACTCGAATTCAAGTCGAGTTTCGAGTCAAGTCAAAGGTAATATCCTCGAGTCGAGTTCATAGCCGATTCAGTTTTTCGCGTCGAGTTTCGAGTCCTGTCGACTTTGATAAATGGCTCGTTCGTTTTAATTCGTCTTGAAATCATGGCCTGATTACACTGGAAAACGAAAGCCATGAGAAATGTAAGCTAAAGATAATATGGAATACTTTTAGTGTTGCTCACGAGAGGAGACACTGCTCGCATCTCGTCTCGTCTCGATAGCGAGACCACAAGAGATTTTTATAACAAGCTTAGCTCAGCTCGGCTCAACTGAGAAGATAGCTCGAGCCGGCTCACTTGGGATGAACTATCGGCTCGAGCTGGCTTGGCAGGGATGAGCCATCTGCTCGGTTCGACTCAACTGAGCCGAAGGATCTAGCCAAGTCGGTTGGGTGAGCTGATGGTTCGGCTCACTTCTCGGTTCGGGCCGATAGTGAATGAGCTGTGATCCGAGCTGCTCGAGTCGTTGACAATTCTAAACTCGGGCCGAGCAGTTTTGAAGATATTTGGCCAATGCCCTATAACTTTTGGCTCGAGCCTGAATACTCAACCTAGACCCTCAACCCAAATTCAGAAGCTAGTGAACAATGTCCTTGACTCCTAGAATTCACGACTACCGAGGTTGGCAATCAACTAGTTTTTTAGTATTCAAATACAAACCGCATATCTTTCATGTTTATATACAGTGTTATTATTATTATAATTAATAATAATAATAATAATAGTAGTATAATATAATATAATATAAGTTGTAGTAGTAGTAGTGTCATTGATAATAATTATACTGTCTACGTAATATACCGGATTTGGCTCGACTCGACTCGAAACTCGACCCCAATCCGAGCCGAGTTGGGAGGAAATTTTTCGAGTCGAGTTCTCGGGTCGAGCTCAAAGATGTCTGTTTCTAGTCGAATCGAGATTCAAAGAAAGCTCGCTCGAACTCGCTTGTGTCCATCCCTACGAGTAGCGCAGTATGGCGTTTTATCAATGTTACATTATATGAAAATGTTCATATATCAAGTAAAAATTTGTCCTTGCATTTACATAAAGCGATTTAGAACGTGCAATAATAATAATAATAATAATAATAATAATAATAATAATAATAATAATAATAATAATAATAATAATAATAGCTTTAGTAATAATAGTACTGAAAACTGAAGTCATTTTTTTTTCACATTTCTAAAGTTTCGGACCTAAAAGTAACAGTTACTTTTTTATTGCAAGTAACGCGTCACTAATGCGTTACATTTTAAGAGAAAGTAAAGTAACTTGTAACGCGTTACATTTATACAAGTAAATTACCCAACACTGATTATAGCAAACTAATTAGAATAAACGACTGTGGTCAAAAGAGTCATGGATGGGAATGAAAGTAGAGGTAGAAAGAGATCAAGAACGAAATGGATAGATATGGTTAGGAATGACTTCAGGAAGAAATGTCTAACAGAGAGAGAATTTCTGGATAATGTTTAATAGAGGAGACTCATTAGAAATGTCGATCCCAGATAAGTGGGTTTAACGTTCCACTTTCTTAATTCCACCATTTCATTCACTTTTCATCTTCACCATCTCCTTTAGCCGGCATAACCGTTGGACGTATAACACAAAGATTTCATTATTTTATTGTACAGAGACATGGGACTTGGTAGTAGAACTCTTATCTTTGACGTGAAGTATCCGTGGTTCGATACGAGGCTATATGTATTATGTTTAACAATATGTTCGAGGTTAGGTACTGTTTCGTTCTCCCGTTTACTCCCACGTTTTCATTCCATCAATTCTTACAAAAGCATTCTCTTTATTTAATCATCTACCTCTTTTGGCATCAAGGGTGAAACCACAGGACGTTAAATTAAAAATATAGTTGTTTTTTATTATTATTTCTGGCCACTCGTAGGGTGAAGTAAAGGACTGACTTTTCCATCTATTAATTTTCAAAGGAGGTTCTGTTAATCGAAATACATGTCAATAGGCTTTCTTCCACAAAATCATGTCCGGGTTTGAGGTTTAAATTAAAAAGTGAGGGAGAAAAACTCGGAGAGTATCTGCAAAGGTCGTGCACTACACAAGAGTGTAATCGCAATTATATTTATGTTATCTTCGACAGGCATTGCCGTTTTCTTTGATTATAAAAGCATCTTCCTTCTTCATAAACCGGCCAATCGGAAATCACCTGATCGACATGGAAGGTATGAACATTGACTGACCTGTGCACAACGATTATGTTAACCATGGGCTAAGAGATGGTTAGCGTTCGTCGTGTTTTCAAGCATACTAGTGAAAACATCTAACAAACCAGGAAATCAAATTTGCTGTACTTCGTGATTTAACACAAACAAGAAAAGCAAAGATGGGTTAGTCTCATCCAAAAGTCTTCTTCCTATTGATTTACGAACAACTTTTGAACGTATTTAGAGCGTTTGTATGTTCATTACGTTACGTAAAAACATGGAACTTTAGTGGGACAGATTCTATATACGAATATATGTATATGTCTGTCTGTTGGTATAGAAAGATAAATTGTCCACAATGGGTACGAAGCGCAGAGCAGGTGAAAGCCTTACATAACACGGAAAAAGGAAGAAAAAAGTACAAGCCTAATGTGGTAAAGACGCGGATACTCATACAGGTACAAGAAAAAAATATATATGTATTTCTCATGATTGCTTTAATTGCCTTACGAAAATGGTCCTAATGCTTTTGCAGCAGCACAGTATAATTAGGATGTTAGTAGATATTCGTCAGATAAGAATCATTAAGCAGGTAGATACCTAAGGAATTATACTCATTTTATTCTGGTAGATTCCTATGTTAGGTCTAAATCCTATCATTCCAATAAAGACATTCTGAATGGTAGAGGAGGAAACGTTATTCTGAATACTACATTATTCTTGTTGAAATTTCTATATATGGTTCAAAAACATCATACTATATATATATATATATATATATATATATATATATATATATATATATATATATAGGGCCAGATCCAGGATTCTCTGAGTGGCGGTGCACCAATAACTACCAGAGCATTTGAATTAAATTTGAGTTTTTTAAATGCCTTTAGGCATATGTGATGTGAATGAAGAATTATTTTTAGAAATGTTGTGTGTCTGCTCTTGATGAATTCTTTCCTTCAACCTTCAGAAAATTGACTTAAACTATTGATTTTGCAAAACTCACTGCTAGCTTCTTACTTTAGGTAGTGTATATTTACAACGAAGGGGAGTGCATGTGCACCTTTGCACCCCCTAAATCCGGCCCTATATATATATTCTGTGGTTTCCTACATAAGAGGCGCATCCTTTAGAGTGTGTGAAGAACGAGCAACGTGTGACGCAAGCTAGTGACAAAAACAAATTAACAAACGTAACAAACACGCGTTAAATTAGTTACCATACAAACACACAAAAAAACTATTTTTGTAAGATCTGTAGTTCCATTAAGAACAAAGGTAGTAAAATGTAATAATACTGTACTACATGAGCAAGCAAAAGTTTCTCTCGAAATAAATATAAATTGCATGTTATTACCATTATTATTATTATTCGTTGAAACTAAAAGTTCTTAAGCAGTGGGCTTGCGAAACTACAATTTAAGGTGGGATCCAAACCACCGTAACATGTTCTAATTTCAAGGCTTTCCCATCAGAAATCGACCATGTACCAAAGGTACGCGCACCAGCCACTAGACTATCAGTGAATTCCAACGATAAAGTGTAGATTTTTTAAACAAACATACAAAAAAGGAAACAAGTATTTGCCTCAGAAAATAAACTCGACAATAAAGAGGATCACGCCAGATGTATTGTGAATGGATGGGATATGGACAGCCACAGTAAAAAATCACCTTCACCCATGAAGATTTTAACGAATTGACTTCATTAAAGATCTTGGCCAAGATAATCGTTCTAGCTATCTATTGTAAGAAAACTGGAATTCAAAATTTCACTTTTGATCAAGAGTTATATGTGTAAAGTAACGAACAAATGTACAATGATTACAATCTTAAAAGAATCACTTGCGTGATCTTAGATTTGAAATGGTATCTGTTCTGGAGACGGTGTCCTCCCATCTCGCCTAACGATTTATTAGTCACTGATGTCTTCAAGAGAAGAATGTTCGTCATTTTAGGCGAGATGGGAATTCCCATCTTGCCTAATTCTGTCTCGCCTAAAATGGCGATAAGATGCAAGAAGGGAATTTCTGCACTAAAGAGGGAATTCCTATACTACCATTTTAAACACTAACCTTAAGAGATTGTGAAAACATATGAACATTTCAGAAATAAAAACACTCTATGTATTAATCTTTCGTACATAAGAAAATCAATAACCTGGTTTCAGTAGATCTATATTTCAATCAATATTGGAAATTTCTGTTTTCTATTCTGTTAACTTCCCACTACTTATATTCTGCAAGTAAGTCACAGATAGGTTTAACTAGGACAATCTCATAAAGAATATGTGCTACTTTAATATATCAGTAGCACAATTTAGTAAAAGTAGCAGTATTTCAAAACAACACCGATAATGTTTGGGAGCTGTCATAAGACACTAAACTAAGACAAAACGTATAGACCAATCCGGATGCCCAAATGTTTTCTTTTGGTGCTATGACCAGCTGAAAATATGTCATAAAAGTGCAAAAGCACATAACTCGTAAACAAAATGTTGGATCAAAGTCTAGTAAAAGGAAAAGTTCATTAAGTCCTATATTCCATGAATGCACAATTCAATGTGGTGTAGGGGCGGCGCAAGGGTGATCCCCAAAGAAACTGAAGAATTTCTGGAATATTTTATCAAAAGTTGATGAGGAAAATTGGTTAAGATCAAGTACATTACGTCAACGAACAAAAATCGCGCTACATTGTTCAAGTTAGAAGAATGCTGTTGGAATTCACAAAAAGAGGAGATACACATGTTTGATTAAACTAATTTGCCTCAGAACAGTACAAAGAAACAACAGAACTGCGGCTGTCTTTATGCACGGAAGCACTTTAAATTTCGCTTCCGCTTGTTTCTTGATATTCCACACTTCTCTGTAAAGTTTGGTCAGGAAATTAAATTTCGACATCGATAGGTTTACTTGTAAGAGAAAATAACTATGAAATACTGGTACAGAACCTTCTTGGAAAATTGAGAGGCACAAGAATGATACATGCATTTTAAAATTCATTCACCGTTTGCATTTCCATTTGAGTTATTTCTCTGAAACATTAGCTGCTATTAGCAATGAACAGGGTGAGCTTTTTTCACCTGAACCTTTTGGAGATGGAAAGATGTTATACATGGAAATGGGTGTAATCACTAGAACAGCAGGGAGAGCAAAATATGTCTATATCTATATCTACGTGGGTCCGTCAGAAAGTTAGTTGCACTCCTTCGTAAACATTTTCGATCAAAGGCTATTTTGATTAAACTGTGTGGTAACACTGCAGACATGTAACTGTATCGTGACCTAGCGGCTTCCACGAGGCAAATAAAAGTGTTCTAATAATCAATCGTAAACACGTTGATAATCAGTCGTAAACACGTCTCCACAGCTGCAGGTGGCGTCCAAGTTGGAAATGCGTGCAGTGATTCATTTTATGTGGGCTAAAAGGTGTAGCTGCACTGAAATTTATCGGCAGTTGCATGAAGTGTATGGTCAAAATGCAATCGCGAAGTGGTGCGACATGTTTGAGAACGGACGTATACAGATATTAACGATGCTGATCACGAGGGAAGACCATCAACTATGACAAATCCGGAAATCGCTGGTCGCGTGAACGAATGCATTTTTGCAAACAGAATATAGACGCGTAACAATAGACGAAATCGCAAACGAATTGGGTATGTCTCAGCGTAGTGTACATGACATTATTGCTGATCAGCTGAAATTTCATAAAGTTTGTGCACAATGAGTGTCTCGTCTATTGACGGCGGTACATAAAAGGAAGCGTTTTGCAAGTGTGTTTGACTTCCAGCTACGTAACCAAAAGAAAGGAAATGAGTTTTTGGACAAACTTGTGACCGAAGATGAGACTTGGATTCACCATTTCTCACGTGAAACAAAACGAAGCTCCTTCAAGTGGAAACATTCCACTTCCCCGACTCAAAGAAAAGTGTCGAACTGTTTCATTTGCGGGAAAAGTGATGATGACGCTGTTTTTCGACGGATAAAGTTTGATGCATACAGAGTTCATGCCGAAGGATGCCACAATTAATGCATCTTCTTATTGTGAAACACTAAACGATTGCGCAAAGCACTTAAAAATTGACGGCTATGTAAACTGTTCAAAGGCATTGTGATTCTGCATCATAGTGCAAGGCCGCATGCAGCACAAAAAACAGCGAACTTCTGACAAAGTTTAGGTGGAAAGTGTGGGATCACCCTCCTTATAGCCCAGATCATTCACCCTGTGACTTCCATGTGTTTGGTCCCATGAAAGAAGAACTTTCAAAGAGACGATATCACTTGGATGACGAGGTGAAAGCTGCAGCCCAAGACTGGTTATTGAGCATTGGACGGGATTTCTTTCCAGAAGGCATAGAAACACTTGTACCACGCCTCGACAAAGGATTAAATAACGCAGGTAATTACGTTGAAAAGTAGATTGTGAATGGAATGGAACCTTACGATACAAATAAAGTTATTGTAAAATGCCTATCCTGATTAATATATTCTTAAGCAGTGCAACCAACTTCTTGACTAACCCTCGTACCTATATCTACCTATCTATCTACAGTGGAGTCTCGTTGATTCGAACTTGGATAATTCGAAATATTGGATAATTCGAACAGAAGTCCATTCCCCTTGAAAACTGTATTGAAAACAACAGTAAAAAATCGTGGATAAATCGAACTTTTGAAGCTATGTTTTGGATAATTTTTCGAAGTAAATACAGTTGAATTTTTTTTAATGTTGGACAGATGTAAACAGAGAAATACAGTTTTAACGTGTTTTCAGTTATTCAGATGCAGCTATAGGGAAGAGTAATACAAAAGATAAATAGAAAAATCTATGTAATGATAAAGATGAAGTTTAGTTGGGGAAGAAGATAGAGAACGTGTGCCAATCTCATCTTGTTTCAGAATTTGTTGAAAATTTAAGGTGAATTATTGATAAAGTCAACCAAATGTTATTAATATCGTATTCCACGCAATACATGAAATTCAAGATTTATTGACCGTACAAAAACAATCAAATTTAAGCAAATGAGGTTTATGACTTCTTAAAAGTGAGAAGAGAATATTCTAATTGTTACTGGTGTTTAATTGTTTGGGCTATTCAATGTATGTTCTAGTGTTGTACGTAAATATATTTTCCATTGTACACGTAGTTTGAATTATGTGGAGTCAATATCGTTTGTTAGTTTGCGGTATTCGATCACGCAAATAATAAGCTGCTTTAAAGGTAAAGTCTACACGATATGAATATTTTTTTGATGCACAGTGCTTTGGTTTGTTTGTTGTTATACGTGAAAATGAATGTTGTTGGATAATTCGAATTTTGGACAATGCGAAATTTTTTTGTGTCCCCTTGGACTTTGAATTAAAAAGAGTCCACTGGATTTATATATTGGTTCTACAGATCTTCGTGCAAGTTAGTTGTAAACCTGGGGCCCCGCAAAATGTTACCAATTGGGCCCCGCACCACCTTAAGGCCGGCCCTGATTAGAATTTTTAGATGAGACGAGAACAGCTTTCCTAGAGAAAAAAGGAATTCTTCGAGAATGCACAAGAGACGAGACTTTTATAAGATTTACGGGACAATACAAGAAAACCTTATTTCTTGCTTCATCTCTTAACGACGCTACTGAGTGGTACACTCTGTCTCAAAATGCATTATTATTATTATTATTATTATTATTATTATTATTATTATTATTATTATTATTATTATTATTATTATTATTATTATTATTATTATTATTATTATTATTATTACTATTATTATTATTATTACCTTCTAAGTAGTATCTTATACGGAGTACCAACTCACAGGGTAAGGAAAGCAAATTTATAGTGTAAGAACGGTACAAAGAACTCTGTATTAGGTACCTTACTATGTCTAATAGCAGAAGACAGGACTCTTAGAAATTAGGGTTCTGGTAGGTTTCTAGCACTTTTATAATGTTCCTCTTCTGTTATAAGAACAATTGAAACATGAATTTATTTTTATAAATAAGGTAGGTGCAGGTAAATACGCCATGTTAAGAGTGCTGTATTTTTTATGGTCTTAATTTTCATGAAACACAAAGAACAACACACGTGCGTTGCTGAGTAGCCTTTTCCGTGTGTAGAAATAAATGTGGCAATGATGCGACTCACTTCTATTTTGTACTCAAGGTAAAAGAAAAAACTGTTAAAAAGTGGCGTATTTGCCAACACGTGCAGGTAACTACGCCAAGTCTAAGATACTACTAGAAACCTGTAATAAATAGTGCAACTGCTAACATCGTCTGCATTATACGAACTCAAATATTACTTCACAACATGACCGAAGCAAAAGATAGAATAACCAAAGTGCAACATGAAGATAAAAAGACAAAATGTAAAAACGATAATCTCCAATGTTGAAATGAAGTTCCAAACTGAAAAATTTTAGTCCATAAGAAAATAAACAAACAGTGTCACTGTACTGTGACTTCAAAAAACTACATCGATATTACATGGAACAAGTGGAACAAATGAAAATATCTTAGTCTTTTGCAATCAATCCTGCTCAAACTCTTGAGTTTTTTTCTGCACCATACTTGGTATTGATTTAATAGCCATGGAACCACAAATACTAAAATTACACTTACAAAACAAAGTGTTCCTAGACGGACACGAAACAAGGCGTACACTGTTGTAAACAATCGGCAATGTTCAGAGTTAGCACGATACTAATAACGGATTCTTACTTCTGTTGAATTAATAACGTCCTTCCACAGAACCTTCCCGAAGCAAACAACACTGAACGGGGTGAGTTGTCAGCGCTGTCTCCCGGAGTATTCGTCAAATCGGACTTGTCCAAGGCCGTGGTAAATATTAGAGGCGCACTTTAACGGATTTCCTTGGAAATGTCCCGGCACTGAACACTTGGCGTATTTAGCTGCACTGGCGTATATACCTGTAGTTATCATAGTTATATTTTATTATTAGATAATCTAATCATTAAGGTTGGGCTATTTTACTCTTTTACTTTGTTCAATTTTACTTTAAACGACTCAGTTTTAAACTATGAAATATTATAATTGTACTCCTATATGGTATTAACATTGAATTCTAAGCCTTTAATTGTATTATGCACAAAATATTCAACTACCTTCGATACGGATATTTGACTAATGCTGTTCTTAGCACTTTAAATATGTTATCAAATTAAATTAAAATTATTAAATTATAATTATAAAGTTTTCATGTTAAAAATAAAATGATCCGCATGAAGGCTAGATTTATAGATCTTCTAATTAACATATTTTTTAAAAAAAAATCTAAAATTTTGCTACACATCTTGTGTGGCTGTGTGACAAACCAGTGTACGCGACACATCGGTTGGGAAAGCCTGCGCTAGCCTATCGTTTACTACGCTACTGTCTGTACTATTTGGGTCAGCAAATAGCACTACAGTCTGACTTGATTTATTCACCAGGTTTACCCCATGTGGCCATTTTACGGGTACTGATTGAAGGACGGAACCACTTTCAAAAAAAAAATGTGAAATGAGAAATACTAGTAAATCTGGCTCCCACCGAAAATTTATCCGCACCATATCCTTTATGAATTTTTTAAGAGAATCGACTTAGGATGTATGACTACGAAACTATCCGAACCAAATTTTGGCCTTTAATTTCTCTATTGAAAAACGAAATTGTAGAATCTATCTCTTTCAGCTTAGTTTAAAGAGATAGCGAGAGAGGTCAAGTAACTGACAACCGAGAAAGGGTAACCAAATATGGAGTAAACAGATCCATTATTACCCAGAACCCGGATATTTCATGATCCGGTTTTTGCTATCCTTAATCCATAGGTGTTCAATATTATAACCGGAAGTAATAGAGTTCCTGGAACTTGATACCTGATTCTGACTGGATCTGGAGTCAAGTATTTTTGAAGCCAACTAATCCGTATCCGAAAGTTTCTGGCCATATGCCTACAATGGATTCGAAGTTAAATATTCACTCTCGGATTAAAAAAAAAAAAATCAACATCTTGTGGTTACTAACTTTTGTTACCTTGGCGTAGTATCGTCTTTGATCGCTTATTTAGGTTCTATAATAGGTATTTAAGCCGGATCTTTTCATTGGTCAAGTCAAGGATGGAACAGAAAACACACCAGATGCATTTTGGAAGTGGATGGTCAATTTGGCGGCACCAAGTGGAGTCAGAGGGGTGCAACCTTTTATTTTTTCTTAAGGCAAATTTCGAAACTTGTTCACGCCTTTAGTTTTCAAGATATCAGATTGAAACTTGCATACAAATTTTGTGTACTTTTGGGTATTTCTCAAATTTTTTTGCTCCTTGGGTATTTGTCAAGGAGCGCAAATGTTGCGAGGTAGTGATTTTTCTTCACATTGTTTTTTTTTGTTTTTTTTTTTGTTTGTTTGTTTTTCCCGATTTTTACGGTTCAGGTGTATGATATGAACATGTGGGTGGTACCGTTAGAAAGGGCTTGTTATACTGAAGAAAAGGCTTTTGAATCATGACTCTAGTCATGAATAATAATGATGCATTAAATTTTTATTATATATATATCAGATAGATAGATAGATAGATAGATAGATAGATAGATAGATAGATAGATAGATAGATAGATAGATAGATAGATAGATAGATAGATAGATAGATAGAAATGAAAATAGGTCACCTTGAGACTTTCAAAAATTTCTCTCGACCTTAGTTTTCAAGATTCAAGAACAAAATGTTGCCTACCTATTGTGTACCCAACAACGTTTTCTTTTTAAAAAAAATCAGATTCCTACCTAAACCGAGACCCGGGCCAGAGGAGCGCAAATATTTCGATTTTTTCGAAAAATCTCCTGGTTTTACCCTATTTTCCCGGTTTAGTTCTATAGTACGGACAAGTGAGTGAAACTGTTGGAAAGTATGCCTTATCTTGAAAAAAAAAAAAAAACGAGGTATAAACCATGATCCTACAATAAATAGTAAGGAAGCAGTAACTGTTTAAGTGAAAGTCTAAAATGTACCTTAAAAAGTGGAAATCCTAAAAGGGTAAAGGATATTGATGTGCTTCTACTATTGGGTTATATGGTTGTAGCGGAGTAGATTATTCATTTTGTAACTGTTTCGGAAAACAGATGGCAGTGCCACAGAGTGACATTGACGCTATCGGTGTCGGTTATGTATTGGAAATGAGCAGAGGCAGAAGGTCAGGAGGTTAGTTAATGTGACTCAAACAGTAAATACATGCAAGACAATATGCCACGATGACACAGTCGTTCTCTATTCAGTCGAATGAACGAGATCATATGGTGGGTTTTCGAGAGACTGGTGGGTTTTCGTCCAATCGGCCATCACTTGGTCGTAATACGTCTATTGTGCATCGGAGTTGGCAGCGGTGAATATCAATCCATTCCCATACCCGTAGCGAAGGTTATGGACGTCCTCGTAGCAGGTATATACGCAAAAATCGACGTATAGTGATGGTAGCATTTGGCAGACCGCCCAGCTACTACCTCCAACGTTTGAGCAAATGGGGCTTCTGGAGTGTCCACACGCATTATTGGGAACCGATTATTAGCGGCAGGACTTCGGACATATACACTAACTTCCCGTCTACCACGGTTGAAAACACAATGGTCCCGCCCCAAGTGTTATGGTGTGGGTTACCATTACTCCTGTTCACCGTTAGTGTTTGTACATGGGACATTGACAAGCCCCTTTAAGTGTAAAATGTGGTGGAACCTGTTCTACTGTTTTTCTTGAAACAGAAGGATCAACTACTGTTGTAGCAAGATAATAACCGGCCGCATACTACTCGTGCAAAAGAACTGATCTGCAAGATCTGTTACGACTTCCCTGGACACCACACTCCCCAGACTTGTATTCTGTCGAACATGTATGGGACATCATGAATCGGCATTTACAACTTTTCCACGTCTACCTACAACTGTTGCTGATTTGCGCAACCAGGTCAAGTAGGCATGGCAGAATGTACCGCAGGACCATATCCGTCATCTCTATGATCGAATGCATGCAAGAATTCGTGCCTGCATTGCTGTCCAGGAATCTATACACGGTACTAATGTGGATGTGACAGTGTAGTGGTATACGTGTTCCCAAACCACTGTACATATGGAGCTGATTAATCATTTCATATCGTTACTATGTACTGTCTATGGAATAAAAATGGTTCAAACTGGAAAACAATTCCATGATGTTGCAATTTTATTTTCTGGCTGCGTAGTTTGACAGTCTGAAATGAAACTCACTTGTTATTCTTTATGTGATCTAGAATGTAAAAAGGGTATTTGTAAACGAAACCCCTCTTTGCATATGTCCAAGCTATCTATTAGACAAATTGTTGTAGACTCACTCGAAAGTAATAAATAAAATATAATAACATACTATCTAGGTGTTTCCGTGTGCTTTGTTTTTTCTTTGTCTCTTTTTTTTTTCTGCTTACTAGTCTTATGAGTAACTGTTAAAATGTTAATTTACTTCCGGGTACCATTTCTTACATAATAATGTCGTTAGACATCATTTCTAACAACTATACAAACACTGTTTGAAAACAATAAGATTTTTATTTTCTGGTCTTGTTTAATGACATATCACAGTACTTGAAGAAGTTACAATAATACCTGTAGTACTAATCTGATTACCTTCTTTTTTATTTTGCCTATACTGAATGCTAATTTATTTCCATGGCTAAGGTTGGAAATACGTACAATGTCAAGGTGACTTACAGACATAGTAAACTTTCTAAAGAGTAATATAGTACAGAAATTATAAAACTTTGTTCCTGTTTACAGCACAGTACATGTGATAGTTAAATCTGAAAGTATAAGTACGATCTATTAGATGTCTAAAACTGCAAATTGGGTTAGATCTTAAAGAACAACGTCAAGGATCGAAGTACAACAAAGTCACCAGTATCATTGATAATTATGTTTAAATTGAAAGGCTATGTATATATTCCTTTTCGTTTTCTTCGACGAGCATTAGAGTAAATTTTGGGAACTTTTAGAAACACCAGATAGATTCCTCAGGTCCATTATTCATTTCAGGGGGACACCGCTCTTTTTCTTGATACCTGTCAAGCAAGTGTTTCTTTCAGCCCGAGTCACTCCGTCCCCCTTTTCCGTCAGCAGCATATCTGATATTATCTAATCTTGCCCCAGACGGTAATACTAATACGCTCCGATTTCAGGGAGGGGAAGAATGATGTCCCCCTGAGATCATAATGAACCATTTACCTTGTTTGGGCTGAGACGTTCGTCAAATAGATGGACTTAATACATCTCAAGCTACAAGTAATATGATATCGACTACAGGAGTGATCAGTAACACATTGGTAATGAAACTCATGAACTCCCCTTAGTTTTATACTTAGAAAACGACTGTTGTTCAGATGACACATGTTGAATTGGAAGAAGCTTGGACGACACTGTTAGCTCGCCAAAACTTATACTACTGGATGTTATAGCGAATAAAGTCCTTTCAAGTACCCTTAATATTAATTGAACTTACATATATTCTCTGTTACCTGATATAAAACATAAATCAGCGTTTTGAGAAATATAATTTATTATGACAAAATAGTGTAACATGACTGTTTTCCGTGATGTAAAAAGTCAGAAAAGGACTTTAACTTTATTAATTATTTAATTTATTATTTAATAAAGGTAAAGTGTTATTTTTCTTTATATATTATTTTTCTTAATTTCCATATATAGACTCGTTGCAAGACAGCATTAAAGGTATTTTTCTTTATATACAATTCACATAAGAATCCGTTTTCAATTATTTTGTCACAATATTAACTAACAGAAAACACTTTGTTCAAATAATATTCACTCAACATTCTCCCGGTCTCGCAAAAGAATAATGGCTTATAATAAGAAAAATATCATTTTCTTATTATTTTAAATCAGTTCATCGCTCAGTTGGTTTTTGTATTCCTGACGATCTTCTATTACAGACAGATCTTTCTTCCCTTCCCCGAGATTCACCACTAAATTTCATTCATTGATCTTCAGAGAATCTTAACTAATTCTCTTCTGACAATAGGACCTAAGGCGTTATATATACATACATACATACATATATATATATATATATATATATATATATATATATATATATATATATATATATATATATATATATATATATATATATATATATATATATATATATTTGGTCTAGGAATTAATTCGTGCGGTTGGTACGCACACATTGAAGCTGTAGTACAAACACAAAATACATAAATACCTTAAGAAAAATATTGTCCATCGCTAGCCACCACTTTCGCCCATCTGTCAGGCAATGTACGGATTCCGTGGCGAAAGAAGTCCTCATCCTTGGAAGCGATCCAGTCAGAGACCCATGTTTCGATATCTTCTGAAGAAGTAAACCGCTGTCCAATCAAATCGTTGTTCATGCAATCGAACAAGTAGTAGTCCGAAGGAGCAACGTCTGGTGAATACGGCGGGTGGGGTAAAACTTCCCATCCGACATTTTCTAAATAGGTTTTGACCGGTTTTGCGACATGTGGGCGAGCGTTATCATGTTGAACAATAAGTTTATCATGTCTGTTCTCCCATTCTGGTCGTGTTCTGGCCAGAGCTTGCTTCAAACGCATTAATTGTCGTCGATAACGTTCTCCATTCATAGTTTCACCCGGTTGCAGCAGCTCATAGTACACCACACCTTTCATATCCCACCATATGCACAGCATAACCTTTGCACAGTGAATATCTCGTTTTGGTTGTGATGGACCTGGTTCATCTGGTTTCACCCAGGCCTTTTTTCGTTTAGGGTTCTCGTAATGGATCCACTTCTCATCACCCGTAATAATTCGATGCAGAAACCCCTTTCTGCTCTGTCGTTGAAGCAGCAATTCGCAAATGGTTTTTCGTCTTTCAACGTCTCTGTCTTTCAATTCATGTGGAACCCAATGTGACATCTTTTGAATCATTCCCATGGCTTTCAAGCGTTTGGAGACTGTTGTTTGATCAACGCCTAATGATGCTGCTAAAAGTTGTTCCTGCGTTTGACACGAATCCTGCTCGAGCAATGCTGTCAATTCTTCGTCTTGAAATTTTTTTGGCTGTCCAGCTCGCTCTTGGTCTGCCAAGCCGAAATCACCACTTCTAAACCGTGCAAACCACTTCTGACACGTTCGCTCAGCTAGAGCATGGTCACCATACACTTCCACCAAAATACGATGACTTTCAGTCGCACTTTTCTGCATGTTAAAGTAATGCACCAGGACACCCCGCAAAAACACTTTATCAGGCACAAATTGCGCCATGTTCACTTAACTACAAACTGGTGTTGTTGACGCTTTAATCCACTGCCCTATACTACGAACGATACGCGATGACAGGGGTTTGCAACACATGTGTGGATACACGGAACTGTGGGACGCTCCGTTCGTTGCGCCATCTCTTGTCCACCCGCACGAATTAATTCCTAGACCATATATATATATATATATATATATATATATATATATATATATATATAAAGGTAACCAAGAAAGTTCTGCCGCTTTTTGTGTGTGTTTAATTAGCTCTTACATTTTCAGTTGAATGCGACTGAAAATAAGGCGAAGGTCAGTTGGTGTGGGTATATCCAACATACTGTCTGGTTGTGGCAGTTCAGTTACACTGTGAACTTGCGTAAGGACAGAGTGAACATGGAACCTCCACAGAGCGTCATATGAGCGGTATGCTGTACGAGTTCAAACTGGGTATAACGCCTCTGCAGTAGCGTGAAAGATATGACAGGTCTTTTGTGACTGTGTTGTGACTACGCGGACAGTGCAGCGATGGTTTAACAAGTTTAAGGACGGTGACGAAACTCTCAAAGACGCACCACGTGCCAGAGACCAACACATGTACAAAATGAAGATCTTCAGAGAGCAATTGAGGCGAACAATGGCCAGACATATGAGGAACTGGAACTACAATTCAGTGTGAGTGGAGAAACCATTCGGCAGCATCTCCATCAAATTGGGAAGCACCACAAGTTGGATCGATAGGTCGGTAACTCCCAGCGGGAAGGCAACGCTAGCAGACACCTGTGTTTCTTTGCTGTCTTTTCTAAGGAAGGAGCCATTTCTGGTCAGGGTGCCCACATGTGATGAGAATTAGGTCTAGTAGAAGCTCCATGGAGCCATCATCATTGGTTAGCATATCATGAATTGGTTCCAAATCAGCCGGAACTAACACTGCACCAGAAGAAGGTCTTCCTGTGTGTTTGGTGGACTGCTCGCTGCATCGTGCATCGGGAACTGCTACCAGCTGGTCAGAGCATCAGTGCAACTGTGTACTGTCAGTAGCTGAGCCGTGTTCAAGAAAAAATTCAACACTCTGGAACCAGCATCTCTGAATCGCAAAGGGTTCCTTCTGTTGCAGGACAACGCTACGCCCCAAGTGGCCAGGGTGACCCAGAACACCATTCTACTCCTTGGATAGTAAACTATTGCATTCGCCATACTACCCGGATATTGCAGCATTCGATTATAACCTGTTCCATTCCTTGGTCAATCGCCTTAGAAGACTCCAGTACAAATCCCTACTAGAGGTTCAAAATACACTTGATACCTTCATCGCTTCACGACCCACCAAGGTCTACCGTGATGGAATCCATGACCTCCCAGAATTTTGGCAGGAGGTCGCCGATGCTGATGGGGAGTATTTTTGATCTTCCAGGTACGTCTTAGGTGACATACGGATGTTCGAAGGTGGTGGATGAAAAAGCAACAGAACTTGGATGTATATATTGGATGTATGTGTATGAATGTATATTTCAGCACACCCAGAAACTTCTGGAGCAATTTTAACGAAACATAGACAAATTATGTTCAATCTGGAAAAATTACTGTGGAAATGAGACACCCCAGGGGTTGAAGTTGGAAGGAGTGATATGTAAAAATGACTCAAAATGCAAAATGACTCATATTAGTGTACAATCCATAGGTTTCGGGGTCACTGAAATGAAGAGTGATGTTCCCAATGTCGTTTAAGTCCAAGTTCATCACCATCGACAAAGGATGGAAGGGGAAGGTGAGAGTAAGTGAAAAATAAAATGTCAAAAATGACTGAGGTTTGTGTCGAAGTCATAGTTCTCGGGATAGGAAAATATCTGGCCCGTTTGAGATGACTTTTGGCAGATAATTGATACCCACTTTAAGCTGGGTTTATTATTCGCATAAATTTGATTAATGGCATATTCTGTGTGTTTATGCAAAAAAAAAAAAAAAAAAAAAGTAGAGTATCTTATGTTTTTTTAATCATTACACTTTATTAAAATAAATATTGTAAGAGGAAGGGATTTCAAATATATCGCATAAACCTATTCTCTCAGTGTGAAGAACGGACATTCCAGCTAGTTTTTGAAATAAATGTGTATACTGTACGTATGAAAAAAAAATGTTACTCACGAGACGAGACGAGATTTAAGATCTTCTCTTCTCATCTGGTAAATTTTACAGAAGTCTCGTTCCAACACTCGATAAATCATTTTTGTCTTGCCTCGCTCTTGAAGCTCTGAGCTCTCTTGAAAACCGCTCTGGGCTCTTCTGTACCAAAGAGTTTAGCGTACTCACCTTTGGTGTGTTGACTCGGGTTCGATTTTTGGTGGGTGCTCATGTGATTCGGATCTCACGTTAAGCTGTAGGTCCATTTCTCATATAGACTCGCTGCTGAAAGGTACTGAAAGGTACGTTAAACCAAAGATCAAATCGGAAGTAGCTCTTCTTGACTCGTCTCACTTTTCAAATTCATGTACAAAATTTATTCCTTAATTTTTTTAATAAGTTCATCTAGAGTTTATCCGAATCCTTGTATATCACAAAAGTTTACGAGGAGTATTGTATATCACAATTTAAGCTACATTTATTATTGGGATAAATTATATAATGACTTCGGTATCATTAAATGTAGATAAATATACTTCCTTATGTATCACTTTATCTACTCATGTTTTTAATACTATGAACCATATAATACGGAAACAGTGCTTGAGATCCAAGTCTTGGGTGAACTAATATTGTCCCTACTCTGGTCTCGTTTTCGAGGCAAAATGAGAATTAGGCCAAATTCGAATTCGCACTTTTCATGATATGGCGGGTATGCTTTTATTTGTGAATGACAAGTGATAAAGTGTTAAGCAAAATAAGAATTGCGCAAATTGACGGGTAAATTCTTCTTTCTATAGACACTCGTCGTTAAGTATCGGAAGATTTACTACCATCATTATGTTGATACATTCAATCCAACTATTGTAGATTTCGAGGATTTACGCAAGTTGGAAGTTTCATTTCGAAGAAAATATCCCGCAAAATCAGACCAGCTTTTACTATTTTGACTTTCGACAAACATTCAGTATTGTAAAATATTTATAACGTTTAAAACACAGTTCTGACCAGAACAAAATGAATTATATTAATAACTATATGCTTTTTGTTACAATTTCAAGGACTAATGTCCTCTTCATCAGACATTTAGAAAAGACAGATGACAGCAAATCTTATATCTTCCTCAGCCGTTAGTTAGCATATTCGTTTATATAATTTTACTTGTTGTTTTTATAATATATGCTTTTATTTATTTATTTATTTTTTTACTTTTTTAAAATTTATTTTCAATCTGTAATAGAATTTTCAATCTGTACATAGTGTCTTTCTGAACTTTTTTCTTTCAATATTTTGTAAACTGTTTCAACTACACGGTAAATCGTTTCACATCCATGGTTTCATATCCATGTTGGTTTTTCGTAGATCGTAGTATGGCATTTTTCATCTAACTTGGATACAAGGAATTCGTCACTGACAAGGATTATTATCAAAGTAAATAGTAAAGTATGAAACTTACCATTATTATTTAAAATTACGGCAATTAAAAAAAACTAATAAGTTTAAATAACATGTACTCCCATGCGCAAAAATTTACCAAAAAAAAAAAAATGCGCGTATACTGTAACTCAAGATTTTTCGCATTTATTCCATTTTCCTTACGTTTATGGGTAAAATTCAGTTATTAGTATGTGGAGATAATAGAAAGCAATCCATCTAAGGAGATATTTCCAAAAGTTTCACGCCCCCACATATCGAAAAAGTGATTTTGATGTCTGTCCATCTGTTCGTTTGTTGGTTCGTCACGCTTTTACATGCATTCCAATAGAGGCCATGCTGTTCGACGTATCTGGACGTAAGTCTAAACATGAAGTTTTTATAACACTTTATCGTTTCGAATTCTATATTCTCCGACACCTAAAAATAAGGGTAGTTTACTGAAGGATGAAAATTTAAAATAATTAAATTGTTTCAAAAATAGCTGTAAAGATTTTGCTTTTTTTTTTTTTTTTTGTTTTTCAAACATAGTTTGAATCATTGCTCTGAAAAAAATACGTAAGGTGGAATTTACTGTATGGGATGCGTTTTTTCGAGCAATTTTCTCAATCACATTTCATAAATAATTGTGTCATAATAACCTAACAATATGACACAACTCGTTCGTCCTGTAAACATTCAGAAGAGGTAGTTTACTCTTCTCCGACGATTTTCCCATTAACGCGTGACGCAATTTTGTTCATATTTCATAAATGAATGTCACATAAATAACCTAACGATATGGTATAATTCCATCATCCTAAAAAGCTAGATGTGGTATATTACTTTTCGGGGCAATTTTTACCCTACGGTTTTGTCAAGAATGACTCTGGCAATTTTGTTCGTATTTCATAAATAGCATAACTCGTTTGTCCTGAAAAGATACACAAGGGATATTTTATTCTTGGGGATGACTTTTTTGACGATTTCTCAGAAAGTACTCAGACGCTTTTGCTCATAGTTCACATACAATTATTTCCTTAATAATTCTAATATATGGCATAAGTTATTTCTAACAGAAATATGACCAATGGGTACTTTACTTTTGGACATAAGTTGCTTCGAACAAAATTTTCTAAAAACACATTATTTTATTCGCATTTCTCAAATAAATGTTTCAGTAATAGCTGCAGCCTAACACGAGTTAGTTTAAGAAATTCGAGCGAGAAAATTCAGTGTGCTTCATCCGTACCCATTCTTAAATATATGTCTGTCAACTCCAAAGGTAAGAAAGTGAAACATCCAATACCAGGTTAATCAGTGGTCTCTAGGTAAAGCTATTCTACTAGGAAGTGATTGAGATACCAAAAAATGTTGTAATCGCTGGGAGACATGTTAGGAGAATACATTGGGTGAGAGACTTTAATTCATGAATAATCTGCACCTTCATTGGTGTATTGAAGTGCGTAGGTAGTGTGTGTTTAGCACATCGGGTTCCTTTGTTGTTAGTCCCAGCTTTCTAGACCGGATGCAGGTATTCCCGGTAGAAAATACAAGAAAATATACATTTCTATTACTATTAAAGTAAATAATTACACTCATTCCCTCAATGTGATACTTGTTTGTTTAACTGTATACAGAGAGCTGATCCGTGGAAGAATCGTTCATAATAATAAATAAAATAAACTCGACAAATATTCTTGTAAATAATAGGTTAAAGTTTGCGTCACACTGTTCATTTTGCTGGGCACGCAAGTGTGCCACGTTATCCGGTTGTGGCACACTGGAATATAGGGTATGGCTTTCTAATTTTTCCCAACTATTTTAACTGCTTCAATTGAAATGAATTTATAATAATAAGAGAGTGAATTTAGTCTTCTTACCCTTCGATTTAGAAATAAGGTGCGATAGAATTGTATATATAAAAAATAATAATACTCAGAATTTTATAGAGTAGTTTGTTTTATTCGAAATGACATACTTCCTGCAACTGTTTGGGTTGGAATTATTTGAAATCAAATCTTTAAGTTTTACGACCCACGGTTATACCGGCTAGGCTAAAGGACACGGTGATGATGAGAAATGAATGCAATGGTGGAATGAAAAATGTGGGGGAAACGGGAGAACCCCGAGAAAACCCATGCACATGGTGTTTCTCCACCACAAAATTCACTTGGTGCGAGCTGGGGTCGAACCAAGGATCCCATGCCCCAAAGGTGAACGCTTTATCACTGAGCCACCGCGGCCCCTCTGAAATTATTTATAGGAGAGAGTGACTACTTTTATGAAAACTTGATATCGAACACATTTGTTTAAAAATACCAGCTTTTTGTGAAATATTGCTTAATATTCAGGAAAACCTAAGTCAATAATAAAATAATGATAATAATAACTATTATTATTATTATTATTATTATTATTATTATTATTATTATTATTATTATTATTATTATTATTATTATTATTATTATTATTATTATTATTATTATTATTAATTAGCTTAAATTAAAAACTCTCTGGACCTAGTGCATTGGCACAATTCCACGAATTAAAAAGAATGTGTTTACTTCTCATATAAGTGCAGAAGAACTTAATCCCTGTTGCTTTCAATATAAAAAGAAAGTGTCCAACTGTCAAATGATATGCTACATATAATGCCATATGCAACATAATGTAGTATAGAGTCATCATTCCAGGTTGTCTAAAGAACACTTTCGTTTTAGCAAGAAAGGAAGAAAATAGAAAATACTCAGTTTTAACCTAGTAGAAAGTTTGCAGATTTAAGGGAAAATGCACAGAGTTGTTGGATATAAATGTAGTTCGGATAAATGGAGTAAGACACCGTAAATATTTTATTGTTTGAAATATACTGGGAGTGACCAAGCCATTACATATGGAAATATCGAAAGAGATACGTTAATGGTGTTAGTTGCAAACTTTTTTAGAAATGAAAAAATTAAGGAAATCTCTAAAACTCTGATATCACAGATCCAAATTGACTGACTGTTAAGTAAAACTGCTAAATCTGAGTAAAGAAAAAAAAGTATTAATGACCTGTGTTACAGTTTCAGACATATTCTCATATCAAAACTACGATAGAAGTAAATTATGAATAAAGGTGAATTCACAGTTCTGGAATACCAACAAATGATTTTGCTAGATGTAACTTTTCGGAAAACATTTTTATAAGGCTTTAGATTTATTTATTATTATTTTTTTGTTTGTTTGTTTATTAGCTTCCCCATGCCGTAAACGTCGCCAACTCCTAGTGGCCCACTTGCCGGTAAATGGCGATCATCGATATAGCGACACGTCGAAGGATTGCCGCTAGCATGCCACTAGTGGCAGGGATTCGTCGAGTCGAAGCAGATATCTAGAATCGGGGGTATTGAAGTTACCACAACGTAAGAACGAGGACTTCATTTTGGTCGGCGCTCGTTTGATTTGTCACGGAGAATCGTAAAGGGACCAACATGAACTATCGCCAGTCATGTGCATGCGGTTATTATTATATATTATTTTTTCCTGACGAATTGTTATTATAAGGACAATACTTGAGCTGCGGGGGTCAAGAGTAACTCCTGCCTTTTCATCATGAAGTGAAAAATCTTGAGATGGGTGCGTATAATTGTATGAATTTAGTTGGCAACTATCGCCGATCACTAGCAAGTGAATATGGGAGAACTATGAAAAAAGTAAATAGACGCTTGCCATTTTGTTATAAAATTACATGACGAGTGCATTTGATTTGATTCCGAACAGTTGTCTTCAAATATACACGGTTAAAGAAGCACTCTGATTAGAAATATTAAAAAGACTTCAACGATTTATCACTCTACAAGCTGTGTCTTCATAATCGCCTCCATGACGAATTCGGAAAAACACGCAATTAGTAACCCTAAGGTTGATGGTTCACGCCCAGCTCAGGGCACTTTCGTTTTATTTTTTTAAAAATGTTTTTAGACTAATCCTGATGCAAAGAAATTACGTATATAGGCGATTTAACGTATTTTAGGGGAATAATTTTGTGGTTCGTTGGCGTTCCGTCGCTTCTCTGCCGGTGGTGATATAATTTTCAAAATGGAAGTGGGACCACTTTTTGGCTGCGGGGCCGCCAATTTTTGGGGACATGCCACTAGTTGCCTATCGGTGGCTCACCGACGCTTACGGCATGGGATAGTCCCTTCACGAGTGAGGCAGATTGTAATCGACCAAGAGTGTTTTGGAAAAATGGGAAACATCTTCCGACTTCGACTTCTGAATAATCCGTTTAGGATCAGGTCGAATCAAGGCTGCGCCACGGGAAGGTAGAACAAGTGAGGCAATCGTTCCAAGCACTACGCTCGACAGCTTCCGTCTCATTCAAGACTTAGACTCTTCAGGAAAAGTAACAAGTTTATTACTTGTAATTTATTCTTTGAGTCAAAGTATTTTGCAATAAACCATCGTTTTGTAAGATATTTTTACGATTGTATACTATTAATTTCGAAAATTGTACTCATAATATAATTTCCCATCATGGATTTGAAAAAATTAAAGTTGGAACAAAGAAAGATCTCCGATCCACATGTCTCTTCATGTTTGATATGGAAGTCTCATCTTCATTATTTACCCTTAATTTATTTTAGTCCTAGGCAACGCGAATCGACGGGATGGCTCTAAGTGAAAACATTCATTTAGATGGTTAAGTAATCAGGAAATTCCTGCTGTTATTTCACGAAACACAACAGATCTTGAGGAGAAAAAAAAAACAATTTTGCTTACCAGGGGGAGGGAGTAAATCATCTGCTTACGTTTGCTTAACTAGGAAGAAGGCAAGGGCGCCGAATCTGGGGAGCCGGGCCCGCTCAAAGCTCATGTAGGCCTCCTTTGTATTTATGAATATACAATATTTGGCATTATTTGAGTGTAATTTGTCTTAAAATCCTCATATATATATATATCTTTTGCATTTTAATGCCCCCCCCCCCCAGATTTACAGGGAAATTGACGTCCTTGGAAGATCTAGTGAAATGATTAAAAATGTGATAACGTAATACTTGAACAACTCTATCTAATGGAGGAAAGTAAATTAGTATTCAAAACTTCTTTCAGTTTTAAGCATTTCAAAGATTCTCGTAATTTAGTAGCCTCCCGGATTTGCATTTTTGAAGTACGGGAACTTTATCTATACCTTAACGTGGGAATCGGTTTCGGACCATGCACTTAAGCCGCTTTGCCATAAGAGGCACAAGGAGTTTTTCTTTCGATTTCCTTAGGAATATTGCGAATAGTATAATTTTTAAAACTATGTTTAAAAAAGAATACACATCGACATAATAAGATGATAATCTGATACCTAGGAAATATATTGAATTGTTTTTAATTTGTTCTCACGTTTCCAAAACAGTACTTATGCTTTTTTTTATTCCAGCCTTTTAATATAAACATTTCAGACTATTGTCTGTTCTAGGACGATACAATTCTAGTTCATGTATATGCTAGCTTTGGAAATACAGAAGAGTTTCGCTTATCCGACATAAACAGGCAGGCAGAACGCAGGATAATATGGATGTGCTAAGAAAAGACCTATTAAAAGTAAAACTTATGATATAATTTTACATATTACGCATCTAATAATAATGTTTTATAACAAATAACTGCACTGCACTGAATCAGGGACGTATCCAGCGTGAGGGCCCGAGAGCTGTCTCTCTCCGAAACTCAAGCACTTTTTAATAAACTTGCCTTTACCCTTTTGAGGTTCTTTTATATCAGTTTACTAGTAGTTAGTGTCCAAACTTTGGGTAATGTGCTGTTGTCTTGTTATAATTCTAAGAACATACCATAATGCCATTATACCAGGTGCAGTGGCGTATTTAGGGGGTGGCTTCCGGGCTTAAGCCACCCACGAAATCTTACTTAGTATAGTAAAGTAAATGAAATATCTTGCAGAATTTTCACATTTCCAGGCAAAGCCCCCCCCCCCCGAAAGTTAGCAAAGCCCCTCCCGAAACAAAATCGTAAATACGCCACTGACCAGGTGGAATTAAAGAACAGTTTTAAATAGGATTAACATTTCGTTTCCGTTCTGTTTTTAACTTTAATATATTAGAACGATACACTCCATGTCTTCTTGCTATTGTTGTTATGTGATATACGTAGCAGACAGTTTTCTTTAGTTACATTTCTCTCGAAAATATGTTTCATTTTGTTTGTGCTATAATGCAGTTTCCAAAATAAACCGGTTTATAAATGAAAAGTAGGAAAAAGTTTAAGAGAAGTACAGGACTGTTGCATTATTATTATTATTATTATTATTATTATTATTATTATTATTATTATTATTATTATTATTATTAATAATAATAATAATAATAATAATAATAATAATAATAATAATAATAATAATAATAATAATAATAATAATATTTAAAAACATTAGAATTACGTGGTTACGAGGATTCGTGTTGGGCCCCCTCCGAATAGAAAACCTGGATACGTGTCTGCACTGAATGATAGACGTATGAGTCAAGGTGTAGACGGGCGCGCTAGGCGATAGACTCCACAGTATGCAAAATAGATAAAGACCACAACTTGCAGATCTTCTTGCCGATTGGTGCTATTTGCAATGATATATCGGATCATACGGTATGTGGAACAAAGGATGGTCGGATAAGCGAGACCATGGTGTATTGGTGTTTCACGCACCTAAACCTGTAAAATGTTTGTATAAACAATTATCTTTCACTCTCTAGCTAAATTTGTGGGTATGATCACACTCCTTGCCTCATAAAGTATAGTCTTATAAAGAAAAAATATTTTTTTTAGCTAAAACCTAAAGAAAAGCCAACTTCATTTTTTTTTTTTTTTTTTTAATAATGGCAAACTAGTCCACTTCATCACGATAAATCAGGTTTGGTACTAAGATGTCTTTTTCTGTCCGTATATATCCTTCACACTTCGTTGGAGACAAAATTGTTTTTTCCCCAAGAAAACAGGATGACAGAAACTATACAACAGCATGAACAGAAAACTATAACTATTAACAATAGTTCTCTAATCCTGGATAAATACGTCATTACAACAAAATATCAGTAAGTTGTCCTTATTATATTGCTTCGGTTCTTATTAACATGAAAATTATAATGTTTTGTAAAAAAAAAAAAAAAAAAAAAAAAAAAGGATGGGATGGGATGGGATTCGATGTGGTGTCAAAATAATAAAATAACTATGACTCCGCCACTCTATCCACCTAGCCACGGAGGCTACGTTGTGTTGGCTTTTTTTTTAAAAGAAATAATCTTCATAACCATGGTCCGTATCGCTTCGAACCTTAAGATAAGAGTTTTTCTGTTTAATTATATATTTTCGTACGACATCTTAGTTACAGAAGCTAATTTATATTTGGCAGGCAATCTACACACTAGGTTTTAACCAATAAATGCAACATTTTATTCCACTATCCAGTTCCTTGGTCCAATCCTCGACTCCCCTACTGAATTCCCTTCCGCAATTGTGATCTGCTACTGAAAAAATCCCTAGAAATCATCGTTGCCAGTATACACAAAACCGAGCATAATTTTGTTTTTTGCTTATATTTTTATTATTTTATTATATTTTTTGGAAATATCTCCTTAGATGGATTGCTTTCTATTATCTCCACATACTAATAACTGAATTTTACCCATAAACGTAAGGAAAATGGAATAAATGCGAAAAATCTTGAGTTACAGTATACGCGCAATTTTTTTTTGCGCGTGGGAGTACATAAACAGAACAATCCTAAAGCAAATCACATAGTAGAGATAACTTTATATACAAATCAAATTTCTTCTTCTTCTAGCATAAAAAATCAAATGACATAAAGAAACGTGTTTTAAAGAAGAAAACTCTCCTCTAGCTCTTTACCTGGTGATATGGTTCCTAATATAGAGGTTACATTACCTCTTTGCACTGCCATACTTATTCTCTCAATTAGGAAGGTGCTTGCTCTATCATCACCAGATAATTGAGTGATGCGTTTACCTACTTCCTTTATAAAGCTGGGGCCTTCTTTGCCCCAGGATCCACTGGATTCAATGGCAATGGGCACAAATGGGTACTTCTCTGTTAGGTTACTGTATTTTCTTCTTTTTTCTGTTTACTTTCGACTGGCTACATTGCCCGGTTGGAGTGAGGAGAAAGGAAGGTTGGAAGGGGTGAAAGTATCTGTGCATGTAAAATCCCAAATCAATGATTTTCCTCTCTTCCAAGGTATTAAGGTCATCGCATCTAGTCTTTTACCATCCGTTCTACTACATCCATTTGTCTCCCTTATTGCCGGTATACCTACTGAAATGAGTGCTCTCATTATAATGTCATTGACATTCGAGTGCCGGGGATATCTACCTGTACTTTTTATGCAAGACAGTCCATGCAGTCCTTTTTTATCTACTTTATTCCTACATGCCTGACATTTATGAGGTTCACATATATTTGCTCCCAACCGTAACGCAACAGCTATTCGAAAATTCTCATTACTGAGATGAAGGCCTAGAGGGGACGAAGGTAAAGCTTTAAGCCAAGCTTCTCCTTCTATGGATGATGCAGCAATTATTCTAGCCTTGTCTTCTAGGCTGTCTGAAGACCGTAGTAAAAAGGAGAAGTGTGATTTAAAAATAGGTTCTTCCCACGTGGATTCCTTTGCTCTGGTACTAACTTCGGGTAATTCAGATCCAACTAGCAGTGACCAAGTGGAAAGCAATCTTTAACCCAGAATCCATGTGGAAGCTTATATCCAGTTGGAGAAGTGATTCTATTAGACATCGGGAACCATAGAATGATGCCAAGAAGGCGGGAATATCCAAATCTATGGCTTGTCGGATGCCTAATCCACCAAAACCAATTGGCAGAGAAGCTTGAAGCCATGTGTTATCCTCAAGGAAGCAATTTAGGATAGATTCTAAACCAGATTTTACGGTGTTATCAAAGCGTTCTAATAAATCTTCTTCCTTCCATGAAGGTGAACTTCTTAGAAAATATAGTAATCTTGGAGTAGTAAATGATGTTCTTAATAAATAAAAGGCAGAATGTGCTGAGATTAATGACAGACGTACGAAATGGTACATCTCCAGTTTGGTTATCTTCTCATTTAATAAGGTTTTTCTTGATTCTGTTGAGAGGGCAGTTCCTAGGAGATAAGCGTTTGAAGGAGACATTAATTGAATGCCCGGAGCTACCTCATTTTATGATGTGAGGAGTATGTGCATATGCTCTTTCGTTGTTCTAAGAAAGCTAACTTCACATTTCGAAAAATTGAGATGTAGACCAACTGTAATTCCCTGTGTATAGATCACTTTTAATGTATTTAATGCGGTATCCGGATCTCCAGCTATGGTTCCATTATCTAAGTACCAAACATTCAAATCTGTGTTTATGTTATTGACTATGGACTGTAAAGTTATTGCGAATAATGCTGGACCTAAAGGATCTCCTTGCTGTACTCCTCAAAATGGTGTGTTTACCATAACATAAATTGCTGGACTGAGCATAACTTTGGTGTACGTAGGAATAGATCGAAGGAAAATTTTCTTTTACGACTGATAACATTACGTTCCTGTCTATTTCATTAAAAGCATTCCTGAAATCAATTTTTAAGAAAGCTTTAGGTTTCTGATGAGGGTAAGAATAGTATATGCGAGCCGCATGTGCTGCTGCTTCGGCTCCATATCGAATGCCTACTCCAAGTTGGTGTGGAGAGAGAACTAGAGGTTGTTTAATTCTCCCTCAAATTATTTTGGATGAAAGTCTTCTCCACATATTCCCTATTGCAATAGATCTAATACCTCCACTTTCCTTTGTCAGTGCTATTAGCGATGATCCAAAGAATATTGGTCTTAATTCTTTAGGCACATCCCCTGATATAATCTTAGATAGGAATTCACATGCTATCTTAATTAGGCGATCTTTATAATCATGTGTATTGTAAAGTATTAAATCTTTAAGAATTGAAGGGCACATGCTATCTATACCTCCTGCAGAACCTGAAGGGAAAGATTTAAGCGCTTTTAAGAATTTGTTGGATGTGACTCTATTAATAGTAGTATTAAAATCTGCTGTGTCGGATGACGTAAATCCAGAAGAATGAGCAGGATGTATCTCTTTTAGGACTTTCAATGTGGTGGCATCTGTTGAGGCTAAAGTATCTTCGGAAGTAAGAAGTCGAACAGCTCCATGTACGTCTCCATCTGCAAGTTTATTTTCTATGTGCTTGATTATGATGTGATTAGGTGATTTGTTAGCAATTTTGTTGCGTTTGTATGTGTTCTTCAAACTTACTAGGTTTGTTATATCGTCACAACAACTATTTGACCATAGTTGGATTCTCTGTTTCACCCATGTAGTAAGGTTAGTGACTTTGACAGAAGATGGAGGCATACAAAGTGTTATGTAGGGGAAGAATAAAAGATTCATCCAAGATTCAAGATTATTAGATATGTGGAACTTCATATAGTGCATCTACCATTGCATGTCTTGCTCCTCGCGGGACTCTTCGAAGCATGGCTATTAGCGATTTTAATCTTACTAAAGTATTAATATATTTAGAAATTAATGCGTTTCCACCCATATTACCGTTATTTGTGTTCAAGTCTTGTGTACTTGGAAATTGATTAGCTGTATAACGACTCGCTTAAGTATCGGTCACTTTCTTATCTTTATTAGTATCATTATGGCATTTGCTGTTATGTATGGTTAACCCTCTGGAATTGAGAAAATATTTGTTACATATTGAACACGGGAAATCCTTGCAATTACACTGTTCAACAAATTTTGATCGAAAGTATGTAAATTCTTTGAAATTGCGATTTTTACATTCATTTAAGCATAATATGAAAGGAAATGATAATAGAAGAATTTTCTTAGCTCAGGTTGTGAAAAAAAACGCCCTTGTACAACAGTAGCTGTATATATACAAATGTATTAACATTTATAGAACATTTAAGCAAAATCCTTGTAAAAACCTAAATTTCACTTTTTTTTTATCTTTTTCACTGTGATGTGATAAGCTGGGGAATTAAGAAGTACCCTAACCTATAGCTTTCTATACTCTTGTACTTCCTTTTTCAAAATTGCGCTAATACCAGTTTCACAGCGATACAGAAAATAAAGTAACCGTGGTCAAGTTAAACATTAACAATTCCGTAATAAAAATCGTATTAACATCAAAACATGAAAAATATGTACAAATACCTTTTTGTGCAAGAACTACACTGCAATGTAGACAAAAGTTTCAAGTGATCCCTTGTACAGGATTATGTTTATTTTATTTTGAGCGTCTTCGCTTGGCCTGCCTTTTGTAGGTTACATCTGGAGCATCCCTTGCAATAGTCCAACATTAGTCGGCCAATATGTTAGAACTCCACTTTCCCTTATATCTTTTCTCCATGACTGCAACATCTTGATGGAAACGCTAACCGTGTTCGTCACTTACTGCTCCACAATCTTCGGGAAAGAAGTCTAGATGTGAATGAAGAAAGTGGAGTTTCAGAGACATATTGCAACCAAGATTTTCGTAGCACAATAACAACTTTGCTACCAGTTGTTTGTAATTTGTTGCAGTCATTTCCAATATGTAAAAGCACTGCCTTTAAACTCACCTTGGACGAATCTATAAAGAGCCTCCACTCCGTAGGTTCGTAATTAATTTTAAGTTCCCTCATGAGACCATTTACATCTGTACATGCCACAAGTGTGTCTTCCATAGTAAAAAATGAAGTGAACATCTTCTCCCTATTCTGATACACTGAAATATTTAATTTTTCCTGCAATAAATTCCATTGCTTTAAGCGTGACGCTAAAATTTCGGCTTTGCTTTTCGAGAGGTCCAAGTCTCTGATTAGATCACTTAGTTCCTCTTGAGTAAGTCTATGTGGTTCACATGGAGGTTCTTCTACAACAAACGTAGGGTCCTTCGAAGTACTTGATTCAGGAGCTTCAACTTCTTGATCACTATCAGAAAAAAGATCGTATTCTATAGGTGAATCAGGAACATGTAGTCCTTCTCCATGTGGAACAGGGCGCATTCCAGAAGGAATGTTAGGATAGATCAAGGCCCGCTTCTTCTTCGTGGAAATTCCCTTCTTGACGGAAGGAACCATACAAAAATAACAGTCTCTGATGTGGTCGCTTGGCTCCCTCCAAATCATGGGCACTGCAAAAGGCATTGAGCGCCCCTTCCCATTAATCCAATTTCTTAGATTGCTGGCACAAGTGTTACACACAATGTGGGGTGCCCAAAATTTATCTTGGTCTCCAATTTTACAACCAAAGTAATATTGATAGGCTTTTCTTATTAGTGGTGTTATAGTCTGCTTTTGTGAGGAAAATGTCACTTCCCCACACACGTAGCAGAAGCTATCCACACTGTTTACACAATTTCGCGGCATTTTTGTTTATTGAAGTCCTCAAAATGTCACTTGAAATAGTTCCGACAACTATTTAAAAATATACATTCGAAATACCAGTATGTTTGCCTTTGTATTTGTAGTTGTATTTTTATGTCCTGCACTACACAAACGTCACACCCAAAACGCTGATAACTGCACTAATCCTGTCTTTTCTAACAATAGCAGAACACTACTGAGATACGGAACACAATGAAACCAAGCGTTCATATAGTTTCTCCAGTGTTGCCGGATCAGTGTAAAATTTTACCCCAAACTAAGCGAATATATTTATTTTTAAAGCGTTATTATTAGACATGCCTGTAAAACGAAAAGTAGAGCTAATATTCGAAAATAACTTTCAAATTCGTGATCAGCACCATAAAATCAATAAGAATTAGCTGATTTTGTTCAATTTACATTTTCGTTGTTGAACAGTGTTATTTCCAATATTGATAACGGTGCTAGATGTACCGGTATGTTTTGTTTGTATATTCATTGTTTTCATTATTAAAATTGTTTTGTTTCACTCATTATAAAGTTCAAAGTAAAAAGCATTGTTAATATTTAAAAAAAAAAAATCAAAATAACCAACTTTAACGAACATTAACTGAAATAATGCCTTTTTGGTTATGATATTCCTGATATTAAAAGAAAACTGAAGTTGATCTCACTCATTAAAGCAAGATATAATTTTATATTTATCCTCACTTGGCTTATTTCATTCTCACTTAACAAACTATCAATATAGTCGATGATAGGAAGACAATATAGAGTCACAAAACACCTTCGCTGAGCTCACCAACGTCTTTGAGAAAACTGAAACTCCTTAAAACTCGTGTATAGCACCTCCTTACATTTTGCGAAAAACAGTCACTCCTCGCTAACACCAAATTTATCCCCAAATCAAACCGAATTCACGGAGCGCACAAAAAACATGTCAAACTTTGTTCAACGATCAAACACGATTTTAAATTTGTAATATGTAACAATATCATATAATTACATTGTTAATACATGTTAATTTTCAATGTAATTTTAAAATTCTATTGATTTTTTATATAAAATAAAATAAAATAAAATAACAGAAAGTTGGAAATATTCAAATTGCACTAATAGCCTTTATGCACTTTTCTTCTCTATCACTTCTAATAATTCCTCCCATTGCTCATGTATATTTATACCACTTGTCCAGTTCATTAAGTTCTCCTCTTGTTCTTTCTTTATTCTTCTCGCTTCTTTCCACTTCCTAATAGTCTTTCTTTTTCTCTTTTTCTAAACCTCTAGCCGCTTCCCAATCTATCCTATGTCCCGTTGCTTTTACATGTTTGTAAATAGCTTTATTTTCTCTTTTGATTCGTATTATCCAGAACCATGGAGTTTGTTTATTAAAAGATTTATAGCACAAATAAATCTCTCTTTTTTTTTTAAAGAGAAAAAGTCAAGTCACGTGCATCATATTGCAATTGACAATGTATAACGGAAGAGATATAATTTATGTTACTACCTACAGGTATGAAGAAATCGAAGGAAGACATCGTGAAAATGTAATGACGTTCAATTCTTACGAAAGAAATTACATTACATGGGTTTTGCAAAATGTTGGTTATGTTGAAATAGGTAAAGTTAAATGAAGAAAACCATAGTACATGCATATGCAAAAAAAAAAAAAAAGTGAAAGTACTGTAAATAACTCTTCTTCTTCTTTTTAAGAACAAAGCAGGCCAATTCCTAAAATTTGCACAATATAATCCAGAAACACTAAAATGTGCAAAAAAAGAAAGACAAATAGGAGAATATTAAATATCTATCTCTCTTCTCATTCTCTCTGTAGGTTATATATATATGGGGTTAATGTGGGCATTTGAGGAAAAGTGCATGGCTTTGGGGCTAGGACCGTCCGAAAGCACATAAAAGTACATCGCAGCAAGCGTTATTTCGAACACGAAACCAAATAGAGCTGGTGTTTCCTTTAATACTTTCGACTTCTCCACGTATTCTGTGTTCGTCCGATGATGAAGTTTACTTTCTTTTGCCTACTTTGGACTTACCTTTAAGTTCGAGTTATTATGCCTGGGAATTACTTATGCCTTTTGCGGAATTCGTTGTCCACCGCCCATTCCACATTGCTGAAATTGAGATTGGGGTCACGTATGTGAGATTTTCTTTAAGCAGATGATGTGGGGACACTCGATCAAAAAGCGTAAAAGCTTAGTCAGGTCAGCCATACTGAGTGAGATTTTAATGGATTTTCCTCAGTCACAAATGCCAGGATGGTACCTAACATAGACTACAGGTCCCAGGTCCCTACTTCCATCGTTTGCTTCAGATAATGTGATTGCCAAGAGATGTCATTCCTCACACGTGACGGGCTAATATGTCCAAAAGATACCGAAACCTCACAAATCAAATTCTTTAATCGCAAATCCTTTAACTTGATATGCACTACCACTCCATAATTTATCATGTTGAAATAACGTGTGTTACAATAATTTTTTTTCACGTTCTTTGACGGTCCTAGCTCGAAAGTTCTGAAAAGGTCTGCATTTTCCGCACAAGTCAATATGAATTTTGTTATTTTGATCTGCGAAAATTCATTAAAAACTGTTTTTAAATAATATAAAGTACTACTTCTTATGAATTTCAATTCACGATCTTTAATATGCATATACAAATTTCCCACTTAGATATAGCATTTACTGACTCATACTGAAGACATATTAGATGGATGTATTTTTCTACACAAAAAATAAGTCTTAGTTTTAAGACTCATAGCTACGAATGATCAATAAGGACTCAGGGCTAAGTGGTAGAGCATTCATTTTTCTTGTGTAGTCTTCTCGGTTCGATCCCAACTCGCGTCATGTCACCTTTGTGATGTAAAACGCCTGAGCGGGTTTTCTCAGGAGTTTGTCCCGCTTTCTACCTCTTTCATCATTCCGCCATTTCATTCATTATTATCCTTATCATTTCCCTAGTCTAGACGGCATAAACGTGGGACGTAAAACTGAAAGAGTTCATTTCATTCCATTTACGAATGGTTAATGGCATGACACCAGTGACGACGCCAGAGAGGGGGCGAGTGCCCCCTGCCTACCACCCAGATTGCCCCCCAGACTCCTATAAATTTAAAACATTCTACATATGGTAATTTTATATGAGTATCATAAGCAAGCTCATTGTCAAATTGTACTATCCCTACATTTAGTATGTGGCAGACTTGTACTCAAACTTTCTTCTTTGGGCGTCTGGGATGCGAGTATAATTCTGTTTTCTAATTTAGCGTTTTTCCCCGTAAATTTTAGTTATAGTTCTTTCTTATGATTTTTAATTTCCAACAGTGAGAATAAACATTGTACCTGATAAATCCGATTCAACTCAATAACTTGTATTGAGCCTAGGGAACAACAAAAGTAGAGTTGGTCGACCTGTTTTCTTCGCATTGGGTCAACTTCGATTAGAAACAAAGTTAAAGCCATTAATTATATTATATATGGACTATTAAATAACTCGTATGTACTTATCCAGGTTTGAAGTTTTCAGTTGCACATTTTATTTTATTTAAAGGTTCTATACTTTTTCCTGAAACATTATTCTCGGCATTCAATATTCATAGGATGAGCTTGTAACAATTTAATTTGCGAGACCAGAGGAAATAAAGAGAGTTGTGCCTTCGCTTACTGCAAATTATAATAATAATAAATGTATGGAGTTAATTTGATTAGCTCCTAATAAAATGTATTCTATTGTCAGAGTGTTGATCTTGGGTTAGGAATTGCTATGTACTAGTATATAAATATATGTATGTGTATTGGTATGTATGCACTCCCTTAGATATTTTGCTTCAAAGCACTGACGTGACGTTTATCATTATGAGTAGAAATGTACGAGGATCTGCTGAAATATTCCTAGCTCAACCCAGGAGTGCACATGGAATGATGAAATTTTAGTTCTTCTACATATTCCCCCTTGAGGTTCAACACACTTCCTTGTACAGTGCTCCAGTTTTTGCAGACCAGTTTAAAAAATCTAGGGACTTCCTCGCACTACTATTCGTAGCACTACCCTTATCAGTTTTGAAATGGCGTCCTTTCAGGTGTTATTTGAGTTTGGGAAATAAGTACCGCTAATAGTTAGCAGAGCTAAATCTGGAGAATAAGGAGGATAATCTAGACGCCATGTCAGTTATGTTTGCAGTGCTTGATGGACAGGTAAATTCTCCTGAAGGAACAGAATTCCTCTCTTTTCATTTCTCCTGCGTTGCAAATGAATTTTTCTTTCAATTTTGTGAGTAATGCAGAGATATTGCATTAAAAATCTGACCCTTGGTGAGGAAGTCTATGAGTACGACTCCATCTTTATCTCAGAAGAATGCTGCAAACACTTTCTCAGCCTACTTCTGTCCCTTGAACTTAAGCCAAGAAGAAAATGAGTGCTACCAATCCATTGACTATTGTTTCATTACAGGATTGTAGTGATACAACCATATTTCGGCCATGGTTTTGGGAAGGGGCTAGTAGCAGTACATATTTACTATGCACGCTAGTGTCACTTCTTTGATGAAAGACAACAGCACCAACACAAAATACTAGTATAAGGTGGTGGAGTGACGTGGGATTATTAACTGACTTTGAATATTAGTCAAAATTACTAAATAAATGCTCTTAATTATGCAAAATCCCTCGTGGAGTATCAAAGGTGATCTCCCTCTAGAGCCGCCACTGCCACACTTGATAACTTTTGTGAGCATGAGAAAAGAAAAAAATATATAATATCTCAGGGTTTTGATTTCAAAATATCTCAGGGATTTAATGACTGCAGCTATGGTCTCAGCAGCTACTTGTAAAGGGTATGAAAAATTCAATAAGGTTAAAAAAATGATAATTTTAACAAACAGGTAGCAGCCTGTTATGTACCCTTTACACTCATAGCTGAGTCTCTTTGATTCTCTGGGCGTAAGCCTTCCTGGGCTCCATTCAGGAAGGTGGTCAGAAATACTAGAGAAAAGGAGAATGTTTCCTTAACTCTCAATCCTGAAAGAAAACATCAGAATTAGCAATAGGATACTCACCACACAGGAAAATAGAAACTCTCTCACTGCTGGTAGTGGATAGCAATTTATTGTCAGCTTGACGAGCAGAATAAAAGATGAAGACACATACACTGATTTCATTGAATACACTTTCTAGTGATAATTTTGATCAAACTTACTTTGTTGGTGCACCATTTTCACACACTGCAATATATGGATATAGACTGATATATATATATATATATATATATATATATATATATATATATATATATATATATATATATATTATCACACTTAAAACACAGATTAATTATTACTCATTAGAGATCTTCCTGACCTCTGGACTTTTACGCATTACGTAAACAGAACAATGCCCCTCATGTTTAAAAGTTTATTGTCTCTCACGGTCTCTATATCACTGTGAGGAGTAGAAAAAACATGATAAAATTATATAAAAAAAAGTTAAAACAATAAAGTAAGGATGAATCTGTTACACAGTTCCATATCGGTGGTTTGAATGAAAACACTATCCTCTGCCTCGATAGTCTCTGCACTATAGGAGGGATCTCGAAATGTTTATCTGAAGTAATCACACCCAGACCAATACTTGTTTCAGATGTTATAATGTTTCTAAAGTTGAACAGTCTCTGGATCTCGATGACACAATGAATAACGACGCCAAATCCGGTCAAAACCGCCACATAATGTAGCTAACACAAACTAATGCGAAGTTTGTTATTCTCCTTTGAAAAGTTCAGGAGTGCTCTGTCATTTTACTGTGACAGGCAAAATGATCTCCAATGAGACCAGTAAAACTATTATATCATGTTGAGTAGTTGACTACAGTGCCAATGCACTATATGAGAGTTCATAACACAGAATATGCTGTTGGGTTTGAACAAAACATGGCCAGAATAGCCATCAATCAGGTGTATGATAGTTAATGATAGTAATTCGATGTATAAACAACGAAGTAGTTTAAACTTATAATAAATTGCACAGTTTCTTGTTCTCTTCTTAAACTATCTCACATCTTTAGCTTGTGAGAACCAACTATCACTTCAAAAGATACTTGTATCACACCCGAGTTCGCGGTACATGTATATGCATGTACATAATTCAACAGAGCTCCTGGGAGAACGACGGTTCTGCACCGCTCTGGGATTTGACAACCAACCAACTCGGAACTTTAAAATCAACTAAAAATCACCATGTCCACAAAAACCTTCTAACCTACGTGGATTCCTGGAAATTGCGCGACTCGCTCTTCCAAGAATAGTCACAAAGAGTTTTGGTAGCCTGTGGCTAAACTGTGTGTAGTCTCTCCAGTCAGCCACGCTTTGAAACACCAACCTGCTCTTGCAACGAGCAAAACTTTCTTGACAGCTGCTGCCCTCATAGTACTGAGCGGCAGTTTTGAAAGCTCCTGTTCAAAACAGAAGTCCATGCACTATATGACAGGAACAACATAAACAAAACTATTTTCACTCGTAGAAACTATACAAAGAATAGTAACACACGGTTATTTACACATTAAGACATAATGATATATATATATATATATAACCTAGTTATTTAAATATCCACAGATGACATTACATAGTTTAAGCGTAGGGAATCTTTTTTCCATGGTTCCCCTTGTGCGCTTCTGCTAACTCCGGCTGCCATCATGCCAAGAAAGAGAGAGAGGGAAACAGGTTGATATAAGAAATTTTGATAATGTAAACAAGAACTAAAGGTCTTGCACGCAGGGAAACACGAGATAGATCAGCTAGCTGACGATAACGAATGACGCTTGAGCGACGCTTCTAGCTTGGAAGGTGCCACATTCTTTTAAACGGTGTGAAAAGCACCCGTATAGAAATGGAAAATCTATCGTAGTGACGCTAAAAATTTTGTGACTTTTGAAACAAACCCAGGAGGGGGTCTTGCAAGCAATGTTTCCACCTAGATATTATATACAGAGGAAGTTTCCAGTATACTTCCTATAAACAATCTTCCTGTCTTCCTTGTTAATCTAGGGATTTCTTCTCCCACTAGTAGTCAACGACCTCCAACGGAGTTTCAGCGCAGAATGCTGTCGCAAAAAAAATCTCTGTTCAAGCTCTCTCTGCATCATGAAGCTCAAGACTTATATATTCGAAGTAACTAAATATTATATGATTTCTTCCTATATTCTTTATATGCAGAATATGTATATCCACTAATGCATGTCATTATATACATTCTATTTCCCTTTAATGAGATGCACGCAACTACTTAATGATATTCATAACCTATGAAAAAATAAATGTACAAACATGAATAAAATATATACCAAAAGAATATTAATAATATCGTATTGCTCTCCGTGTTTACCCAATAGTTATTCAAAATTGCTATATGATATGCAAATGAAGGCTTAATTAAAAGCAATTAATTTATTCACAAATTATCATAAATTTCCATTTTGATAGGGAAATGTGCACTCATCTGCATTTTGATATGCAGATGAGGCAGAGGGCACTCGGCCTTCCACAGTTACTATTTGTGACAGAAATTGATCGGCATTACTGTCAAAATAGGAGAATTTTCCTCTTGATGCCATCAGTCTTTCACACTCTTGATTTACTGACAGATTTTTGGGGACCTATTATGTCGACAACCTGCGCGTCTTCAAGTCATTATGAATTATCCTACCGACGTGCTCCAGAGAAATGTCTACAATCTCTGACACACATTTTGCTGAAATGCTGCAATTTTCAAGTATAATGCCACGAATTGCATCCACTATTTCGGGGACAGTCGCTGTTTTTGGTCATCCTGGATATAAACCATCATTTGTTGAAAAATCACTACGTTTAAACTGTATCACTCACTTCTTTACCACTGTATATAACGGAAGAGAG
Organism: Thermobia domestica; assembly: GCF_964235325.1. Classification (NCBI taxonomy): domain Eukaryota; kingdom Metazoa; phylum Arthropoda; class Insecta; order Zygentoma; family Lepismatidae; genus Thermobia; species Thermobia domestica. Next base: position 248,343,404 of record NC_137461.1, read on the forward strand.
TCCCGTAGTGGTTTACTATTGTCCTCATGAATTTAGAACGGTGACTTTCCTTGGTGGAACAAAAATGTTATGACAGCTGTGATCTCGATGTTCGTGAAATTCGCTAGTTGGGCACACATAATCACTTCAGAAGCCTTAAAAGCATAATAAAAATCTCATTATTAATATGAAAATTTGTATTTGTACATACAGGGATATATTTTTCAAAACTGTACAATTTCATCATTCTAGTTACACTCCTTCTGGGCTGGGTTACGAGATTTTCAGCAGCCCCTCGTAATACACACACACACACACACACACATATATATATATATATATATATACATATATATATATATATATATATATATATATATATATATATATATATATATATATATATATATATGTGTGTGTGTGTGTGTGTGTGTGTGTGTGTGTGTATTAATAGTGTTATGAATGATATAGACGAATGTGTTGCAGCATATACAAAAGTCATTCAATTTATGTTTAGGCTATCAAAAGTAGTATTGAAAAATATTTCATGTGCAAACGTTACCTTATTGTTGTTTAAAAATTTTACTTCAAATAAGTGTAATTTATAATTATATAAATGAAAACAACAACGAAATACACGTTGTACTGTAATATAAGTAAAACATTATAAGACTATGGTATGAAAAATAGTCGTTTCCCCAAAAATGTGCCTGCTCCTCCTTTGCCCCTCTAAGAAATAAAACCTGGCGTCATCACTGAATGAAACGATGTTGTTTACTAGAAACTCACATGTCTTGGAATTGAACCAGTGGTCTCTCAGCAGTGGCGAGCACTCTGACCAGTTTATATTTTCTTAAAAATCGAACCAACAGGAACACTTGTCTCCATTGTCTTATTCGATATTCTACTTAATCTAGTACAGCAGGGTCTCGCGCAGATAAATATCTAAGAAAATTAGAAACGCCTATGCTCTGTAGAAGGACTCAAACTCCAATAGGTTTCGTCTTAGGGTTCACTTAGCCTAGTATCTCACACCACGCGATAAAACCTCGCCGGTTAACACTGAGTCACGTGATCCATAAATAACCCTAAATAAATAAATGAACTCAGCTAAAACTCTAAAGAGAACCACGTGAAACGTACTTTTATGTTTATTTCAAGTTTCAATTTCGTCCGGTAGATGTCAATCACTGAACGACGTTTGCTGACATCTAGCGGCGCGAAGTGTAACTTCTAGCATTCTAAAATTATTTTGTTTCAATAGTAGGAAAAAGGGATATCAACAGCCACCCGTAAAATCACCTTTACCCGTGGAAATATTAAGGAATTTATTCCCTAAACGAATTTGGTCGAGATAATCGCTCTATCTATCTATTGGGAAAGAACAAAAATTCAGAAAATTAGCTTCGTTCAAGAATATCTGTGTAATTAGAAACAGACGTAATTCACCATTATCCTTAAAGATGGTAACGGATCAATTCCAATAACGAATTCGTTTCAGCTATCTTTGAAAAAAAAAAAACAAACAGAATTCAAAAATTGTCTGTGAAATAAGAAGCAGACGTGACACCATTACCTATAAAGATGGTAACGAAACAATTCCATTAAGGAATTTGTTTCAGCTATCTATTGCAGAATTTAAAGATTTAATTTCATTCAAGAGTTATCCGTAGAATAACGAAAAGAACAGACTTAAGTCATCGTTATCCTTAAAGATGGTAACGGATCGATAACATTAACGAATTCGCTTCAGCTATCTTGTAAGAAACTGTAATCAAAAGTTCGGTTTTTCAACAGTTGAAGTAAAAAATTCGCTTCTTTCAAGAGTTATCTGTAGAATAACTTACAGACTTAAGTCAGCGTTACCCGTAAAGATGGTAAAGAATCAATTCTATCAACGAATTCCCTTCAGCTATCTTGTAAAAACCAGAATTCAAAAATTCGCTTTTTTCAACAGTTAAAGGAAAAAAATTCGCTTCTTTCAAGAGTTACCTGTAGAATAACGAACAGATTTAAGTCATCCTTACCCATAAAGGTGGTAACAGATCGATTCCATTAATGAATTCCCTTCAGCTATCTTGTAAAAAAAACAGAATTCAAAATTTCGCTTCTGTCAAGAGTTATCTGTGGAATAACGAACATGCTTAAGTTATCGTTACCCCTGAAGGGTAACTGATCGATTACATTAACGAATTTGCTTCAGCTATCTCTTGCGGAAAACAATTCAAAAATTCGCTTTCGGTCAAGAGTTATCTGTGGAATAACGAACAGACTAAATCACCGTTAAAGATGGTAACGGATCTATTATATTAACGAATTTGCTTCAGTTATCTTTTACAGCAAGAAAAATTCGAGAATTCGCTAAGTTGAGAGTTATCTGTGGTGCAACGAAGAGACTAAATCACTGTTACCCCTAAAGATGGTAACGGATCAATTCCATTAACGCATTTGCTTCAGTTATATTTTTACAACAGAGGGAATTCAAGAATTCGCTAAGTTTAAGAGTTATCTGTGGAACAACGAACAGACTAAATCATCGTTACCCCTGAAGATGGTAACGGATCAATTCCATCAACGAATTTGCTTGTTATCTTTTGCAAAAACAAAAATTCAAAAATTGTCTTCGTTCAAGAGTTATCTGTGGAATAACGAACAGACGTAAGTCACCCTTACTCCTAAAGATGGTAACGGATCAACTCCGTTAACTAATTCGCTTCAGCTGTCTTTTGCAAAAAAAAAAAAAAAAAAACAATTCAGAAATTTGCTTCGTATAAGATTATCTGTACAATAACGAACAGATAATGAAGTCACCGTTAATCAGGTATGAAGAACAGGTAATCAATTATGGAATCACCGTTACCTGTAAAGATAGGAGCAGATCGATTCCATTAACGAATCCGCTTCAGCTTTTTTTTTTTTTTTTTTTTTTTTTTTTGAAAAAAGCAATTCAAAAATTCGCTTCGTTCAAGTTATCTGCGGAATAACGAACAGACCTAAGTTATTGACACCCGTAAAGATGGTAACGGATCGATTCAATTAAAGAATTCGCTTCAGCTGTCTTTTCCAACAATAAAATTGAAAAAATCGGTTTCGTTCACATGTTATCGTGTGTTAGTAACACAAGTCAGTGTCACAAGTGGCCAAGGTGTTAACAGATTTGATTCTATCAATTCGCTTTCTTTGAAGAGTTAATGTGTAGAGATTCGGACTACATACATAGAACATATTAACATTACAATGTTGAAATTTCAAGTTTCGTACTCTAGCAGACAAGGACTAAAATATTTGCATACAGCAATAAAGCATTCATACTCACACACCTATTCAGGTACAGTCAGCGAGAAAAGGATTTTCCGTTTAGTAAAATTTATTTTGAGGAAAGCGGTGAAACATGTACAGTTTCAAGGATGGAACGTATCTACAAAAAATTGAATTCTTTTTAATTTACTGAAAATTGTACTGAAATTGTCCTTGCATTCTGAAGTTACTTACGAAATTAATTTCATCAAACGGAAAGAACTTTTGTTGCTGACTGTACAAGTTTTCAGTTATCTCTTAAATGCTACTCTATTTCAGTATGCGCTTTCAATCCCAGCATATACGTTTCTCTCTAATCAGTTAATTGGTTTCCTTTTAAAATGTTATGCACATGAGTAACTGCATAATTCAATGACTTTGCATTGAATCAATCTACGTCATTTCCTTTTACCATAACCTAGTCACAGGGTAAAAAACGAGGGTACTTGATTAAAAATTCTAATCGCAAACAAAACTTACTCAACTTCCCTCTAACCTCAATTAGCTTTGCGCACAATAAGAAAGAGATTTTTTTTTTTGTTACAAATGACTGCGTCATTTGGTAATTCTAATTTATATAAAGGTATAAGAGTTATACATCTACTGATCACCAGATCTTCGAAACTATTAAAAGTAAAACTTTGAAAGTTTGTATAAACCAGGCATGTGCAAGTTGGAACAGGGAAGGGAGGGGGCCAATCACAGAGGACTTATTGGTAGGGATGCGCACGAGACAAGATTCCTGGCTGTCTCGTTTCAAAAATGTGCTGTAAAAGTGATGTCTCGACTCGAAAAATGTATATTTCTCTATTGGAAGAGTCGTGTCTCGACTCGAATGTTGTAAGAAAAATCCTGTCTCGACTCGTCTCGTGCGCATCCCTACTTATTGGCGTTGAGGGCTTATGAAATAATGTATAATGTTTTCACAACAATCGAATGACCATATTTAGTGGAGAAACTCGTTCATGGTATACTAACATCACAGGAACACAGGAATTGTTATAACTGTAACCAAAATAATTATTTACTAAATACAGAAAGAACATATCGACATAAGTATTTATTTAGCATTTTAGTGGGAAATTTGATTCTTCATGTTCTCAGCAAGTCTCTCAGTGTTCCGTGGTACACTGGGTGTTCCAACACTGATGATATTTTTCAAGATTGGACATGAGCTATCCAGAAAATATTTTCAATTCAATTTAAGATTGCGTAAGAAGTATATTTTCAATTAGGGGTCAGGTGGGCAGAATGAAAGGATTCAGGGGGGCCGTTGCAGACTAGGCTACAGAGGATGGGATTTTACTAAAGCGACAAGAGTAGTTTTTGTGTTGTATTTTGAATCTCTGAAACGATGAATCATTCCCAGGTGCAACGCTGAGTTTTGAACACTACCCAAGGCATACCGTCTGGAATATAACGTGAAGAGAACAACGTGAAACATATGAGAAGTGATCGAAAAAAAAAAGAAGGTTACAAAGCATTAAAATTTTCATTGGATTCTGGGTTCTTCCCCCGAATTGTCGACCCGTATTTTAATTGATTTGCAGGTAGGACTATTGCTAATAATTTCAAAACTCAGCGCAAGGCTTTGTGTTTACTTAAAAAATAATGTACTACGTAACACATAATCTAACCGTATATTATTTGATACGTATATATGCATAGTCACTTGAAGTAAGTTAACTTGTTTATAATCCCTCATTTGAGTTAACTATAAGATTATTTAAGTTCCCCGGCTGTTATTTTCTCATCGGTGCCTCTGGTGTCCGTATATTTTTTTTTCTGGCATTGTGCTGTTTACTGTGAGTACAAGTATCCAGAAACTCCCTTCTGTCATTTCGTCAGCCAGCGTTTCTCCTCACTCCTGCACAAAAACACACTTTACGATGCAACTTCATGCCTCCTGTTCTAGCTACTCTAGCAGGCGTAATTAATCTTGGAGCAGGCGTTAGTTGGGTTGCCTATCTCGCGGACTTTGTACATCAAGAATTTCTGTGACCCACTGTACATGGCAATGTCTCGTTAAAAGGTTGCACAGACATTATAACCACTCACTTGTGGGTCATTCCATATCAAATGGTCCAGAGGTGGTTGCTCGACCATCTCCGAAAATTATAAAAAAATTGAGTGTGATGATCCTTGTGTATGAGAAGGTCAATAACATCATTCATGTTGTCGTATGTACAAGTGTTCCTACAGCTATGATACTACTGGCACCGTAGATTTATGGGGGTTTGAAAATGGAAGTTTGTGGTTTTGATGTCATTTTTGGGGCGTAATATCTCAGGAGGACAAAGTGTTAAAAATTTCTACTTACACCACAAAGTAATTCTATATGTTAATAAACAATTAGAAAAAAATCATGACTGATATTACATGGATAAAAAAGTAAGGACATGGTAAAAAAGCGAAGAAAGCACGTGCGTGATGATGGTTGTAGCCCGGGAAAAATTAAATGTTTGGATATGTTTCATGCTAGATACCAAAAACTATGCATGGTGAAGCAATTAGGTCCGCTTTTGTTTGTGTTCAGTTGTGCAAAAGCTTGCGAGTGGCGTTTGTTCCATCTTTCTAGCTCCATGATCATTGACACGTCTATATAGTAAGGAGGTTAGCTCCCTCTTGCTCCCATGACACACATCGTCGAAATGGACCGCATCAAAAGAATACATTAAAAATTCATGATACAAAAGGAGTTCAAAAAGTCATTTCTTTTTTGGAATAGGGCCGCGTTAGCTCAGTGATAGAGCGTTCTTCTCTGGTGTTTAGAGGCGCTGGTTCGATCCCAACTCGTGCCAAGTGAATCTTGAGGTGAACAAACACCGTGTGCGTGGGTTTCCTCGGGGTTCTCCCGTTTCCTCCCACTTTCTTCATTCCACCATTTCATTCATTTCTCATCATCACCGCCTCCTTTAGCCTAGCCGACATAATCGTGGGACGTAAAACTTAAAGATTTCATTTCATTTTTCTTTTTATGGAATACGAATTACTTAATAAAATGGAACAGAAAAAAAAATATTGTTGAATGTATAGACTGAATTTAGATTGCTCGTTGTAATCGGTTTCTGGTTTCCGTAGCACTGAAGGAACAGAAACAAATGTTTCAGTGTTGTCCACGTATAGTTCTTTCAAAGCCAATAGAATCAAGACCAATGACGTTAGTTATGGGGAAGTAAAAAAAAAAAAAAAAAAAAAAAAAAAAAAAAAAAAAAGAGCTTGTGAGGTACACTTAAGTTCGTGGAAAAAGAGACATAAAGTTTGCACTTGCACACTTAAGTACATGGAAAAAGAGACATAAAATATGTGCGGTACATGGAAAATATAGTGTTTTCACATTAATAGAGTTGTTCATAATATCTGGCAAGAATCCTTTAAGCTCTGGTAGGAGCTTCAGATGAAGATCTTAAAGATAAAATATGGCCAAAATTACCTCCAAAGTGGACTTGGTTCCCTAATGTACTGAATGCGACATGCACGACCCCTTATAATTTTGAACCTCTGCCCCAGTAAGGCACGTAATAATGATGGTGTAGGAGACTCCATGGCTCAGTAAGAGAACACTTACCTGTGGTGAGATGGATCCCTGTATCACCCTAGAACAGTGAGTTTTTAATGGAGAACATTATATTTGTGGGTTTTCTCGTGGTTCTCATGTATCCTCCCACATTCCCATTCCACCAACCAGTTCATTCGTAGTCATCCTCTTTCATTGATGACTCACCTCCTTTAGAACACAATGTATAATCGAGGAACATAAGACTGAAACATTTCATTCCATTTCACTTTAATTATGGAGTAAAGTACGTAGTAGAAAAATCTAGAAGCTGAAGCAGTTAGAACTCACACACTCTCCTTCTATTGGAGGGCGGTTGTTCCCATTATACTTTCAAAACATAAAGAACTATTTAATTTTTTGCAAAATACTTGATTACTAATCTGCAAAACCAAAAGTTGTTTGGTTCTGGCGATTAGAGGGGAAAGAACGATATGAAATTCAATTGTTGAAATGAATGGAGGAAACAGTTCCTTTCAGAAACATTATTGGTGAATGATGATGCCGATGGCGGTTATGAGGGAGGGGATAGAGAACAGACAGTACAGAACTGACACACATTATTCCTCCAGAGAAAGAATGTGTATGTACTGGCAACTATTCATTTATGAGGGGGGAGGAATTGTAAGATTTATACAGTATTCTTTGTATCAACTAAAAAGAAAAAAAAATCAAAAATTTTGTTCCCTGGCAACTCTGCTGTACTGGTGGGACAAGGAAGATTGTGGACGGGGAAAGTGTGTTGACTTGAATGTGTTGAGAGCAACTCTCACTGTTCAATAGGTGCCCTTGAGGAAGTAAGTATTTATGAAAGCGAAAGTGACGTTAATTAGTGATTTAGTTTGACAGAGAAAGGATTAGCTGGTAGCTAACGTCTGACTACCTGCAAGTAGATCCAAACAATAGGTTACAGACAGAAAATATTATGAGGATAACGCTAGTCGGCCTTACAAAATTATAATGTTAGTTTCTTTATTTATTTATACATACATTTGGGCATTACCGGCACCTATGACTTAACCCCATCCCACACGAGGAAGAAAAGAAACGATCTGTTACTTCTGTGTTAGGTACCAACCCGGTATTTGCCTCGCGTGAATGATTCTGTACGGTCTATAATCAGTACAATTTGCGACAAAATCCATTTTAGTCCGTGTAACTACTTTGATTGGCATTATTATCAATGTTTCTTGCACTCCTTGTACTATTTTATTTTATATTATATTATAGACGTATTATTTTGGTCTCCTGCGGGGGTGCACTCTCAGAGCTCCGGGGGGGGCAATGCCTCCCCAAAAACATGTCTGGAAGAGAGACTGATTATGATAAGACTAATTAGCTACGAAAAAAATATATAATTTACAATCAACTGGTGGTTACTACTTCCAATGACAGGATAACTCATTGAACGACTTGTTGATTTCTACTTTTATATATTATGAAGCTATAACTAATGCAATAAAATCTGGCTGAATTATTTCTTAATATAGTGTAGTTGTTAATTACTAATATAATAATAAAAATAGTACAACTAGTCAACTTACAACCACCTACACTTAAAGAGTGGTTGCTATCAGATTTCTATAATAATAATAATAATAATAATAATAATAATAATAATAATAATAATAATAATAATAATAATAATAATAATAATAATAATAATAATAATAATAATAATAATGAGTTATACATGAGAATGATAAGAAATATGTGCTTTCGCCAATCCAGCAGCATTTATTTCAGTGGTGGCTCTTTGCAACAGTATAGGCAAGTCCACATGATTTCCCTTGCTGTTGGGAATAGCAAAGTCAAAGTAGCCAACAAATCAAATGTTAGCAAATTTCTAATTTTCCCTCCTCTGTAGATTAAAGCCAATCGAAAAACGGCAGAGAGAATAGTATATACAAAATATTTTTTTTTAAATAATCTTTAAATCAAAATTTTAAACGTTGAAGTAGATATAAGGCTTTCAAAGTAAACCAACATTTAAAAATATATAACATTTATTAAGCAAAATTCTTCATCATATATGACAACATGGACAAATAACTAACATACATTCGAAAATTCGAAAAATCAAGATTCGAAATTATAGATTTTTTCTTTGAAAATTATTTTTTTCTTTTTCCTCTTGCAATAACATCATTTTCTTAATATCAAACTGTTTGAAGGCTCGAAACATTATTAATATTAAAATTTAAAGTTTTTTTATCATTCCAATATTGTTCAACAAAAACCAAATAAAATCGCAAAAGCTATCGGTTGAAAATATTCAAATAAATATCATGAATAATTATACGATTTATTTTTAAAAAAGGACGAAGTATTTTAGACCTATTATTGCTTTTAAACTATGTGCAATTCGTACACGTAAGATGGCATTGAAATACTGGGCTATAATTTTCATCGAGGCCCTTTCGATTTACTGTTTTATTCTTCCAAAATATAAGGGTTCAGTGTTGCCAGATTGCGCTATCTTTAAAGTCCCCTTGCTAGCAAAATTTCAAATTGGGCGACACGCTAGTTTTTGGGCTACTTTTAGTTATGTACAGGCTATAATTCTTAATAATGCGCTACTCTTTATTTTTATTTATGAAATCACGAATTACTAATTTTATACAGAGCGTTCAAAAAGTCTCTATGCACCTGAATCCTGGGGGTGGGGGACATTTGGAGGCTCATGGGGGACATTTCCAACATTTGCTGTGAAAATGTGTGTGTGTGTATATACTACGCCCCGTACATTATGCTTTTATGCCATAAAATATAATAAATTTTGAGTAAAATAATTTTCTTGTTGCTTTGAATATGTGACAATTCAGGTGTATAGAGACTTTTTGAACGCTCTGTATAATACAATAAAGGGTTTGTTTATTGAGTATTCTGTTCACAATGAACAATAGTTTTAGGAAAATTAACATGTTCGATGCTAGTTCAAGTCTTGTTCTAGTAGTAAGTGGGTTTTCTCGGCGTTTTCCCGCATCTTCCCACTGTCTTCATTCCTTTTCCGTCATTTCTTTAGCCTAACCGGCATAACTATGGGACGTAAAATTCAAAGATTTCATTTTTTCTTTTAGTATTTTTTTTTTTAATCTCTTGATCTGAAAATAGTAGATTTCAGTAAAGTTTGTGCTGACTTAACAGTATCACGGACCATATTGCTACGTCAGTTAATGCCTCGACCTAATAGATATGTAAAGATGATCATCGCAAATTTAATTGTGTTACTGTATTGTCCATATTAACATAATGTGTAAGTGGAGTTACAATAAATCTTTATAAATTTATGCCTCCAGATAAAGAGTTTAGCATGTAAATTAAAGAAGTGAGGAGTGAAAGTGAATAAACATATTATAAACGTTGTAAAATGTATTTCACAGCCTACAAAGCTGACTTAAACAAACATGTCTCCTTGAAAATGAAAAAGAAATGGCCCATTTTATACTATTACCGCCTGCCCAGTTCATTGCACACGGCAGTTCTACTACAGCTGAGGTAGTATGGAGTTTACCCTAACACCACCGCCAACATTCCGAAACTGCGGTCGCCGCCTGACCATAGCCAACTCAGACGTCTGGCATTTTATATTTTTATGTTAGGGTTACAAATAGTTCAAATCTGCTACTTTCGGAGCACAACCTTGCTACTTTTTAATTTTCAGATCTGGCAGATTGTAAACGTCGATGAGTTAAAAGTAAAAATTTTAAATCGCCTTCCAAACCAAAGTTTGGTTCAAGCAATACAATGCGAATAGCAAGTGAATGTAAATAGACTAACTCCAATTTTCACTTAATATTTCAAGTTACCGTTTACCACATAATTAATATACGAATTAAAACGGCAAAAGCATTAAAAAAGAATAATTTCACCAATTCATTTGAAGAGAAATCTTCATAGCCTCAAGCACAAGACAATTTCTTCGACTTTTCTACCCGATAGGTCGAAATATTTGGCTACACATCACGTATCCAAATTAAGCTTATTCTTTCAAGTTAAATCCAACTTTATTAACAGTTGATTTCAAGTCGTGGAGCCATCCAGCATCTAAGCAGTGAAAACTACAAATTCAGCTGAATGAGCATTCATACCATCTATTGATGAACTCTCGAAATAAGTCGTATCAAGCAGAGCAAGTGAAACACTGAAAAAGCTTTTCGTGAGGACTTTTTCAAACATATGCTTTAGCTAACATAACTATATTACAAACGTTTGATAGTTTTTCTTCTACACTTATTTAATTGTATTTATTGTATTTACTTCTTTTGTATGAACTTACAAGTATGAGGAATGTCCTCAAGTAAGTGTAACATGCGTCATATGTACAAAAAATTTACATGAGTAAAATAAAGTAATATTACTTGTCATGATATTTACGTATTCCTCAATCGTATAACAAGAATTTTCTAATAGAAATAATTTTACTTTCGTCTGAAACTTTTCATATTTTCTTCATATCAATAGGCAACATGTTGTACAACTTAACACCACCATAACTTACCCTTTTTTGATACATTGCTGACCGGTGATTACACAAATCAAAATTATTCTTATTTCGCGTATTATGATTATGTACCTTATTTGTTACGAATGCCGATGAGTGTTCTTTCAAATACAAAAAGAGAAGATACAAATATAAACTATCCAGTGGAAGTAACGTTATATTGACCTCCTTAAACAAATGTCTACAAGAAAAGTTCGGCTTCTTATAACAAAGTATTCTTATGGCTTTCTTCTGAGTTTTGAAAACATTAAATCTCTGACTTGAATTTCCCCAGAACATGATACCATATTGCAAGATAGAGTTAAAATACGAATGGTTCCGTTACATCATGTGGGAGGCAGTGGTAAATAAATGTTACTTTTTTATTGCCACATGTACGAGAAAAAAGCTTACCTAGTTTACTAATTACTGTATTCAGGTTTCTAAAACTGTTTGAAGCTCTTTTTCCCCCTGTGTTTGAAGAGTTAACATTTAAACTTTTACCGATATGATTTTCTTCAAGTGGCATCACTGTTTGGTAAATGTCTTGTCTTGTCATCTTCACTATCAATAGTGTTCAATAGGTGCACCAGGTATCAACTCGTATGTGCTAGAAATGAAAAAAAAAATATCATTATTTTTCAAATAATGATTGTATATTGAAGAATTGTATATAATTCCGAGGAAGTAATATGTTTCCCATCCATTGGTAATGGTTCTAGTAGTCGGTTTTTAAGATGGATGCAATCCTTGTCGAAATAACTTTGATCAAACTTCAATGAAAAGATGAATGAAAATAAGTTTTTATGTACTTTTAGTTTTGCATATTAGACCCTACTTGGCTGTCTTCCATATGTCCAGTTAAGAAAGTTGGTTCAGTAGAGATTTTTTTTTAAAAAAATATTATTTGCTTTCATTTCTTAACTTATTTCTTTTTATTTATTTATTTATTTAAAAATTTATGCCAGATGTTAGTAGGAAATGTAATAAAGGTTTAATTGATGACCAGTTGTTAGATTCCAATATATATTTACATGAAGATGGTGCATATTCAAGGCGTCTATGAAGTTGTGTTAATAATTGCAGGTGTAGAGGTTGAAACAATTCACATTCAGAAATAATATAATTAAGTGTACCTATACGTTTATCACACAAACAGTGATACGTAGGTTTTTTTTCCGTATTTGGAATAATTTTATAGGTGTTAACGCTGTTCTAAAAATAAGTTGGTAATAAATTATAATTTCTCCATGAATCCAGGTTTTAATATATATACATTCATTTTGTCTTGCATTGAAGTAGAAATTGTCCAGTAAAATTTTCAAGGTAATGGTTGTTGCTTGTCATATCAGGAGATTAACTCTTCCTTATAAAACTCTTTAATATAATTGTAATAATTCCTTGGTGCTAATTTGATATTCGTTGGTTTTCCTTCAAGATATGAAGTATTGTGTCAGATCATTGATAAAAAGAGGAAAAAACAAAGGGACTATTTTAGTTGCTTTATAAGTTTTATTTCTTTGTGCGGCAAGATTTGATGTGAAATGAACACCTCACAATAAAGCCCATTCTCTTATCTTTCCTTCGAACTCTATTTGAACGCCATAGGCCTTTTCGTTTGGATTTAAGAGTGATTCCAGAGATTCCTTACGTTTCTTCAGCTTTCCAGCAGTTCAGCCTCCTAGAATTATATAAAGCAATCACGGGAGATTACGGGACTTTTGATATGTTGTTTAGGACATCAAATAGAGCAGATGTACCAATTTTCAGCTTCATACAATTATTTGTAAAATTATTACGTACAGTATCTGATCTACAGGTGCTCACATAACGGTCGCGTGAATGGCGGGCAATAGTGCAGCGCGCGTCACTTAAACGCACGTAAGTCCGTAACTATTAGTCGTACATGCACTACAAAGATACCGATGGAAAGATGAAAGTTTGCTGAAACTTTTTTTCTAATTTGGGTAGTTTTACGATATCTGTGATAGCAAAACGTCCGTAAGCAAGCAAACAAAAAGCGAGTTAGTTTCATTTCGACCTTTGAAGGGTTCAATCGTTTCGTGTGGCCTGAATGGTGTGTAATTAAAATAATATACATCTTGAACTAAATCCCTATTATCTATCTTTCATTTGAGATCTATGTTAGCTTTGTGGATTTGGGCATTTGTATGTAACAGCCATTCCAGTGATAATTTCTTCTTTTCCAGCACTCCAAATTTTAACCGCCTGGATTTCCAGGAAGTGATTACGGGAGATTAGTGGACTTTTGATATGTTGTTCAGGACATCCAATGGAACAAATCTGCCATTTTTCAGCTTTAGACTATTTTTTGCAAGGTTCAAACTTAAAATGACTAGGCTATGTGGATGGTGTAAGAGGTTCAATATTTGGGCTTTCGTTTGATTTTGTTCATACGCTTGGATGAACCTACTTCAATTGGATTTTCCCCCCTACGAGAAATAAGAGGAACAAGATAAATTCCCAGGCTCTCTAGCATGTCATCTCCTAGGCTCCGTAATACGAATCCTACTATTTAAAGACTGATACAAACAAGTAGAATTTTACTTAGGAATGTATTATCGAGTTAAGGGCATAGCTGGATTGCGATTTCTCATTTTCTGAGAATGGGCGTTGGGGCACTCAAAGTGATTTCCTTTCTAGCTGATAACGTCTTTTGATCGACACTGGGCACTTCAGCACTAATCTGGGACATTTTTGTATATGTGGGTTTTCTGCCGCTGGGTGCTTTGTCGCTAAGTCTTTCATTATACATCCATCTCCTTTAGCTTAAGGTGCATAATCGTGGGACGTTAAAGTAGAGTTAAATTTCATTTGCTTTTCACTTATGTTTTACCATTAGCATATGACTGGAACAGAATAGGTGTGAAAGTTCAAAATGTTAATATTAAATAAAACAACCAACAGTACGTGAGAGAAGCAGAGTGGAAGTGATGTAATTCTAATATGTTGGATTAGGATCAATTGCTATCATATTAGGCCTAGAGTAAAGACTGCAAGTGGTACAAGTCCAATATATCTGTAAAAGGACCATAAATGTATACTAGACTGGACCAAAAAGAGTAAATTTTAGAGTATCAATTTCCAATAGTGCGGCCAATTTACGCATGCCCATGCTAGCAAAGGGAAAACATTGGTAAAAAAGATTCTATTTTTCTTTTTTAACTTTTAGTTCGCTCGAAAGGGCTTAAAGATTAAAAATAATGACAAGAAACATAATACCTTATTACAAAGTTTTTCCATTTCCAATAACATAAAATTACTTTATTTTAACTGGTTGTTAATGGCACTAATATTTTTAAAATTACAGCTATACATTTAGAGTTCGTTCATATGGTGTAAAATGAATTAATTTCAGTGCATTTTTTTTTACAATATTACAAACACATGCACACATTTGTATTAAAAATACATACAAGGCCATCTCTTTTACTCATTAGTCCTAAAAGGTGATTTTACTGTATATATTGAAATTTGATATGATATCAATAGTTTACAGATTCTCACCCACTTCGCAAAATTATACTTTAGAAAATGATTCCGTTCTCATTACGTGGAGGTGGCTGTAATTCGAGCCCACCCACCCATGTTCTACACAATCGTTCGTGGCATTATAAATTGTGCTTTTTCACCATTATCGGTTGAAGGGATCATCTTGAAATCAGATTTACGATCTATTTTCGGTATCAAAGTTTGGAATGTTGTTCTAATATAGCCATCTCCATTATTTTGTCCACATACTTTTCCAGCAGACCGTGTTACCCTTAGCAGATCTTTGTATTGTTTGTGTGTGACAGGGGAAGGTTATATATATTCAAAATCAAGATTTTTTTAATGTTGCATAAAAAATAAAATATTTTCTGTTCTTAAGCTTTCCATCATTGGGGAGAATAACGTCCAATCAATCAGCTTATTGTAGTTCTTGGCATCGAAATATATTGAGGGAGGCATAAAAGTTCTAACAAATTTCCCTTCCGGTATTTTACTATAACGAAATTCCCATATATATTGTCTTTAAGCCAGTATCATCGCCAACATGTTCTCAGGATGATAGAACTAGTTTCTTTTAATCACAAGTTCAATGATTTCTTTAATACAGTTCGCAAATGTCTCATCGTTTGTAACCGTTGTGCTTTCTACCGTGTTTAAATTAATATGATGGTGTCTCTTAACCCCTCAAGCTGGCATATGAGTCCCTATTTTCATATACTACTGAGAGTATTGCAATAAAGCATTGCTAGTAAGACGTTAAAGATTCTACTTACAGTATAACGAAAACTCCATAAATAACAGTGCAATGCCTAATTATTTTAATACTTTGCATTTAGATAGTGTGTGCACGGGTTCCCATACGTAAAGTAGGTATTGAAAAGGCGAGTATATACTCTGGTTTTCGGTTTGAAAGTTTAATTTCAAAGCAAACAACAGCATTAATCTTCGCAATGTACGTAGTTCGTATCTTCAGTTCATACGTAGTAAGAAATAAATATTCGTAAGACATAGTGTATAAATCAACCATCGAGAATGACTGGATTTATCAATCCAGTAAAATAAACTTGTTTTTCTAACTTCCTGAGAACATGTAGTTCACGATGACAGTGGTTGAAAGGCATCACATGCGAGAATTTGCTTACAGTAGAATACTGAAAATCAAAAATCAACAGGCGAAAAGGAAATCTCTTAGAACATTTATGCCTCCCTCAGTATATTTCGATACCGAAAAGCTACGAGCTGATTGATTGGATGTTATTCCTTGTTATTCTCTCAATGATGGAAAACCTAACAACAGAAAATTTTTATCGTTTATACATAATAAACTTCTGCCTGACTTTTCAATTTATAAATTTTTTTGATCACACTCAAGAGTGAAAAGATGTGTTAAACTTGTAAATCGGAAATCTGTTTTTAAGGTGATTTCAAATTATATTAACATTTGTAAATCACCCCTAAAATTAAACTAAATTTACAAAAAGTCGGAATTTTGGGGTGTCTGAACCCCCAGGACCTACCCTCTATGTACGTCCCTATCCAGAAATATGTATAAATAAATTAATTAATAAAACATTCAGATAAGGTTTAGAGGACAGAGCAGCATAATATAACCTCGTTCACTTGAATAAAGACATTTTAATTTAAATTTTAAAACAAATTCCCCTTGATGTGAACTGGTATTGGGATTCCAAAGAGAGACATAATACAGGGTGTTTCAAAAAGAATGACCTGAGTTTAGAAGTCCATATGTATTGATAAAAGCATACTACAAAAATAGGATAAATTGCAAAATACTCACAAAATCTTCAAGGTTTAGCTATGCTATTACAAGTGCCCTTTGTGTCCACCACCAGCAGCACGAACAACATCTAGACGATAGCTAAATGCCGGAAGTGCGGGGTCGACCTGGACTCTTATCTTTGCACAAGCATCCTGTCTTTTTAAATTGGCGATACCAACGACGAATATTTTTGGGTGCAGGCGGATCAATGCCAAAACGCCGACGAAATGCACGCGAAATCACTGCCTTAGTCTTTGGAAACTGCAGCATACATAACGCCTTCTATTGAGCGGACGCTATCTTACTACTGACTGACTACAAACTGAGAAGACGCATTGACTGACATTTAACGGCAATTTTCTGAAACTCTAGGCCACGCCCATTCAAACAACACTCATTTCCTTGCCAGCACGTCCCATGTTCCGTAATTATTACCGTCCAAACTCAGGTCATTATTTTTGAAACACGGTATATTTGAAATATTAATAATAAGAGCAATCATTAATAAGGTTTTTGCATGTTGTTTCAAAATCAATAGAATATTTTTCCCATTCTTTTCACTTGTTTATTATAAAAACTGTACAAACATGATTTTTTTAAATGTAAAATGATATAAAATAATACAAATATATGATTATGAGTAATAATAACAATAATATTAATAACAATAATTCTATTCTGTACTGAGATCCATTTCCTCTGCTACGTAGTAACTGGCCGGCAATTTCTCCAACAGATTACCAACAATATCTTTCAGAATGTCTGCAAAGTAGACTTGGATTTGAGGGGACAATACTTCGACAACATCCTTTGCGCTTTTCTCCAAGAAAGCGTTGTATGTTTTATCTGTAAGTATACAAAGCACGTAAAAGATCGTTAGATAATATCAATATAAGCTTATACATTATTAGGGTACTAAAATGTTAAACTGTCATTTCAATTAACATCTTATAGTAATGTTCGATGTTCGAGTGTGGTATTTCCTTACTTTCAGCAATCCCTTGTGTTGCTTAGGGAGGATTCTAACTCCAGCATGGGTGAAACAGTGAAGAAGGTTGGGATAATACAAAGAAAGTATCCATACAAAAGAGAAAGGAGACAAGTGCTGAAACAAAGAAGGAAATGAATGATATTGGGAGTAATAAAAGCAATATTGTTTTGAATTTAAATGGCATCAGGCCGAAAATATTTATACTATTCCAATAGCGTTTTTTTTTTTTTTTTTTTTTTTTTTTTTTTGTCAATATTGACGAGTATTTGCCTTTGTTGTTGTGGAGATACTAACTAACAAACTAACTCTATGGCCTATGGAACTCGGAGATTCAATGCCGCGTTCACAAAAACTCCCCATTGACTTCTGTCCTTAGCCAGCTGGATCTAGTTTATACTTTATATTCCTATTTTTCTGAGATCCCTCTTGATCTTAACCTCACATTTACGCCAAATTTTCCTAATGGTCGTTTCCCATTTGGATTTCCAGTTAAAACTTTGAAAGCGTTGCTACATTCTTCCATTCTGGTTACATGACCTGTTCACCTGAGCTTACTTGATTTGATGACCTTAACAAAGTTTGGTAAACGATATACATTATATAGTTTCCTCGTTATGAAGTTTCTGCCAATCCTCATTCCCGTTCCTCTTGACTCTGAATATTCGTCTCAGGATCTTTATTCTCAAGTACTTTTCAGTCTGCGTTCTTGCCTTAGAGTAAGCGACCATGTTTTGTAAATCATACAAGACAGCAGGCAAGATTATCGTTTTATATATTTTAAGCTTCAAATTCCTCGACAGAAATCGCGACGACAAAATATTTTGAACTGCAAAATAACACGAATTTCCTACGTTTAGTCGACACTTAGCTTCTTCATGAACGCTAGAACACGTTCATGAATATGGTTCCGTTCTGTTAATATTGATCCTAGATATTTGAAAGTATCCACTTTATTAAAAGTGTTATTTAATATTTTAATGCATTCATAATTTGCAGGATTACGATTCCGACAAATTTACATTTATTTAATTTTCTTTGCCATTAAAATTGCATTCTTTGCTTCTAAAACCATGTCCCTGCAAGCGTTTAATAAAATCTCTGTATTTTTTTCTAGAGTTCTCTTATCATCCTCTATTATACTTAAATCAACATACTCCATAACATGGTCAACACCATTCAGCTCCAGGCCGTGTGGAGATTCTATGGGCCTTATGCAGAGTCGTTCTGACAATCGATTAGTGTCATACTAAAGTGTTCTACTAACATATGTTTCCTGCAGTAGTCGAGCCTTTAGTATTACGCAAATCATACATCAAAACGGCTCTGCATAAGGCGGTATATGTTTGAAACATCGACGTGGGTTGAATAAACGTCTACACTTAATATGAAGCTGTATTGAAGTTGTACGTTGACATTCTTTTATATGTGTAGTTACATTGGGAATAAATATGATATTGTGTACTATTTATATTATAAAATTATTTGGATATTTAGCCCTAATTGTATTTCGGAGATGGTATGCATTTAACAATATGTATTTTTTTTTTACAATTACACTATATAATAATAACAGTTGGTCAAATTAAATATAATAAATCTCATATTGGTCAAATTATATATATATTTTTATTATTAACAAATATAGTCTAAAAGAAAGTGAAATTTCTAGGTTTTTGTTCCACGGGTATGACTCTTAAGTTAAAGGGCACGGATGTTTATTGAAAGTAAATGATTACGAAAGAATAGATGGAAAGAGACTGTGAGAGGAAACGGAAGAATCTCGACAAAACTCATGGACACGATGTTGTCCACCACAAACTAAAAAAAGAATCATTTGCAGGACATATTGGAATTCACAGTACCTTCTGTTCCTGATATCATTCCATATCAGGATCGATCAATTAAGATAATGTTGACAGGCCGAGATAATGTTGAAGGGTAAGATGCTAAAACAAATTACTCTTAAAGGTAAACACCTCTGGTGTTTGGTGTTCCGGGTTCGATTCCATCTCCCACCAAGTGAACTTTGTGGTGGACAAACGCCGTGTGCGTGGGTTTCCTCGGGGTTCTCCCGTTTCCTCCCACTTTCTTCATTCCACCATTTCATTCATTACTCACCATCACCGTCTCCTTTAACCTAACCGGCATAACCGTGGAACGTAACACTCAAAGATTTCATTTATTTTTTTTTCTTAAAGGTAAAGTTGGGATATCCATTAGACAGAAGATAAGAATGCAATTTGTTCTTTTTACTTTTGAGCGACGATAGGTGAAAAGAAAATATGATGATCGTGAAAAAACCAGATCTAATTCGAGATTTCAATGGATTTACACATTTCATAGCCCTTAAAAGTTGAAATAGTGAATTTTGGATGTCCGTCTGTCCAGTCCTTCCGATCTAAATGTGTTCACTTGCCTTACGGCCGTATCGTTCAAGCTATCTGCAAAAAAATTATAAGCTTAATAGGCCTTATGCAGAGTCATTTTGATGTATGATTAGCATCGTACTAAAAGCCTGAGTACTACAGGAAACATACGTTAGACGAACTCTTTAGTATGGCACTAATCACGCGTCAGAACGACTCTGCATGAGGCCCAATAGTTCTATTCAATTCTTTACAAACGTTTCTCGAATTGTATTCCTATTGCATAAATTTAGACTGGTTTACTGAACGGTGAAAATAAAATATTGTGAGTCTCTCTAAACGGCTGTAACGATTTTGTTTATATTTCAACTGTCAACAATTCATTAGCAGTCTCATAGTATGGTATAAGTTGCTTCTGTGGGAAAGATCTAGAAGAGGTAGTTTACTCTCGGCGTGAGTTTTTCTCGGACAATTTACTCAACGACGACTCAATCAATTTTGTCTATATTTCATAAATAAATGTTCTATTAAGAAGCCTTCAATATGATATGAATCATTCTCTATTAATAAAGTCACAAAGGGTAGTTTACTCCTGAACGGTCTTCTCAATAACGACTCCGGTAATTTTGTTCATATTTTATAAACAAATATTTCTCTGGCAACCCTACAATCTGATATTAATAATTTGTCATGAAAAAATTCACAAGCTGAAGTTTGCTCTTGGAGGTGCTTTTCTCCATATTGTTCACAGAAAGTGCTTATTATCAATAATTTTTTACATGTATATTGCGTAATTGAACACTTTCACGATAATTACAGCATAATAAATAGAACGCATAATTAAGCTGCGTCCAAGAAAACACACTGTTAACCGAAGCTGTGCTATATTTGCCTGCGTTGAAATGCTCCCACTGGTGGTATCCATCACTCTAATTCTCAACATATTCTCCTATTCTCTTGAATCATTGTTGAATCATTGAGGAAAGTTCCCGGGCGCTTTACCCCTCCTCTGCTGGCTTAGTGGTGTCGACAAGGTACGTTAGGAAAAGCGGTCTAAAAGACCTCAGAAGGCCTTTGGGCCATAAGCCCAAAACATAGCATTAAATCTTCTCTTAAACCCTATTTCCCAATACAAGTTAGACCAGGCCCGTATTTAGGCCAATATATTGTGCTTCCCTGTGCTCTAATTAATTTGCTGCCCCCAGCACAAACTTATGTCTCAAACAAGGAAATAACTGATAAGAAAAATAATTGATTACGTTAATCACCATCAGTAATGGTTTAATACTATCTATATTAATAATACAAAAGTTGTCTGTCTGTCTGTAGCGCTTTTCAACTCGAGAACCATAATACATAAAAACATGAAATTTTAATATGTTTAAACGCTCTCAGCGAAATGATCCAAATGAACTGTTTAGGTCCCTAGGTTACACCTGAGCTGAGATATGGCGGTGCAAAGTTTCCAGAAAAATAACATGGAGACATTTTTTAAAATAATCGGAAACGATCAATATTAGAGTTGAATTCACAGTTTTTGGGGTCGTTAAGATTAATAGTAACGGTTTTAATCCAATTCAACTTCAATATCATACTTCACTCCCCAGGGAGGGTGAGATTTTAGAAGTAATCGAAAACGACAGATATTAATGTTGAATTCATAGTTTTTGAGGTCGCTGAGTATAGCGGTATCAGTTTTCATGATGTTCAAGTACATCCTCACCCCTTGGGGTGGGGGTGATAGAAGATGACTTTTTAAAAATAATCAAATAAGCTAGCTAATTAGTAACTACTGTAATTAGAGCGAATCAAACACATTAATATGATTTTTCGCGCTTACGCGGGACTCTGCGGGTTGCTACTTTTAAATATTACTTTATTGTGAGTCTTAAAAAAGTTCCAAAATTTTGCCGCTCTGTGCTCGAGCACAGAATAGCACTTACCTAACTACGGGCCTGGGTTAGACGCATATAGTGTCTTCAGTGTTATTTGTTTTGTTTCCAAAAGGGGTGTGAGTCTATTACGCCAGGTTACTTTGAACTGGGTAATATGCATGCGTGAAAAGTACTATTGGATGTTGGTCTCTTCGAACATAATACGGTGATTACAGTAATCTCTTAATCTAATAATTAAAATATAATGAGCTGAACATCTTTTTCAATATTGTAGGTGTTCCCTGACATATATGGCGAGTTATTTTCCCTTGTGAGCCCTCATATTGTAAACATGCTTGTAACAAGAGAAACAATATTAGTGGAAAGTGGTTGATAAATACAGTAAGGTTAGTCTGTTTATTTGGTGCAGACTGAGAATATTAGGGGCCACTTTGTGGAAAAATTACAGTGAAATATGTTAATTCATAAAGCATCATTACCGTAATATTTAAATACGAGTGATAGTCAAAAGTTTCCGGAAAGTTGTAGTTTTGGCATTTGAGATGCAATTACAATGGATCTTATACAGTACAGTGCTCAGGTTTCCCAGTTATGAATATGACAAGTGTGAACAGGTCATGACAGTCAGTTTACAAGTAGTATAGCTAAACGGAGGAGTCTGTGATAATCAGTTAGTGCATTGTCGCAGTTCGAGCAACATACCAACATCTAATTTTTGTGCAAATTGGGGAAATCTGCTTCAGATACCTACTTTAATAGCCTTAAAATCAGTTTATGGTGCCAGCGCTTTACGGAAAATAGCATTGGTTCCCGTTTCGCCACCGTAGAAGACATCAGAACTAACTTAGGACGACTGAACTTCTGAAGGTACCAAAAGAGGCCTCTTGTCGGTTTTTTCTAGCAATCGCAAAAGCGTGTCGTGTCGTTTCGTCCCAAGTAGCGTTTCTTCCCAGTATCGTTTCATCCCAATCCCACCGCTGTCGTATTGTTTCGTCCCAAGCAGCATTTCGTTCCAATTCCACGAACACGAAACTTAGGTTTCGAGTAGCGTTTCGCCCAGTACTTACACTCACAAACACACAACACACGCATATATTTATTAAGTTTACAGTGCGATAAGCTTCACTGTTGTCACCAGCCTGGACTGCTTGCCCTCTTTTATTGACAGAGGTGGGCCTGCTGTATAAGCTTGGCACTCAACATATACGAAAGGGGTAGCAAGTAACCCACGAATTTCATGGACTCGCGCGGTTAATTCATGGATTATTTTTTTTTAATTTTCATAAACTTAAAAAATCCACGGAATCACCTCACTAGGGCTTAAAACTTAAGGCCTAGTCACAAAAATATAATTGCAGCCTGCGCTTTGTTACTTATTAAATGATATTCGTATATTCCTCACTATCAATAGCTTCGTCCAATATTTTCATATGTCAGTCCTAACGGCTTTCCTTTCTTTTAAATCTATAAGGATTATGTAAGTGACACTTCTCAAAAAGCTCCCGATGTCTCCTGACTTTTCCAGTGACTCAATAGCTCTTATAATTCTGTCATCCATGGAAACATATTTGTGGATTTTCAAACCACTGGTCAACAAAGTAATGAAAAATTCAGTCAATTTTTCGTGGTCTTCTGTGATACTGTGGATATATAGTCATCCTTTCTCCATTTTTGCTGGTTTCAAAAAGGTAAGGCAGCACACATCTTGAGTCCCGTACTTCCATTGGAGAACGGTCGTTAGCAAGTGTTCGAAGTGCCTAGTAGCCTTATCCGGCTGTGCTGCCACCTAGATTAAGTTTCAGAATTACCGGTTGATCGACGGGTGAGTCATCATCTGTGTGGGTTACTGGACGAAACTCTACTCATTAGTCTGTTCACTAATCAATAAACATAACGGTAGCTCGAGACGAACTGCCATGGATTTGCATTCGGACGAAACGCTACTACACCGGGACGAAATGCTACGAATTTTGTCTTCGGACGAAACGCTACTGGGATGAAATACTACGGAGCCCGCAAAAGCGGCAAGTGTGTATGTGTTTCAAAGATTCCTACTTTGAAGGCAATTAAGCAAATGTGTTCTTATATTGCTGTAATAGAGAGCTACAACAAAATTTCAGGGACTCTATGACTGCTTCTCGTAATTTACTTATGAAGACGCCATAATGTAGTCATATAACATAGAAACAGCATTAAAACACAATTACATATTAGGTAATCATTAGCAAACTAGTTAGGTAGATAGTTCCGTATAGTATTGTGTATAGACTGGTACCTACGCAGTAATTGAGAATAGTGTCTTCCCCTACTCCTTAGATGCCCTGGTCTTTAATGTTACTATTATGTCTCTGCTTGTTATCGGAATCTCCGGTTCCCACATTACCCACTGGGTCAAGAAACAAAACATTTCCAAATAACCCTCGTAAAAGTGAGTGATAGGCAGAAGAATCCTTGTTTTCATATCATGACAGTTTATATTAATTTTGTAGGATTGTAAGCTGATGGTGGACAAGCACCAAGAAAATAAAGAATAGAATTAATAGGGAACTATTTTATATAAAGAAAAGTGATGTTAAGTGATGTAGAAGTAAAATAAAGAAAAATGATGTAAAAGTCTATTGCTTGTTATTTTGCAGTAACTCACAATGTATTGTAACTCACTATTGTAAGTAACTCACAATGAGAATACATATTAATTGTTGTTTTTGCTATGAGTAAAATTTTACCTGGCTTATTTGAATTTTTACCAAGTACCGAAAAAGTATTATCTTATATAAATTTTAACAGATTTACTTACAATTCGTGCTAGCATCACTGCTAATAACATTATCAGCTCGAATATTTGCACCTTCTAGCTTCATGTCCGTTTCAATGTAATCAATTTTAGCATAGAGTCTACGATCGACGAATTCCAAATGGTAAACTATGTTGTTGGATAATGAAACATTTGCTGAAAGAAGAGAAAAACAATGATTTTAAATAAGAAAGTAAATAAAATAGCTGTTTTTGTTTGCTGTTCCTGTTTGTACTCACAATACATAGAGTGACTGACACAAAATGGCATTTATTCCGAAGTTGGTCGTCCGATTGGTTTTCGACAAAAAGCCCAATAACAGCTACGAAAATTTAAAAATCATCAATTTTAAGAATCTCTTTGAAAGGGTATAATAGAGTAGGATAAGGTAGAATAGACTAAGATAGAAATAAATAGGGTAGAGTAGGGTTGGGTTAGCTTAGAGTTAGGAAGTTTGGATCCATTTTATTCAAATTAACAGAGTGTAAATTCTTGTCTTTGAGTATGGATACCAACTGGAGCGTCTCTGTACACCTACAGCCATGTTTTGAATAAAAATGCTTCTTACTTTCACATAATTAACCATGTGAAAGTACCTTTGCGCGAAGTAGTTCCTCCCGCTTGCCAAATAGTTCCATGATTATATCCGCTCTCCATACATATTAGCAAGCACACAAACGAGCAAATTATCCATTTCTTCCCGGTAAATTTTCAAAATTTTGCTAGAAATGGACGACCAAATTTGGAACTTCGGCTCACAAAATTAAAGAAAATAAACAATTTTCATTTGATATTAAGCGTTACTAATTATTGTTACTATTACAATATTAGCATATGCTTCTAGCATTAATATAACAAAGCTCAAACTATGAGAAATTGCATATTAAAACCGGAAGTGATAAAACTGTCATTTACAGCTTCATTGAATGGAAAAGATCGGAGGAGGAACCTGTTTTTTGAAACATAGACATTGGGTGTTCTAATTTTATAACCGACAATCGTCTCACTGATTGTATTCACAGCCTCTTAACGGTCGGTATGAAAGTTGATGTTGTGTATTTATATGTGGATCAAACTTCATACTACCGAGTTATCCACATTCATAATGACCCTGAGAAGGCTGGCAATAAAATCAGCAAAACAGTCATCGTTTGTTTGATTAGACCACACGAAGTATAATCTAAAAATCGTAAAATGAAGTGTTCAACTCTTGTCGTGAAAACTTAAAACAGTTAATTATATTGTTAAATTCAATGCCTTCCAGAATGAGCGAAAACCTCCCCACAATGGAAATAAAATGTGGAGCTCTTGGACCTTGTTGAGTGACAGATTTTGCTGAATAAATTTGGCGACAGTATTCCCTTTACGGTACAGTATAATACTCTTGACAGTACATTGCGTTAGTGCTGCACGTTATTACGCACGGGTGTCCGAAGAAAATTTTCAAGGGGGACATCTTCCTGTTTGGTATATTACGTTTGGTACTTTCTATTTATATTAAGAAAATCTTAAGAAATTTAAGTTGTTTTCGTGAGCTGGGGGGCGGGTCCCATCCTGCCCCCTCTTCGAGTGCCCATGTTATTACGATATGCTGATCGATTAATATTTACAAATATCGAAATATTAATGTCAAAAATATTACTGATCAATATATAGATACTTCAGGTATTTGCCGATATTTTAAAATACGATATTTCAATACTTTTTGGTAATTTAGTATGGAATATTGCAATATTTCGGTATTTTAATATGCGATGTTTTGATACTTAAATACGAGATATTTCAATATGTAACATTTTTCAAAATTTCGATGTTTTAACGTGGGATATTATGATATATTATAATGGATACAACGTATATCCATTGCGGTCCAACGTGGCAACGTTTCGTCAGTTCTTGGTACGTTGCCGCCTGGAAGAGAACTGGAGGAGATATTTCTTCTCCAGTAGAGTAAAGCGGGGCAAAAGGTCGCACTTAATGTTCAGCATGCTATTGCTGCTATACCAAAAACAATATTCAGATTATCCATAATTGTTATTTTTTCTCGAAAGCCATGTGAAATGAATCTTTTTATAAAGCATATATAAATATGGTAAATTAATATATTGTTATGTATTCTTCGTTAATTATTTTGAACTTCTGTGCATAAAAATTCTGTAGTTACATTTTACTGATTATGACACTGTATTTCATATAAACATAAGTGAATAGAAGGAAACGTGTAAAATAAATAAAGAAAATTGTTTTAAAAAAATAATAAAAAAATTAAATAACAATATTATATTTAGCTCAAAAGGAAAAACATTTTTTTTGAACAAAAAATATATGTATTGTAACAACAAAGCAATTTTTGCCTAATTATTTACATTAAAATTTAACAATGAAATATTGTTAAAACCGACGGCCTCATTCAAATTTGTAACATTCAAAGTTAATTAAAACTAGCATATATTACCCGCTTCGCTGGGTTGAAATGAAAATTTAAATGCACAACTCCATATCTCATGTGTTTAATACCCGTGAAATATGCTTGCAGTAAATGTTAACATTATATCGCCTGTCATTTATGTTAACCCGCCGAGTGACACGGTCATGCGGGTTGCATATAAATACGTTTATTTTTACCTATGATGAACTAACAAAGGATTTGTACGTTATGGACACTTGAATGGTCCATTATCTCAAGACACTGGTAATTAAAAATTAAAGTGATATGATAAAAACAATCTAGGGTCCAAATCCTAATAACCCCCCAAAAATGAAAGAAATTGGTTCAGCCGTATTAGCGTGATGAGGGAACAAAGGATTTGTACGTTCTCTTTTATATATATAGATTATATATATAGATTAGAAATTAGACAACAATAAGATCCCACTTTGCATTAAGTCCGCTGGCAAAACTACAAAATATTACATTCCTTGAACAGTGCACAATTTACATTTTACAGAT
Source organism: Thermobia domestica (assembly GCF_964235325.1). Taxonomy (NCBI): domain Eukaryota; kingdom Metazoa; phylum Arthropoda; class Insecta; order Zygentoma; family Lepismatidae; genus Thermobia; species Thermobia domestica. The sequence goes on from NC_137461.1 coordinate 248,371,008, forward strand.
TATTAAAATATAATTATTCACTAATACACTATTTCCTAATTATTTCAAATTTTGCAAAAAAATAAACAATATTAAATATATTGTTAATTGTTCCTTTTAACTTATTCAAACAAAATCAACGTTAAATGTATCTTGAAATGTCAATAGGTTACTGTATAATTGTCGTCTATAAATAATAATAATAATAATAATAATATTTTTTATTATAATGAAATATTTCAATAATCATGAATATTTCTATATTTTAATATGTGATATTTTGATATTTATCGATGTTTTGAAATTTTAATGTAGAATATTTAAAAGTTTCGACACTTTAATATGGTGCATTTCGGCATTTTAATATGGAACATGTTCATATTTCTTCATATATCGGTATCAACAGTTTTAAATTACATTTTATTCGACATTCAAATCTGAATATTATACAGCCGTACATTGCAATACCTTCGTTAGTATTTGGTCTAGGAATTAATTCGTGCGGTTGGTACGCACACATTGAAGCTGTAGTACAAACACAAAATACATAAATACCTTAAGAAAAATATTGTCCATCGCTAGCCACCACTTTCGCCCATCTGTCAGGCAATGTACGGATTCCGTGGCGAAAGAAGTCCTCATCCTTGGAAGCGATCCAGTCAGAGACCCATGTTTCGATATCTTCTGAAGAAGTAAACCGCTGTCCAATCAAATCGTTGTTCATGCAATCGAGGGGTAAAACTTCCCATCCGACATTTTCTAAATAGGTTTTGACCGGTTTCGCGACATGTGGGCGAGCGTTATCATGTTGAACAATAACTTTATCATGTCTGTTCTCCCATTCTGGTCGTGTTCTTGCCAGAGCTTGCTTCAAACGCATTAATTGTCGTCGATAACGTTCTCCATTCATAGTTTCACCCGGTTGCAGCAGCTCATAGTACACCACATCTTTCATATCCCACCATATGCACAGCATAACCTTTGCACAGTGAATATCTCGTTTTGGTTGTGATGGACCTGGTTCACCTGGTTTCACCCAGGCCTTTTTTCGTTTAGGGTTCTCGTAATGGATCCACTTCTCATCACCCGTAATAATTCGATGCAGAAACCCCTTTCTGCTCTGTCGTTGAAGCAGCAATTCGCAAATGGTTTTTCGTCTTTCAACGTATCTGTCTTTCAATTCATGTGGAACCCAATGTGACATCTTTTGAATCATTCCCATGGCTTTCAAGCGTTTGGAGACTGTTGTTTGATCAACGCCTAATGCTGCTGCAAGTTGTTCCTGCGTTTGACACGAATCCTGCTCGAGCAATGCTGTCAATTCTTCGTCTTGAAATTTTTTTGGCTGTCCAGCTCGCTCTTGGTCTGCCAAGCCGAAATCACCACTTCTAAACCGTGCAAACCACTTCTGACACGTTCGCTCAGCTAGAGCATGGTCACCATACACTTCCACCAAAATACGATGACTTTCAGTCGCACTTTTCTGCATGTTAAAGTAATGCAGCAGGACACCCCGCAAAAACACTTTATCAGGCACAAATTGCGCCATGTTCACTTAACTACAAACTGGTGTTGTTGACGCTTTAATCCACTGCCCTATACTACGAACGATACGCGATGACAGGGGTTTGCAACACATGTGTGGATACACGGAACTGTGGGACGCTCCGTTCGTTGCGCCATCTCTTGTCCACCCGCACGAATTAATTCCTAGACCAAATACAAACCGATGAACTATAGTATTTAATCTTTCCGATTTAATAGCCCTGTTCAAATCGTTTCTACTCTTATTTTCTTGAGAAAAAACACTGTCGTGCTCAATGGGTTCTACAGTTCGAGATTTCTCCAACGCTTTTGTTTCTGAGCTCAAAATTGATCTGTTTCTCGTAACATTTGTCCTGTACTAAATTGATAATTTGCTATTTATGACACGTGAAAATGTGATCCATCAACTCCACTATTTCTTTAAACTTTTGTCAGAGCTAGTTATCTGAAAAATGTTATGAGCGAGGCTACTTTAACTATAAGAGAAATAAATTAATTCTTAGCTCTTGACGATATGTGGAGGTGTGACCACAGTCAACACCACCATTTATTCTCTTCAGAACTTTCAACTGGGAAGGTTGTGAGCGAGGCTACTATAAGTATAAGAGAAATAAACTGTACTATAGCTATTGATAATACGTGAAGGTGTGACCATAGTCAATATCATTATTTCTTTAAACATTCATCAGAGCTAGTTATCTGAAAAATGTTATGAGCGAGGCTACTTTAACTATAAGAGAAATAAATTAATTCTTAGCTCTTGATGATATGTGGAAGTGTGACCACAGTCAACACCACCATTTTTTCTCTTCAGAACTTTCAACTGGGAAGGTTGTGAGCGAGGCTACTATAAGTATAAGAGAAATAAACTGTACTATAGCTATTGATAATACGTGAAGGTGTGACCATAGTCAATATCATTATTTCTTTAAACTTTCATCAGAGCTAGTTATCTGAAAAATGTTATGAGCGAGGCTACTTTAACTATAAGAGAAATAAATTAATTCTTAGCTCTTGATGATATGTGGAGGTGTGACCACAGTCAACACCACCATTTATTCTCTTCAGAACTTTCAACTGGGAAGGTTGTGAGCGAGGCTACTATAAGTATAAGAGAAATAAACTGTACTATAGCTGTTGATAATACGTGCAGGTGTGACCATAGTCAATATCATTATTTCTTTAAACTTTCATCAGAGCTAGTTATCTGAAAAATGCTATGAGCGAGGCTACTTTAACTATAAGAGAAATAAATTGATTCTTATCTCTTGACAATATGTGAAGGTGTGACCACAGTCAGCAGTCAGCACCACCATTTATTCTCTTGTCAGAACTCTCAACTGGGAAGATTTTGTGTGAGGCTACTATAAATGTGAAAAAAAATAAATTGATCCGTAGCTATTGATGAAACAAGCTTGTGTAACCACAATCAATACCACTATATCTCTGAAGTATTAACTGAGGTCGTTGACAGGAAATGTTCTAAGCATGGCAAGTGCCCGTATGTTAAATCATAAAGGTACTTGAATGAGCGAAGTTCTGTTACTTACTAAGACTGATGCTAAGTTCTCCAATATCCGTTGCGTTTATTGTAATGAGGCGGTAGTAATTTCTAAAATCTGTATCAATTTTTATTTGGGGTATGGTAAGATTCATCTTGAATCCATCTTCTAAACTGTAAATAAATAAATAAATAAGATAACAATCCATAATAATTATCTCCACAAATTTATATAAGATAAGATACAACTCACTTAGCAAGAAACGTACATTGGATACCTAAAGGAGATTAGTTCTATGATACTTTCATTTCCACAAGATGTCCTAGTTTTGCCCGTGGACATTCCGTGGAATTTTAGATATCTTCTTATACCTAATGTTGATTACGAGATGAAAAATATGTTTCTATATTCTAAACGATACGAGGAAGGACAAAATTCTAGTCTCATTTTCGAAATGAGAATCTATGCGAAACAAAAGATTTCACGAGTCATATGGACAACACTAATTCACTCAAGGTTTAGATCCCAAGCATTGTATTCCTGTTACATGATTCATAGTATAAAATACTATAAATTGATAAATTCATTGTATGAGCACAATGAAGCCGTGTAACGTGGGTTCCTGTCACCACGGCATGGCGCGTCCTCAGGTTGCGGATCAAGGAGAAGGCCTCTAGATATAGAGGTTAGCTGCGAATATACTGAATAAGCAGTCGCGGACAGTCGACTAGGAGTGGTCCTCCAGCTTTGAGGTTTGGGTAGGGCTAACAACCTCATACTGAAAAAAAAGCACTTGTTCAGAAATATGCACAAAAGCCTCGGACAAGGACTGATAACTTGGCACGACCTCAGCAAAAGAAAATGGACATGAGATTTGGAACATGGAATATTAGGAGTCTTTATAGGGCAGGCACATTAAAATCCGTAAAAGTGAGTTAGAGAAATACAGGATGGACGTAGTAGGAGTTCAGGAAGCTAGGTGGGAAGGAAATGGATCTGAGAATTCCGGAAATTTTACGTTCTTTTACGGGAAAGGAAATAAAAATCACCAGTCAGGAACAGGGTTTTTGTTCATAAACGTATACTACCAGCAATTAAACGGGTTGAATTTGTTACTGATAGACTTTATTTTATTACTCTTAAGGGACGGTGGTGTGATATTATTGTTTTAAATGTACACGCCCCAGCTGAAGATAAGGATGACGATATAAAAGACAGTTTTTACGAAGAAGTGGAACGGATATTTGACCAACTCCAGCGATACCATATGAAAATTCTATTAGGGGATTTCAATGCGAAGATAGACGAAATCGATCAACTATCGACCAAATATTTACCGTTCGCCAAATACTCGAAAAAAAAGTGGGAATACAATACCCCGGTACATCAACTATTTATTGATTTTAGAAAGGCGTACGATCAGTTAGGAGAGAAACATTATTCAACGTTCTTACAGAACTTGGAATACCGAGAAAGCTAATTAGATTAATTAAGATATGTTCAAATGAATCCCAAAGTAAAGTCCGGGTAGGAAAATTTTTGTCCACGAGCTTTCACGTCGAAAATGGCCTGAAACAAGGAGATGCGTTGTCGCCATTATTATTTAACTTCGTTCTGGAATACGCTATAAGGAAAATCAAAGATAGCAACCAGGGCCTACAGTTGAACGGTATTCACCAGGTTGTGGCATATGCTGATGATGTAAATTTAATACGGGATGATAGGAGAATAATAGAAAGACATGCACAGATCTTATTAAACACTTGCAGGGACATGTGTTTAGAAGTAAATGCAGAGAAACTAAATACATGGAAGTGCGTCGGGACCGGAATACAGCAAATTATGGATGCGTTAAAATATTAAATAATACTTTTGATAAAGTGGATAGTTTAAAGTATCTAAGATCAGTATTAACAGAGGAAAATCATATTCACGGAGAAATTAAATGTCGATTAAAAGCAGGGAATTCGTGTTACTATTCGGTTCAAAATCTCTTGTCGTCGCGAATTCTGTCAAGGAATTTGAAGCGTAAAATATACAAAACGATAATCATGCCTGTTGTTCTGTATGACTGCGAAACATGGCCGTTTACTCTGAGGGAAGAACATAGACTGAAAGTATTTGAGAACAAGATTCTGAGACGAATATTCGGACCCAAGAGGAACGGGAATGGGGAATGGCGGAAACTTCATAACGAGGAACTACATAATTTATACGGTTTACCCAATATTGTTAGGGTCGTCAAGTCTAGGAGGCTGAGGTGGGCGGGTCATGTAGCTAGAATGGAAGAAAGTAGAAACGCTTTTAAAGTCTTGACTGGAAGACCAATCGGAAAACGACCATTAGGAAGACCTAGGCGCAGATGGGAGGACAATATTAAGATGGGTCTCGCAGAGATTGGAATACAAAGTAGAAACTGGATCCAGTTAGCTAAGGATAGAAGTCAGTGGAGAGCTTTTGTGAACGCGACATTGAACCTCCGGGTTCCATAGGCCATAGAGTTAGTTAGTTATGAACACAGTGAAAACCATTTATCGTTTAAATACATTACATGCAAATTCTTACACATTGTACTCCAATAATGAATACGATTTGAATGTTGTTCTCTTAGATTCTCGTAAGGCCGGTTAATCTAACTTTTGTGCCCCTGGGTCCCTGGTTTAGTGGCTATGTCCCAGGGGTGCATAGAACTACCCGGGGGTACATAGGATCACCTTCCAAGGTAATGAATACCTTATGGGGACTTCTAGAAGTTTGGAGGTCCACCTCGTTCTCTTTTATGTGTGTAAACTTTCCAAAAATTAAGGTGGCCCTATATAAACCCCTCCAGGTTGAACATTAATTTACTCCTAATCTGGAAAAATGTATTCAATCATATAATGATACAAGGAAATAACACTTCATCAAAGAGAATAAAATAGGTGAAAAACTTCCGAAATTTATGTTTTTGGTAATTTTGCACCCACAAAAGGGAATGAGATGGGTCTCCAAACTTCTAGAAGTCCTATAAGCTATTTCTATGGTACCCATTGACTTGGAAGCTAATCAAGGGTACTCCTGGGTCCTATGGCCCCTAGAGGTGATCTTATGGAATATCTGAACCACAGTCTCTGGGTAAGGGTTCCGGAGGCACAAAAGTTAGATCAACCGTCCTCAACACTACTGTAAACCTCATGAATATTTCTGTTATCTTTAAATTTTCTACTGCGAGCATTAATGTCCCTGGATAATTATTAAAACTTATGGGACGGGAAAAATACATCCCATGCCCATATTTTGTGTGGAAACATTTATTTTTTTGTTTCATTTAATTCTTACTTTCTCAGCGTTGAAGTCCCAGACTTTAGCATTACATTACTTTTGACATACAAGGAATTAAAGCAAATCGTAAATTATAAATAGTTATGAAATGTGACATTCCGTCTCGAAAATTAGACTAATTGTACATCTTTAAATTAGAGATGAGACAAGAATTCGACACAAGACGAGAAATGTCACGATTCTCATGGATAATATCAGGTCACAAAAGTTTTAGATCTCAAACATTGTTCTAGTGTTATACAATTCATAGCATAAAATCTATAAATTCATAAAGTCTGTGTTCGAACACAGTGAAGAGCACTTATCAACGTTTAAAAAGACGTAATTCATTTCAAAATATGCTTCAATAATAAATGTATTTTAAATATGTCATATCGCACCGTTCATGGACGTCTTGTGATGTGGAAGAATTCTGTTGATTTGTAGTTGAAATTAAGCAAACACTCAGGGTATAAATGAAGTATATAAATTTATAAAACCAGATAAGCCTTCTACAACATTTTCGACATGAGACGAGAGAAACCTAAATTTTCTCGTCTTGTCTAGTCTAATATTGTGGACAATACTAATAATTAATGAAAACCTTTATGTTTAAAATCACAAACACTTCCTTGAAAACTAAATATAGGTGTACCTAGTGTACACAAAAGTACTGTTATAAATAATTATTGCTAGGTGTCAGAAGCAAGAACTGAAAGAAGGTACGATGTTCACATAGCTTCACCTTTGCAACCACACAAGCCAGCAAGTAATACATTTACTCATCAATGCCACACTCAACATTAATATATATTGAACTAAATAGTACAACTGAGCACCATGATATCATCGCTACCAGCCGGTCATTTTTCAAATGTAATTCAGTCTATATTCCCGTAGCTATGATTGATTTTACATATGCGTACGAGGCAGAATCCTGATGGAGAGCTACGGCAACATTGTGATATTGATATCCGAAACTTGCCTCTGGCAAAATGGGAAATAACAGTGTGTTACGAACTGATTATGTTAATGAACCATAATAGCAAATATACAAACAAGTGTTTAGTACTTAGAGACTATTCAAAAATTAAAATAGATAAATTTCCAGGATTATGGATACCACTTTTTGATAGTTATTGTTACATACATCAGTTAAGGCGTATCTGCAACAACTATTCCGGGAGAGGCAAAAATTGTTGCCAACTAAATATATAAGATATCCACTACATTGTCTCGTAATGCAAGTGTATTCAATTTAGAAAATATCCAGAGAAGATAAATACAAAGACTCAAGAACTGTCTGAACTGTTTGTTTTGAAACGTTACAAGGTGCCATCGAATTGCTTTCCCCTTGCATTTCTTTTCTGTAATGGAGATAATGCTTTACCCTCAGTTTCCATCAGTTTATAGTAGCTACCGACACTAATAGTTATGGCTATAGCAATTTACAGTATAGAAAGGTGCTACGAAAAGAGTATGGTAATATTTTTGGTGATGTTACTTTCAGCTAAGAGGTACTTAATAACCTTATGACGATAATAATTCCCAACATAGAAAGCGCTACGAAATGGAATGTGGTAATAGTTTTGAAAGTTTTTCTTCCAGCTAAGAAGTACTTAGCAACTTTATGATGATAGTAGTTTGCAGCATAGAAAATGTCCGACGAAACAAGGTGTGGTAATACTTTCGGAAATGTGCTACCAGTTAAGAAGTACGACAAGGTAACTTTATGACAATAGTAGTTTACTACAAAGAAAGCGCTACAAATAGAATGTAATAATAGTTTTGGAAATGTTACTTCTATCTAAGAAGCAACATTATGACAATAGTAGTTTAGAACATAGAGAGCGTTATGAAATACCGCGCAATGTTACTTAAAGCTAAGAAGTACCGGTACGACGTGATAACTTAACCCGATAATTGTTTCCAACATAGAAAGCTTTGCGTTCTATGGAAGAATGCCATGATAACGCATGAACCAGAATACACCATAAAGATTGTTAAGTCTACAACAGTAAGAGAGAGGGGAAACGATGTACAACCGTACTTATCCAATTATGTTTTTCGCGATGGGACAAAATATTGTTTGAATATCGTGGTAAATATTCTTACTGATCTATATAATTAATAAGTCTATAATCATTTACCTAATTCCTGCAACTTTTGCCTTGCTCAAGCCTCGAATTTCTGGGTGAGACAGTGTCATTGCAAAATAATAGTTTCCCACATCAGCTTTCATAGTATAATCCTTCGACTTCATGGGATCGATAGCCTTGATTCCGAAAGAAGGTAGGCCTGAAACAAGAATACAGAAAAGTTACACTAAAAAGAAATAATGTGTACCCTTTTTATTTATACATTCTAATCAGAGTACAAGTAATTTTGCTGACCTTCTTTTAAATGTTGAAGAAAGTACGTATACTTATTCAGATCAAAATAACGTATAACACTATTATATTCATATCTAATTTTGATCCTTAGATGCTTTTCCTGAATAAAGTAAGATTTCAAACCAAGCAAGGAGAAAGATCTTTTCATTCGGTTTAGATTTACCATTGCTGAGTATTCCTAAAATTACCTTGAGTGTTTCCACAGAAGTTCAGCTATAACGTATCGTGCTAACTTCATGACGATAGCGGTTAATAGGCTATGAAATAGAGCTCCAAGTGTTTGGGAAATCCTTTTAGCTGCTAAGAAACACAAAACTAAAAACCTTATGATAGTGAATGCTTACAGCATTAAAGTGCTACGAAATTAGGTGGAAATACTGTAGTAATCGAAATGTTATGCTTAGCTTGAAATAGAATGTGGTAACTTTATCACAATGTTAATTTATTTATGTAGAATGTGCTGCAAAATAAGGTAGACAGATGTTTTAAAATGTTACTTGTATTTAAGAAATAGAACATGATAACTTTATAACGATAGTTGTTTTCAATATAAAACGTGCTATGAAATACAGTGATAAGAGATTTGGAAATGTTACTTGTGGTTAAGAAAAAGAGCATGATAACTTTATGACGATAGTAGTTTTCAGAGTAAAAATGCTATGAAATACAGTGATAAGAGATTTGGAAGTATTACTTGTGGTTAAGAAAAAGAGCATGATAACTTTATGGCGATAGTTGGTTACAGCATAGGAAGTGTTACGAAATAGAGTCAACATAGGAAGAGTTATGAAATAGAGGTTTGGAAATGTTACTTTCAGCTAAGAAGCACGTGAAAACTTTATATGATTAAAGTGGTTTTCAGCATAGAAAGTACTACGACATAGAGTGATAAGGGTTTCGGAAATGATATTTCCAACCAAGCAATACGACAGAAACGACATGGTTTATAAACGATAACCCTGTCATGTTATATTTCTTGGCTGAAAATATATCTAAATGTTATAAAACTATTATGTGTTGGTATGGCCATAAGCTTCTTCATACTTCCATGCGCTTTTTTCTACTATAATCTCAGCAGTATTACCATGCTTAATCCGCTTTAACTTCTCACAAGGGAACCTTCCGAAAATGATAGTTGCAGTGAAAAATGTGGCCTATGCCAATTGAAAGAGATGTAACAGAGATGAGCATTTCCAAAAACTTAGCTGCCCATAGCAATAGGTTCAAGAAATATAAGGGGTGGAAGTTCGGGAAACAGCAAGGTTGGACAAGGGGGAAAAGTGCAAATTCCGCAAAAAAAAAGGGGGGGCACGGCAAAATACAATGCTGACAAGTGATGTATAGAAAGAGACTTGCCACAATAGGGAACAAATGAAGGCCACCAATGGGGTTAACAGTGTTGCCAACTGCAATGAAAAGTACATGTTTTGCAAAGAGCACTATATGTAGTGAGTGCAATATTCAGTGTCATGTAGAACATAAGATATGACGTGTATAATCAGTGGTACAATCTAACAAAAGAGAATAGAAAAAACAGAAGTACGAAAAATACGGAAAAGACGAAGTTGGCCACAATGCGCCACATTTGATCACGAGCTGTGCATATTAAAATGAACAAAACAAGAAGCACCAACTATGCAGGAAACCGACGTACCTAGAGTCGAAAAAAAAAAACGAGTTCCAAAGTTGGCAGCACTGGCCATGAAAATCCAGACAATTCTAATATAGTTAGGCCACTCGCTTCACAAAAAGAAAATTCCGGCAAGAGGCATTAGCCTTCGCATCATTTGTACATGCTCGTCCACATTGTACGTGCAATTATTCGATGAGACAATGGTCCAAACAGAAGATACATTTGCAGTGAGCATAGCGGAATACTGCCAATCCGTCATACATGGTACAATGATCGCCTGTGAATGTCTCGAAACAGTACTCTAGACGTGTCGGATCCTTTGGTGGTCTTTCTATCACATATCCACACCAGTAGAAAGCAAACATAATCAAAAGCTTGATCTGCTGTGTGTTGCTGTCTGCAGTACTATCACCGCCTATATGATGTATCCAGAGTGACCCACCTAACTCTGCGACTGAAATAGTTTCAAAGCGAAAAAAAAAATGTGACATATCCAGTTGTACAGGAATGTACCCATGTCAGCGGGCGAGAAACTTCCGTGAGACGCAAGTGCCCCCAAGTCCCCCATCATAGGGTCCCAGGGACTAACTTCAAATTTTCTAATAGCACCATCGGTCGAGTTATATTTCTTTCGATAAATCATGGAATATGCAACAACGCATATCAGAAATATTTACTATATGGGATTTCAAAATGGCCGCCAAAAATATCTGCTCGGGTGACAAGAACAACGTGCATTTTTGGTGGCCATTTTGAAACCCGTGCTTCATATGGCAAATGTTTCTTATAGGCGGTGTTGTATCTATCCAGAGAAATATCATCCGCCCCCTGTTCCCATTTGAAATGTTGCGGTTGACCCCTCGAGCCTTATGATGGGGACCCTGGGGACTTGCTTCTTACAAAGTTTTCTTGGCTCTCGACATGAGTACATTCCTGTGCAATTGGATTTGCAACATCTCTTTTCGCTTCGCAGCAATTTGAGATCACAATGTTCGATGCCATGTTAAGATACAACATATATTTCTGGCGGCCATGTTGAAAAACATGCTTCATATAGCAAATGTTTCCTATATGTGTTGTTGCACATTCCATGATCTATCGAGAGAGCTACCACTCGGTCCCTGTTGCCATTTGAAATTTTGAAGTTGGCTTCTGGGGCCCTATGATGGGGATCCTGGGAGCACTTGCTCCTCACAGACTTTTATCATGGCCTGACATTGGTACATTCCTGCACAACTGGATCCGTCACATTTTTGTTCGTTTCTCAAATCTTTCAGGTCACAAAGTTTGGTGGGACACCCTGTATATTCCCACACACGACCCAACCATGACATAATGTTTACTTCTATTATAGGTTGTAGGAACCCAACCATTTCATGTTCCCCGACTTGGAATTGCCTCAATCACTCTAGCATTGATGCATTCCGAGTGATGCCTGTTGCCGGAATTTTCTTTTTGTGAAGCGAGTAGCCTAACTATATTAGAATTGTCTGGATGTTCATAGCCAGTGCTGCCAACTTTGGAACTCGTTTTTCTTTTCGACTCTAGGTACGTCGGTTTCCTGCATAGTCGGTGCTTCTTGTTTTGTTCATTCTAATATGCACAGCTCGTGATCAAATGAGGCGCATTGTGGCCAACTTCGTCTTTTCCGTATTTTTCGTACTTCTGTTTTTTCTATTCTCTTTTGTTAGATTGTACCACTGATTATACACGTCATATCTTGTGTTCTACATGACACTGAATATTGCACTCACTACATATAGTGCTCTTTGCAAAACATGTACTTTTCATTGCAGTTGGCAACACTGTTAACCCCATTGGTGGCCTTCATTTGTTCCCTATTGTGGCAAGTCTCTTTCTATACATCACTTGTCAGCATTGTATTTTGCCGTGCCCCCCCTTTTTTTTTTTTTTTGCGGAATTTGCACTTTTCCCCCTTGTCCAACCTTGCTGTTTCCCGAACTTCCACCCCTTATATTTCTTGAACCTATTGCTATGGGCAGCTATTTTTTTGGAAATGCTCATCTCTGTTACAGCTCTTTCAATTGGCATAGGCCATATCTTTCACTGCAACTATCATTTTCGGAAGGTTCCCTTGTCAGGTTTCCTCAGGTACCGTGACGTTTGACAGAAGCTGTGAAAATGTTACTATTGAAAGGGAGTGAGACGGGAGAATAAAACCCACTTCATCAACCTTAGCTTGTCGAGTTGATAGGAAGACGCCTTACCGATTTCTTCACCGCGGCTCTGCTATTTGGTTATGACATTTTATGGTATTAATATGGTAGTAGTGGCTACTCGAACCTTATCCATACCAGCTTTTGTACTGTATTAATTCGTTCATGCACCTTCAGAGGACACCTATTACACTACCCTGCAGACGATGGAAAGAACTAATGCTCATGCCATTAACAGAAAGTGCCCATACTTGAATACATTTCTAATACTCTTCTTATACTAATTTTGGTATTCTAGATTCAATGGAACTATTTTCAAACATATCGGGCAATGGAGTCCTAGAAAAATTATCTCGAAATTGCGATTTAAACAAATATAAATATCCCAACTTTGAGGCCATTTTTCTTGTGTCCTCATGAACGGATGTGTTTTTAAAAAGTTTCATTGCATTCAGCATCCCCGAATTAGTGTAAAAAGCGTTATTAGAAAGTTATCCAAAGGTGGGCACGTTTTACCAGTGGCGTGAGCGTTAGTTCTTTCGAGACGTTTTTAGAATGTGTTCATTACAAAGAACACTACTTTTTATAAAGAAATACTCAATAATCTCTCCATTTGCAACTATTTTAATTATTTTTTTTAATGCATAATGCTTATGAAAACTCAAGGAAACCAAAAGGCATTTTAATGTTTTCAACTTGTTAACAGAAAAATACAGATCAAGATAACAAGAAGTGTAAATTTTTCTACAGGGAGTAATTTTAAGTGAGAATTACTATTAGAGATAGAATCACATATTCCGTCCATTCTTGAGTATACTTCTAGCTTTGTGTTAATATGTTCTCTTTAGTGCAGAAAGAAAAACGTTAATAAAAGTAAATAACTTACCTTTCCTTAAATGGGGAATAAATTCATTGATAGCTTGTATATAACAATCTGTCATCTCGTCTCCTGTATTTGGGCATTTCAGGAACTTGTGACCTGTGGAAGAAATGAATGGTCAGTGATATAAAACAAATTTACAAGTAGTTACTATTACCAATATGTGTGTCACTGTTAGATGGTATGTGCATTAGTGTTGTAAGTATGTGACACTACCAAGAGGAAATGAAAAAATAAGATACAATCGATTACTCATTGGTATGTAATTTTTAATATATAGTATACAAAACAATAATCTATACCAGCAAAATAAGAGCTCCTAAACGGTTATATGGTTAGCCTATGGGGTTTCGACGCGGGAATTGTGGGTTCTATTTCAAGTGAGAGCTCACGTCTCATATAGCCTCTGGGCTGACAATGACGCTAAGCTCCAAATCAACCAAAGGAGCAGAATACAAATTATTAGCTATATCATATTCGAAACAAGGTGTCTTCCCACTTTGCCTAATTCCTATTTTGCCTAACACTTTATCAGCAGCCAACCACAGATAATAATCACATCCGCCATTTTAGGTCAATTCTCATTTGGCCTAACTCCCGTTACGCCTAACGATTTTATCAGGAAGGAAATACCTCCTATATAGAAGGTGTGATAGTGTTTCCATACATACATAAATAAGTGACAGAATCTTACATACATATGAAAGTCCTTGTTGACAAAAGCAACGCTATTTTATACCGTGATTTGTTATAATGTATTGAAAACCAGATTACGAAACGAAGAAATTTCTTTATTTTCTTATATAAACCAAGGATCTTATGAAATAGAAGATCTGCCCTTACAACAAAATCTTCAAGCCATACGTCACAGTTTCGCCACCCCTACTCTGCCCACTCCGCCCAATAGGATCGCAATGTTTTGAGCCAACAATCATGGCAGAAACGAAAGTAGCCAATCAAACGATGGCGGAAACGAGAGTAGCCAATCAGACGTACCGATGCTCGGTTGTTTTTTGGCTTCATCTATTTAATAGGATGACGATACATATGGGCAGATCCTCTATTTATAACATCATTGACATAAACGTTATATTCTATTATTTGCGTATGTGTGATATGTCATTTAGAAGGGTTCGCCGTATAGAAGTGAATGTAATATACTGTAGATTTGTGATGTGTTTTTGACAAAGGCTAACTACTGTTATCTGCTGCTGGACGACTATGTATGTATTCACACAGTATAGTTACAATATTTTATATTTGAAATATCTTTTGTTATAACTTGAAATAAGTAGTCCATTTTTTTCTTTTTTAGCAAACTTAATTGTTCATTGTGATAAGTTCTTAATAGGGATGGGCAAAACCTGTTTTTATAAAAACCGAAAACCGGTTTCCATAAAAACCGAAACCCGAAAAACCGACATTTCGGTTTTCTCCAAAACCGGTTCGGTTTTCTCCGAAACCGGTTATCAGTTTCGTTCAAAACCGGTTCGGGTTTTGACCTGATCCGGTTTCGGTTTTCTCCAAAACCGGTTCGGTTTTCACCGAAACTGGTTTCGGTGAAAACTTTTCGAAAAAACATAAAACTATTTCTGTGGAAATGGATTCGGTTTCCGGAGAACAACGAAACACCATTCTGGTCAGAAATAGAACAAATTTAAAAAAACCGGAATCGGTTTTGAAGAAAACCGAAACCGGATCAGGTGAAAACCCAAACCGGTTTTGAACGAAACTGATAACCGGTTTCGGAGAAAACCGAAACCGGTTTCGGTGAAAAATAAAAACCGTTTTTTTGAAAATTTTCAAAAACCGGTTTCGGTTTTCCTGAAACCCGAAAACCGAAAAACCGGTTTTTGTGCCCACCACTAGTTCTTAATATGATTGTAGTAATGTCTTTAGAGTTGCCATATTACCCGATTTTAGCAGGTACCACCCGATTTTCAGGTTCTATATCCGTCCCCCGCTTAATCACTTCTTAATAACGAAAATCCACCCTCTTTTTTGGATTGGAGAAGAATCTAAGACGACTTTGTTGATAAAGTATTGTTATATCCAACGTAAACCGCTACATCTCTGTATCAATCTCAATCGCGATTGAGTTAAGATAGGCCTCGCGCTTAGGCTGTGAGCTATTTGCCCAGTGCGCGTGCGCAGAGCCGTTTACTAATAAGAGATTTGTTCTAATGCACAGTGGGTTTCTTTGTGTAATTCATATGTTTTTAATGTACTGGAGGTTCTATACGAATGAATATTCATTTGTGGATGTTGTGACAAACATACTTGAATTATGACTTCATATAAGTTATTTTGTGTTTCTTAGCGAGAGAACCGTATGAACAATATCTGCCATATATCGCTTTTCTTTTTTCGAAAACTTGCCTTACTGATATTCTTACAATTATAGATATACTTAATACTTACTTTACAATTCGAGACTCACATTTGTTGAACAATAAAACATTAAAGGCAAAAACTAAATTTGCTTTAGTTTAGTTTCGTTACAAAAGTAATTGAAAGTGTCCCTTAACAAAGAAATCACTTAGAAAAAAAGCAAAAGGTCCGAAGGATCCCAGGTCAGTATTTGTAATACACAACTTCACATCGTATTTACGGTTTAGAATACCTCGACACATTCTATGACACATTCATCCACTTGTGGTTGCTTTTGGTATATTGTACAAAAAGCACATGAGTTAGACTTTAACTTGATTTTTCCCATTTTTTAAAAAGTGTGGGTTAGACCACTGTTGCGCTCACCCCGTTAATTTTAAAATATGGCAGCCCTAAATGTCTTTGATGTGAGTTATATTTTTAATATATATATTCGAAATATTTTATGGTACAGTTATGTGGCTTTTGCATGTAAGTTTCTGTCATTTATGTATAAGTATGGATCAGATCTTCTATATAGAGGTATTACCTTTCTGATAAAATCGTTAGGCGTAATGGCATTTCACCTAAAATGATAAGTGTGATTTTTATCTGTGATAGACAGCTGATAAAATGATAGTCAAAATGGGAAATAGACCAAATGACGAGTTAATCTCCAATCGAATGACAAAATTTTTAATACCATAAAAAAAATGCTTGTCCATACTAAAAGGGGAAAAATGTACTGTAATATTATTCCCTCTTGGAAGCAACAATTGAGAACTCGAATACTTTCGGAAAGCGCACTTTCTTGCTTTAAACGTTTAAAAGTATGGCCCACCACACTAAACTTTCTTGCTCCTATTTATTAAATTGAATCAATTATCGTACTCCAGTTATTACTGAAATATTCATTTAAAAAATATGAACATAATTATAAATTTAATAAACATTTTCGGAAAAGTTCGAAAAAAATAACCCTCACCCACAAGATTAAACTATTCCTTGTGTGTTTTCTCATTTGAAATGACCTATGCAATACTGTACGAAATATTTATTAAAAAAAAAAAAAAAAAAAAAAACTCTGAACAAAATCGTCTGAGAAATGGTTTGTGGACAATAATCTGGAAAGTTCACTCCTTTAAAAAATAGCTACCCCTTGTGAATATTTTCAGAAGAAACGATTTACCTCATATTATAATGTTGGTAATTAGATATTTATTTTTGAAATATGAACAAACTCGGGTGAATACTTTATACAAAAATCGTCTTAAAACAACTTATGCCAAGGGTAAACTATCCCGTTTCAGGTATTTTTCAGGAGAAATAACATATCACATTATAGCGTCGTTAATGAAATATCTATTTCTGAGACAGGATCAAATCCACCTTCTTCAAATTCGAATACTCAACCCGAAGAGTAAACTATCCGTTATGGATCTCAAAATGAGAAATCACTAATGCCATATTGTATTTTCATTTTAATGTGAACAAAATCGGCTGATATGTTTTTTTTTTTTAATTTTTAAAGAAAAAGGTCTCCCGAACGAAAAGTTACCCCTTAGACTAAATATGGATTTTGTCAGTAGAAACAATTTACACCACCATAATGTAGAGTTGGTAATAAATATTTATTTATAAAATATAAATATATTGAATCATTTATTTATAAAATTGCCTGAGTCATTTTTAAGAATAGCCTGAATAAACTCAGCATAAACACGCAAAATAACTTCTGATTTTTACATATTAACCATACTAATAATTAAATGTCGATATATGACACATAAACAATATCGTTAGATTCGTTGTACACAAAATAGCAATTTCTGATTTCAACTCTTAAGTAAATTATCTTTACCTTTGTGAGTTGGCAGAAAATTAAGATCAGCTACAGAATCTTTTAAAATTCTTAGGTTCAAAAAGTCGTTTGGATGAGTTGAACGATATGACTTCTAGGCGAGTACACATACAGAATGGCCACAAAGTCCCGTTATCGCTTGATAAATGCTAATATAAGTTTTCTCTTTATTCCTTTATAAATTCTAATGTAAGGTTTTCATTGGTTCAGATTGTGTGAACGATGGTTGATACCTTCAGTAAACAGGATTAGTCGTGGTAGATCGGATCTACCTGCACCATTTGCCTGGCCACCACGGAGCCCAGACCTTGCAGCCTGTAATAATGCGTTATGAGGGTTCATAAAGGGCATCGTTGCATTAAACCGTTACGATACCACTGCCGAACTGCCAGAAGCTGAGAAATAGGCTCTCACTCAAGTTACACCTGCAATGCTCCGCAAAATGTTGTACAGAATCTGGCAGCGTATTATCCTTTGTCATAAGAATGACTCTCGACAAACTGATCCTTTGGACACTTAATGTTTCCTACCTCATTAAAACTTCTCGAAATCATTGTTGTTCATATCATTCAGTTCTTTCCACAGGGGTAACGAGATTGTGGGCACCCTGTATCTATCTATCTATCTATATATATATATATATATATATATATATATATATATATATATATATATATATATATATATATATACACGGGGACGAAATTATTGATACGTTTTTACAAATTCTTTCCTCTGTACGTACGGACCATGAAACTTGTAAATCCGTTAAAAACTCGAATTCGATAATTTTGCCACGATCAACATTCTTGTATCCAATTGTTCGAAAGTAAAAATTGTCCACCTAAAAATTCTAAGCCTGCCTATTACATATTAAAGATTTCTCGAAGAAACTTGCATATGTAACTATTCAAGTATACCAAAGGACACTGCGAGAATTAGCAATGAGATTTTATTTCAGTATTCGCATATGTCACTGCGTAAACTCTGGTACAACTTAGCGAAACTGGTTTTAAGCTTCGAAATCAAAAGTTTACATATTTAGTACGATTAAATTGCGCCATTTAATGAAATAAACTCTGTATTCAAAATCTTAAGTTAGATAAACTACTGTTTTTCCCCCCTCAAACGTAACTTTAATTAGATTGCTTTAACTTACAGAAAACATATTTACCTTGTAACGCAAAAAGCTAATTAGACCTTGTATTAAAGTCCATTAAAAGCTCAAATTAAACATTGGGACCATGTTTTTGTACACATGGTGGAAATATTTTCTTTCTCACGAACAATGAAATATTATGAGAAAGTCAAGGTTACAGAGGGTTGCGTCACAATTCGCATGAAACCATGTTTCAAATTGGAAAACATATATCCACTCGTACGTTAAAAACACGAAATTGGATTTGTTTAAAGATAAAACTTCGAAATAATGTGAAAAAATATTTATGTAATACTAAATGAGGTTTGTAAACAAAGAAGGAGAGTTTGAAATTATTGTTATTTTTTTTAACTGTGTAATTATTTTTCATAGAAGTTGAGTATTAACTAATGCGTTCCTCGTAAAATTGTTGTCATTTTAGTTCTAGATCTCATGAACTGTTAGACCTACTTTAGCATATATATATATATATATATATATATATATATATATATATATATATATATATATATATATATATATATATATATATAACAATGATTAAAGTAATATAATGTTGAAAGCGGTAATTCTTTAATTATTTACTTAATCCTGCTAAACAGTATGTTTACGCAAACCACACGCAAAAAATAAGCATGTGCTCTCTATCTAACCAGCATATACCCTTAAAAGATATAAGACAAAAAGTTGTGTAGACCTAATTCTTATTTATTTGCAACACAGAGAATTATAAGCTATATCGTAACTTTACTATATGTACCTAGGTACAATAATGCTTTCATGTACACGCAGGTATTCCAAAATGTTTATTAATTATAATAATAAGTACAGGCCACTGTACTAAACTTTCTCACTCCCATTTCTTAGGTTAAATGTTTACCTATGTCATGTTGTAGGATTAATATAATCAACCTGTTGAGAATGCTCCAAGAGCATTGCCGGAACTAACTTTAAAAGAATGCAGAAATTGAGCGTGAAGAATACCTGTGATTGTTGTTACATCTAAATCTTTTTATCCGCACCTTCTCTTTCTCGCAAAAATTCACAAAATATCATCTCTCTATGACTTAAGGTTCCCGAGACATGGCTCCTTAAATTTCCGGAAATCAGCCATCTTTTGGTCAATATCTCGGGAACGGTAAGAGTAACGCAAAAAAAGTTCCATCACTTTCTCAGATAGTTTTCGAATGGAGGGCTCAAAATTGAAAAAGAAAATCGCAAAAAAACAAACAGACATACACACACACAGATATACATAATTCAGTAACGAACTTTTAAAGTTCGTTGAAAATGCACAAAATGTTAAGGAAACATCAGAGTTGGTAATGAAATGCTCATTTATAAAATAGAAACATCACTGGCGAGTCATGTTTAAGAAAATTGTATGAATTAAACTCACTCCCTCGAATAAAATACCCCATGTCGGTTCTTTCATGAGAAATGACAAGACTCCAAAAACTGTAACGGATATCAAGCAATGTTACTTTCTGAAATTAACGAAGCATCCAAAGAATAAATCTCCTATGTTAACCCTATGTATAAACTGGAAGTGGTAGAAGTTAACCACTTTCTGTTTCAACGTTGATATCTATAGAACAAAAACGAAAACAAGTTGTTAGAATCGGAGTTCTGTAATCGATTCCGTGTCCAAAGATAGGTTCTAATCTTCTCCGTTAACTCAAATTAAAAGTGGTAGAAGTTAACCATTTCCAGTTTCAAGGTTGATCGCCATACAACAGAAACGAAAACAAGTATCGAGAATGGGAGTTTTGTAATCGATTCCGTGTCCCAAAAATAGGTTTTAATGTTCGTTAACTTAAACTAAAAGTGGTAGAAATTAACAATTTTACTTTCAACGTTGATCACCATATGAACAAATGATTATCGTTTCAGAGTGCGAAACTAAGACTTCCAAACTATGCAACTTGAGTACTCAAACTTGAAATAGTGCATCTATAAGTACTGGATGCAATAGAATAATAGTATTAAAAAGAACCTGTATCCATACCAAATATAAGATATATATATATAATAGTATTAAAAAGAAGACGCTAAATCCATACCAAAAACCATTACTCGCAATGCCTTACCGTTTTTGTACTATTGCGATAAAAGTTGAAACCAAAAATCGTTTATTTCAACTTCTTCTGGTTTGAATACAGGACTAAGGAAGGCAGGGGTGGATTCAGGGAGTGATCGGGGAGATCACTCGCCCAGAAGAGGAAACTTTCTTATTTTATGTATAAATAAAACCCATCCCAGAGATTGGAGCTCTTAAAAGTAGCATCAATAGCAGTATTACAACCCACCGCCCGCACCCAGAAGTCCGTCCTGAATCCGCCGCTGAAGAAAGAAGACTAATTCTATACTTGTGACTTCGAAGCGATTGCAAAAACACCGCATCTTCATATTATTTATCGTGTTTGCTTTACAGAAATCAGTATTGAAACCGGGAATAACATTAAATTTGAACATTTCCAGTTTTGGTAGAGTATTCTGTATATTCGTAGTATGTCTTAAAACGTTAAATCGTTTGCAAGAAACCGCTTCTTGCTTTCTTTTACCGTTTAAGTTTTTATGGCTATAAACGTTGAAACAGGAAGTGATTAATTTTAACCACATCCAGTTTGAATAGGGTTAATGGAGAAGATAAAAAAAAATGTAGGAATATTCTTGGGACTCTGAATCAATTGCAAAGAGCGCATCTTGATATATTTTATCGTTTTTGTTCTATGAAAGTAAGTATTGAAATTGGAAATAGTAATAAATTTCAACCACTTTCGGTTTTGGTAGAGTGTTCTGGATAAACAGGTCGATAGGAGACGTCGAATCGTTTGAAATAAACCGCTTTCCACTATGTATTACGGTTTTCATTCTATGGCGATAAATGTTGAAACCGGAAAAGGCTGATTTGAACCACTTCCTGTTTGAATAGGGGTTAATGGAGATGGAACTTATTCTTGGGAACGCCGAATCGATTGCAAAAGAACATCTCGGTATCATTCACCTGTCAATAGACGGACCGACAGACAGGGCCATCTATCTATCTATAAGAATGCGGACACTTACGTTAGCGTAGCATAGATTGGGAGTCTAAAAATTCAATACGAATAGCAAGAAAAGGCTTTCTGATATGCATCCGATTTGCATATGAACTTGGGATTCTATAAGTAGGTTGCACGAACTTGCTTCAACATCTTCAACGCTGAAAGTCTAACACTGGTTTTATCCTTAGAAATGCAAGCCCTCCGTACCAACTTTTAACAGTTGTCAAAAGATGTATCTTTCCCGTAATGCGAATGAAAATGTTGCTGCAAAACCGTAAGGGACCATGGACACAAAGAGTTAACATTGTAAGCCATATTGCACAACTGCAAAACTGCCGTCTAACGGCAGAATTTGGAAACAGAATTATCGAAACAAATGACAAACAGAAACTTCTTCAGTTATACGACACTTAACATACGTTTCCGTTGACTGTGTCAATCACTCAGATCTAATGAAGCAAGAACGAAACCCCACAACCCGACAATCATTTTGAAAAACTCTGTGTGTCCGATTCTAGGTCGGGTCTCATATAAATCTCTGTTTCATTAGGTCACTTTAGTTTTTACCAGGACAGAGAGATAAGATAGTCCATGGAGATAACAGTTTCACTTTTATTTTAGCATATTAATATTCAATTTATTAAAGACCAGGGTGACAATTCGCTTCTTACCCTCCCCAAATGACGCTTCTGCTCAGTTGCCTTCTGTGATTAGTGGTCGGTCCTCAGCTGTGTAGAAAATGTATTCGAGATCGCACCTAGAAACAATCATACTTTTCCTGATATTTCACGGTGAAAGTTTGAAAGTCTCTTAGATTGGCAGACTATTTCAAACTGTACTAAGGTGGCCGCGTAGCCACTAACGCTCTCCCCTTTTGTGCGAGTGGTCTTGGGTTCGGTTCTCGGTGGGGACACTTGATCGGAAATGTGTTAAACCGTTTTCAGCGGAAATGTGTTAATTTTTCCTCATTCACAACAGTCAAACGCCGCGACGATACCTAACATAACAGTCCCACGCTGTTTCTTTTCTTCCCCCACTTCTTTCTTCCCTTCCCAATTCTCCGGATAGTGTGATCGCACAAGGACTTCATCCCTCATACATTACGAACTAAAATGACCATAGATGCCAAATGCCTAGAAATATAATTTCTAATTTAAACTAAACGATCACAAAAAACTAATCTACATAGTCTATAAATATTTTAAAAAATATTTTTCTTGTCGTGTCTAGTACATTTTTCATGGAACTGAAAAATAATTTATCGGATGCAATTTTGTAACAATTTCATCAATGACATCAATAAAAGTTATTATTATTATTATTATTATTATTATTATTATTATTATTATTATTATTATTATTATTATTATTATTATTATTATTTGAATGTTATGTTTAATGGAAGACAAGGGTAAGAAAGAATTGTACCGACTCTGCAATGAAATATGTGAAAGAGGGGAGTGGCCAAGAGACGTATCCTGAAGACAATGATACCGATGGGTAAGAAATCGAACCCAAAGAGTTGTGAGGATTATAAAACTATTAGTCTCATATCTCATGCAGCTACAATTTTGATTCGAATTTTGAACAGGTTGTATGGAAGAACAAATAAAAAAGTTGCGGAGGAACAGTTCGGGTTCAGCAGAGGTAGAAGATGCATAAGAGATGCAATTAGATTCTTTAGAGCGATCGGTGAAAGGTTTATAGAAAAAGGGAAAGAGGTGCATGATGTATTTATTGATCTAGAAGAGACTTTTGATCATGTGAATTGGGAATTGTTGTTGGAAGTTCTAAAGAAGATAGGGTTGGAATGAAAAGATCGAAGACTCATAAGAAACCTATATATGAATCAACAAATAGGTGTTAGGACAGAGGAGGAATTGACAGAGGAGAGTGCAATTAAAGGGGGAATTCGACAAGGATGCTGTCTCTCGCCAACATTATTTAATATATATCTAGAAGAGATAATGAAAAAGAGTCTACATGATGAAGACAGCATTTCGGTAGGAGGTAGAATGATAAGATACACATAAGATTTGCAGAAGATATGGCGTTCGTTGAAGATTCTGAAAAGAAAATGAATAGGACTTTTAAAAAATTTGAGGAAGGTTTTTGAAGAAAATGGGATGAAAATAAATGCTAGAAAGAAAAAAAGTCATGATGATTTGAGTGAAGAGATCTGTGTCGAATATAAAAGTGTGAGGGAAGAAAATAGAACAAGTGAATAGTTTTCGATACCTGGGGAGCATTCTTAGTAATGACATGAAGTGCGAATGTAAAATAAAAGCAAGGATAGGAATGGCAAAAGGCCTTTAGAAAGAAGAAAAATGTGTTTTATGGGACCTTGAATAAAGAGTTGAGAAAAAGATTCATAAAATGTTTCGTGTGTAGTGTTGTATGGGGCGGAAACATGGAAATTACGTAAAGGTGATGAAAAACGACTGGAATCTTTTGAAATGTCTAGAAGAATGGGAAAAAATAGTTGGGTTGAACGGAAAACGAATGAGAGGGTGTTAGAAAGGGTGGGAGAGGAAAGAACTCTTTTAGATATTATTGAAAAGAGGACGAGAAACTGTTTAGAACTTTGCCTGAGAAGAAATTGTATCATGAAGGACGTGCTAGAGGGTATTGTGACAGGAAAGAAAGGGAGTGGGCTAAAGAGGCTACAACTAATGAGCGATATAAGAGAAGAAAGACATACGTGAAGACAAAGAAGTTACCGGAGGACCGTGGAGCATGGAAGCTTCTCCGCTGGTGGTGAACGCTCTAGCAACAGCAGTGGTGAACGCTCTTCCACTCAGTTGTATGTTATTGTATACAATATGATATAATACATAGATATTAATAACTTTAATTGGTAATCAGAAGCTTTAGTTATTGAAACGATTATTTAAATCCACGCCCGATATATTTTTAAAAGTTAATGAATACGTGATATAAACGTAAGATGATATATACATATATAATTTATTTTTTTTAGAAAGTACATTATTAAAACTTAATATTTTTCTGTCTTTTGGATGTGTGACTATTATATTTTCTTATTTTTTACTTCATACTTGGGCTCTCTTTAGTTATATTAATGGATCTGCATTCTCTTCGACTAGACATGCAAATCATTAGACTCAAGGTGTAGTGATCGGGACAATCGTTTTCCCCTTCCCATCAGAAGACGAAACTTTCTTATTTTATATACAAATGAAACCCATCTCAGAGTTTGGAGCTCTTAAAATTAGCTCTAAGTAGTAGTATTACAACCCACCTCCTTCAAAAGTCCGTTCTGGATCCGCTCCTAATCTACACAAACAATCTTAAACATAATAATAAGTATAATTTTCGAAATTTTCCTTTTTTAAAAAAAATCATATAATATAGAATATATACTGTAAATCTCTCTTTATAAAAGAAGTCTTGGCTGACTGACTGACATATTGGTTAACACGTAAGCCAAGCTGCTTAAGCTAGGAACGGAATGTGGACAGGGAATAGGTTTTTTGACTTAAAATACAATAAAGAAGGAGTTTGGACATTGGACGGAAAAGGGGAAAATAAGCAATTATTGTAGTAAAATGTCCATATCACCGAATGTCTGAAGGGTAGAAACAAGAAATTTGGTATATCGACTGTCCATTTAAAATAATTAGACGCGTCTTTCACTGTTTTTTTTTCTTATATTTTCCCTAGAATATAAGAAAAAAAAGACATGAAAAAAGTGTAGGCTTACAATTCTTATAACAGGGCGTCCATATCTCAAAATCCCTAAAAGTTACAGACAATAAATTTGGTTTATGAAGTTTTCATTTAAAATAATAATTAGACATGTTTCAGTGTTTTTTAATGTTTCCCGTAGAAGAGAAGAAAACAAGGATAAGACTTGCAATTATTGTAATAAGATGACCATATCTCGAAATCTTTTGAGATTACAGATATGTTTGATATATGAAATGTAGCATATAGACTGAAAGCTGAAATATAACATGCACGACCGTGAGGTGAGCAAACGCGATGTTCTGGGGGCTAAGTACCCGACTATTTGACAAAGCGTATTTATTGCTCATGCGTACTCTTGGAATACGCTGACCATGTATTTAAATGTAGATGGCTAATCATAAACGCGAAAGCAATAAAATCGCTGAGAAAACGTCAGCTCGAGCGTATTTGGTGCGGGTCGGAACAATAGACCGCCTGCTGTTTAAAAGATTTCAAAAGGAAGGGGGAAAAAAGGAAAGACGTGTTGCCAGGCAAAGGGATTGTAGCAAGAAACAGCTGCTTAGAAGATGGTTTGTGCAGAGTATTGGAACTCTGCTATTACACACCTGGACCTGGCAAAAAGACCTGGAAACCCTGATTGGCTCACAGTATGATTTACACATCTGGTGAAAGTAAAACTACTGAACAGCCACTTTGGCCGCGTTCGCTACAGAGGGTAACGCTTACTCAAATAGCCTAAGACTTACACATCTGGTGAAAGTAAAATTACTGAATAGCCACTTTGGCCGCGTTCGCTAGAGGGGGTAACGCTTTCTCAAATAGCCTTAGTCTAAGTCTCCAGCTAGCCGAAGGCTAAGAATAATATAAATTTCAAGTGTATTCTAGAAACTTCTAGTGTGCCTGGTGCTTCGTGCTCACCTCCGGTGAGAGAGATTTCTATTTCGATCCAACTCATGTACGTTTCAGATGGACTATATTATGTTTGTAGAATTTGTCAGGTACCTCTTACCAAGAAGGTGGAAATTTCTTATGGTTACAAGGAGTGATGCTTGTACCTACCTCGAAATTTAAGTATCTTGTGTCTTACCTCGACCAAGATGAAGGATTATATACAGAAATCAGAAATCTAGTACAGAATGCAATGTGGATAGTTAAACTGGAGGAGAATGAACAAGGTGCAGTATAAGAAGAAAGTAAGTTGTAGGTTTTGAAAAGTCGTATGTACAAAATGGCAATAAGACTGACCATGTCGTAGAGTAGTGAAATGTGAGCAATCGCATTTACTGTGTACTGTATATTCTTATGGGAAAAATGAAATCTTTGAGATTTACGTCCCACGGTTATGCCGGTTAAATATTCTTATGGAGTTTATATATATATATAATCCCATAAAAATTTACGAAACATATCACCAATAAACCAACTATGCCATTATTTTATAAATGTGTAGTGTATTGTAGGTATGGCATTTTGTAGAAATGTTTTTCTTATTGTTACTATTATTATTACTCTATATAATCTCTACCGTAAAATGAATACTCTTAAATAAATGGAGTCTATTACATCAAAATTTCGACCAAAGAAATGCAAAATAATAATTTACTTAATTGAAGCGCTTAGAGTATAAACGTTGAATTCTGGCGGTTCATGCACGTGTTATAGGTTAGTCATGCTACATAACATATTGTTTAATGAGTCCTCATCGGAGTGAAGAGATTTGAAAAAGATTAAGAGTGTATGTTAACAGACATACTTGTGAAAGCCAATGTACAATTTGTTACATACCATATTTATCCTCTAACCGCTTTAATTTATCAGGCGATAGGTGTGCTTAATATGTTAGAGTATTTTGTAGAAATTTCAGTTTCGGATCTTGAGGGACGTCACGTAGATTATAACAATCAATCTTATTGCAACAAACTAAGAAAAGCAAGCTTCATGCAGCTTCAGAAAACTATATGGTATATCAAGTAAGATTACATCCCTTACCTTGTAGCGATAAAATTGACATTTTTACCAATATGATTTCCCTCAATATCCACTGCTCTTTTTTCAAATATACAGGCTGTTTCAAAACAATACCGACAACGTTTGGGAGGTGATTCCTGATACCAAGTTAATATAAAAAGTATAAACGAACCGAGGTGCACAAATATGTAATTTCGGAGTTATAGGCTGCCGAAAACAAGAAAAAATGAACTTTAATGGTCCATAGCTCCAATACTATGGGTCCTACCTTAATCGGATCAAGACTTCAATTAGGAATTAGTATACGTCATATCCAAATATCCATGTTTCAGAATCCTGCAGTACTTCCTCAACAATTTTTATACAGGCTGTCTCAAGAGTTCCTGACATATGGAACTCTGTTATTATCAGAGTTACAACAAAATGTAAGAGGAGAAACTGTCTCGAAATATGGTGTTTTCAAACTAAAGTCAGAGATTTTTTTTTTAATCGGACGAGTCATTCGGGCTGTACGCTCTTTATGCGCCCAATGTTAAATGAAAATTCAACGTTGCCATTTACCTGGACCCACAACATTAAGTGAATGAGGTTACTGTCTTTCATGCGAACATATAGATGGCCATCCTCCATTTCAAACAGTAACTTTATTCACTTAAGTTGTGGGTCTAGGTAAATGGCAACGTTGCATTTTCATTTAACATTGGGCGCATAAAGAGCGTACAGCCCAAACAGCTCGTCCGATTAAAAAGAAAAAAAACTTTCACTTTATATTGAAAACATCGTATTTGGAGACAGTTTCTCTTCTTACATTTTGTTGTTGCTCTGATAATAACAGAGTTGTCCTATGTAAGGGGACTTTTGAGACACCCCGTATATAGAGGTAGTTGTTGAGTAATTCCAATTATAATCCCATAGCCAAAATACCCTTTATAAAAACTGTTGCGTGAGTACATCAGGATTCTGAAACATGTATTTTTTGGATAGCACACGCATTAATTCTCGATTCGATTGTGGTAGGTCCCATACTATTGGAGCTATGGGCCTTTAAAGTTTTTTTTTTCGTTTCCAGCAGCATATAACTCCGAAATGATGGATTTGTGCACCTCCGTTGGTTTATACTTTTTTGTCTTATTTTGGTGTCAGGAACCACCTCCGAAATATTGTCGGTGTTGTTTTGAAACACCAAGTATATATTATTACCATTAGAAAACATCTCCGCTGAACTTATCGAAGAAGTATTGCTTGCTAATAAAATTAGAAATAACATTGCTGTTACTTTAGATTGAAATAAAAGGAAGATTAGAAAACTAGTAAATATATGGTGTCTGAAGGAAAAAGTAACAAGAAAAAATATATATTAATCTTGATAAAATTATAAATGCAAAATGATACTTACTCAAATCAAAGCTCTGTGCAGCTAAGGTAAATAGCACCAAACAATAAATTATCTCCTTCATCTTCGTGTATAAAAGAGAGAAAAATGATCTAAGACAATAGGCGTTATGTGTGCGTGCTGTGTGTATGTGTATATGATTTCCTGCGTGTGTTACAAAACTGCCTGTCTATTAAAGAATGTTGCGTTCAACCGGTTTCCCGACTCTTTTTATTTCAACCTTGCAAAAAACACGGCTTCTGAACAACTTCCAGGAGAAGTGCTCTTTGTCCATCCTCAAAAGCTCTATTGGTGGAGAACAAATTCAAGGTCTTACACCTTTAGAATGACGTAGAGAGACAGAGAGGAAGCAAGAGGGATACAAAGTTCTTTTTTCTGAACCTAGTATTTATCATGTTCAGAATATATTCGTTGTTGCTTCTAACAATATATGTAGTTTATATACATATACAGTGTAAGTGCATTGCGTATATCTTCAATATTGTGGAGTGAAAGTAGTACAGAAATGTAATACACAGAGGGAGGGATTCCTATGCCCCCAAAGGCTTGGGTACAAAGACCTAAATTTACCATTCTTTCCCCCAAAACTTACCTTTCTTCCCAAAAGTTTACCATTCTTCCCCACAAAATTTACTTTTATCCCAGAAATTTACCATTCTTCTCCCTAAAATTTACCTTTCTTCCCACAAATTTACCATTTTAACCCCAAAATTTACCTTTCTCCATAGAAATTTAGCATTCTACACCCCAAGATTTACCTTTATCCCCAGAAATTTGTCATTCTTTCCTCAAAATTCACCTTTCTTTCCAGAAATTTACCATTCTTGCTCTCGAAATTTACCTTTCTTCCTAAACAGTACTATTCCTCCCTACAAAATGCATCTTTCTTCCAAAAATTTGCCATTTTTCCCTATAAAATGTACCTTTCTTCCTAGAAATTTATCATTCTTCCCACAAAATGTATCTTTCTTCCTAGAAATTTACCATTTTCTCCCACAAAATTTACCTTTCTCCCTAGAAATTAATCTTTCTTTCCCCTAAAATTTATCTTTCTCCCCAGAAAGTTACCATTCTTTCTTCCCCAAAATTGCCTATCTCCCCCAAAATTTACCAATCTGTCCCCCAAATGTACGTTTCTGTTTCTTTCCTCAATTTACCATCCACCAGTTTGATTGTATCATTTTCAATGAAAAATTATGCCCGCTCCAAATATTTTCATGGGTTCGCCTGTGTGCATCAGTATACATATGATGCATAAATTCATATTTCTCCAATAAGATCTATGCTCTCCCCATTTGTCAAGTGGTTAGCATGCGCGCGCCTTTAGTGGCCGGGTTCGATTCCTGACGGAAGAACCTTGAAATTTGAATGTATTACGGTAGTTTAGATTCCACCTTAAACTGTAGGTCCACGTCTCGTATAGTCTCATAACTGAAAGGGACGTTAAACTGCAACCAATCCAAATGAGATCTCTGGAAATTAATTTAACTCTGTGCTAAGATTAAAATGCATTCCATTGGGCAGACCGATACAGTTTCTCACAAACTTTGGACGTACGTCACTGCTGTCAGATGACAGTTTAAATTCGAATTGAGCAACAAAAAATTAATTCATTCCACCATCTTGGTCTGTTACATGTTAATTAATTTATTCATTATTTTTTTTTAAATTATTAAAATATTGAAAATGTTTTGTATTACTGTAGGCAGACCAAAGCTCCTCTACAAATGATTTGGATTCCATTTAAATCAGTTCTTGATGGTGAGAAGGGACGTTGAACTCAACCGATCCAGATGTGTATATATACAGGGAGGACAATTTATCTGGAACATCCGTGATAACGGAGATACCAAAAGATAGAGAAAAGCGAAACTTTGCACAAACCAACTGTAAAGAGGGGGACAATACTGCTTAAATCATGTAATTGCGACGAGTAGTTGTAATCACACCTACTAAATGTTATTCCTGGAATCCTACGAAAGATAAGGAAACCAAAATCAGTTTAAATATTGTCCGGAAATACGCCATTTTCAGCAGTGTTGCTAACTTTATCAACGTTTATCATATCTCCGGAAAGGTTTGAGATATCGAAGTGCTGTAAACAGCGAAATGATTTTGTTTGCCAATTGGAAACCACACAAGTAATTAGATATGATACTTACCTCAGCAAGTTTTCAAAATAAAGACTTTAAAAACAAAATAATCTGACGTAGTGCCATACTGGGATGGCAACAGTGTTATCTGGGTGGGATTGCTTATTACGCAAAAACGATCTTTCCCTCCTTAAAGTTGGTTCGTGCAAAGTTTCGCTTTTCTCCCTCTTCTGGTTTCTCCGTTACCATGGATGTTGCAGATAAATTGTCCACTCTATTATATACAGGGTATTAACTATACCGACAATCTGAAAGAGGTGATTTCTTACATCAAAATAAGAGAAAAAGTTAATATGGACCTATGGGGAAAAGTGCATAGTTTCAGATTTGGGACTGTCCAAAATCGAGAAAAATGTAAATTTCAACAGGCCCTATTTCGAATTAGAGAAATTATGATTGGTAGTCCTTACGAGCGTAAAGGAAATCACGCATACATATTCCAAAAGTGCATATTTCATCAATGTTCAGTGGGTGTGCAGGGTATTCTCTACAGAGTGCAATTCTCAGATACGCTCTGAGCAACGTTTTCAGATATGCTCTGGTTACAAGATAATAATAATTTATTTGTACTTAACACCCGAAAGCAATTACAAAATACAAATTGTTAATTTTATAATGGTGCAGAATGTGTTACATGTAATTCTAACAACTAACCATTACTCATGTTTTGTTCACGTACTGTCAATAAGTACAAGATATAATAACAATCTTTACACTTTATTAAGTAACATTTGGACGCATTTTTGTTTAAATATTGAGCATTTTAATTGAAATACGTCCAGGCCCATAGTATGTATTTTATTGCCTCCAAAGTAGCAAGATGTAAGTCTTGACAATAATGAACACTCAACGTTTTTCGAGGAAAGTCGAAAGTTTCTGGAACCGGCAGTTCTATGTTGTTTTTTTTTTATGTTCGGAATAACGTGTACTGCGATGTAATTCGTCACGGTATATTTCACGTTTTTTTTTCACTTATAAGCGTAAAAGAAAACATCACAGCATGCTTTTTCCGAATACTAGAGAACCATGATGCTGACGGTCCTTAACACTTCCGACATACAGCCAAAGGATTCCGTGTTCACTGCTGTCAAAGCTTATCGTTTGCCTACTTTGGACCAATCATAAAGTCAGAGCACATATCAAAATTAGTTTGACGGCGTGTCTGGGAATTACATCCTGCAGGGAATACTCTGTACACCCATTGAACATTGGTGAAATACGCATTTTAGGATTGTGTAT
This sequence comes from Thermobia domestica, assembly GCF_964235325.1. Classification (NCBI taxonomy): domain Eukaryota; kingdom Metazoa; phylum Arthropoda; class Insecta; order Zygentoma; family Lepismatidae; genus Thermobia; species Thermobia domestica. The sequence goes on from NC_137461.1 coordinate 248,403,318, forward strand.
GCGTGACTCCGTTTACGCTGATGAGAACCACCATTCACAGTTTCAAAATATAGCCTATTGAAATTTAGCTTTTACGTAATTTTGGACAGCCCTAGCTCTGAAACTATGCACATTTTCCCATAGATCCATATGAACTTTTTCTCTTATTTTGATGTAAGGTATCACATCTTTCAGTTTGTCGGTATAGTTCCTTAACACCCTGTATACATATAATTTACACTACAAAAATGCGCAAAGTTAACCTAAAACTTCGATACATTTTACCTAGGTAAGTAGTTGCTAAGCCCATATACCATATCATATTTTAAGAATTTATTTTATGAAGGTAAAATTATTTTACTTTAGAAACATATCATGAAGAATCTAATTTTAACAAATAACTTATGGAATTTATCCTCTATTTTTTTTTTTTTTTTTCAAAATATGAGTCCAAACAAACTCGTTAGAACACTCAGGAAAAGCTATAAAAATATGGAATGGAAATAAACACTGGCAATACGAAAGTAGTTAATGCAAGAAATTAAATTGTAACAACCGTAGAAGTTGGAGAGAAGACAATAAAACAGGTAATTTATTTTGATTACTTCGGTAATATTGTTATTGAAGATCTAAACGTACAAGAGCAATAAAGTTAAGGATAAGAATGACAGAAAAAGCTTTTAGGAACAGGGAATAAAAGTAAGAATGAGAATGACATAAGAAGCTTTTAGGAACAGGGAATAAAAGTAAGAATGAGAATGATAAAGAAAACTTTTAGGAATGTAAACAAATAACAGTAAGGGTAAGAGGGATAATAATAAAAAAACTTTTGGAAATGAAAATGGGAAATAAAAGAAAGGGTACAGGTAAGAATGGCAAAAGAAGCTTTTAGGAATGAAAACGTGGAATAAAAGAAAATATAAGAAGTTTTTAGAATTGTAAACAAAAAATAAAAGCGAGGATAAGATTGACAGCTTTTAAACATGCGAGAAAAACAAGATAAAAATGATAAGAAAGAAGCTTTTAGAATTGAAAACAAGGATGAAAATAAGTTTAAGAATGACAAAACAAAAGCTTTTAGGAATGCAAAGAAAGGATAAGAATGACAAACGAAATGCCTTAAGGATAAGAATGAGGAAGAAAAGCTTTTACAATAGGAAGTCGTTTCGTAAACTACTGAAGAGTGGGATTCAAAATAATACTTAGAAAGTTCGTGTGTGTGTATGGGTGTTCAGTAGAAAAATCATATCGAGTAAAATCTCAATATGGCCGCTATGAGGGAAGTAGAAACCATTGGTAATCACAAATGAGTATTTAATCGTAATGTATCCTTAGATTTAGGTGTAACCCTTCGTAGAGTAATTTTTGGTATTCTATATTTTACTACTTAAGTTGCTCAATGGAATAAAAAATTTTCATAGCACTGAGCAATTTATTTTTTCTACAAAGTTGCATTAGAAAATTGAATGTTAAGAAGTGAAGCCTAAGGAAGAGAATGGAATTTTTAAACACGTAAAATATTTTACGAAAGTTACTATAGTTTATAATGTGGGTATTTCGTTTTTCTTTTATTGAAACGGAAGTATAACAGCAACATTTTACCAACTAGTGTTTGTCATTTGCTAGGGGTGAAGATAGTATAAAATCAAATGTAACAGTTTGAGTTGAATGAAAGGAATAAAGAAAATCTAAAAGCTAGATTGACTATCCTGTGTTGATGCGGGCATTCTTGTCCCAAGCTGCTTTAATTAACTGCGGTAGTCCTTTCTCACTTAGAACTTTCTGACTTGGGTTAAGTTTCATGAGCGAACTTTGACACGAAAACTTTTGGAGTCGGGTCATTTTTATGTGATGTCATTTTGACTGAACTCCTTTTGACGCGGTACCATTTTGTGGTCGCTTTGTTTCGGACTTTATGACATGAGACCGTTTTCTCATGTCCTATCGTGACATCTCTCTGATACGTTATAATGTGATATCTTATAGTACAGCTACTATTTTGTATCCATGGCGTTAAAATATTTCAGAATCCTGCTTATTAATCTTCTTATTGGCTTTTTGTAGCCCATGAGAAAATTCACCGTTGTTTGAGAACCATAATTCTAAACTATAGAGGTAGTTCCAAAGCTTCTTGTTTTGATTTTGATAACCGCACGATATCAAACTACCAAACAGACGAAACTGGAAATTTTATTTCACACATATTTACTAAGGATCCCACGTTCGATCTCGAATGGGAAGATGTATAATATGTTCTCATCTTAAATGTCTAAATTATACATCATTGATACGGACAATTAAAAAGTGGAAAAATATTTTTTGCTGGGGTAAAATATTAAGGCTAAAAGTATTGGTCGCTCTTTTAAGCATTGAATGCTCTTTTAAGTATTGGATGCTTTTTTAAGCATTGGGCGCTCTTTTAAGCATTGGATGATCTGTTAAGCATTGGATGCTCTTTTAAGCATTGAGTGCTTTTTTAAGCATTGGGTGCTCTTCCTAAAGTTGAAGGCACTTTGTTTTCACTTAAAGTATAAATGCGCCCAATACTTTTAGTCTTATTTCAATTTCAACATTTTACTGCACAAGAAAAGTCTCCTTCTCAGTGCACTTTATATAAAAAAGAACTGTTTCTCTTTCTGGTATTCAAGTTTTTGCAAGTGTTAAATGTATTTATTTATATTTTTTGCGTTTATTACTTCCTTCTAGCCTTTATAAAATATTCTGCAATGAGAACGGGTGAAAGAACACTTATGAAAGACGATAATAATTCTTAATTTTCGAGATAGAGATACCACATAAAGGTCACTTACCAGCACTGAAACATACTACCGTCTGTTGAAGTACGTAGTGCATAATTAAACAACGTTGCTTACACATGCACACATTCCTAACACATTTGTAATAGCTTAATTGATTTTACAATAGCTAGAGTGAAAATTATGTAGAAGCATTGTATCCTCATTTTCGTAGACGATCTGTACAAAATTTCAGAGCACGCATTAGTATGGATGTGTACGAAATTTGCGTTGCAAGATTTCACACTAATAAGCAAACATAAAAGTAGCATTAAAAGAGACACTGCAATAATAACATAAACCTTCACACTCCAAAAAATTTTGGACATTAATATTTGATATGCAGATGCTACGTCACTTGTGGCGGAATCTGAAAATAAAAACAATACATTTCAAAACTTGACGAAGGGATGTGAAGAATATGGGATCAAAATAAATGTTGGAAAGACAAAAGCCATTATGATTGGAACGAAGCGGTCGGTGTCAAATAGAGAATATACAACAGGTGACTGACTAGAGCCTATTTGAAGTATGCCCCTGTTGGTACTGCTGTCGATGTGTATTTTCCTGTTTTTCCCTTGAAAGAAGAGGGACAAGTTGCTTTGGCCGAGCTCTTTCAGTTGGATGCGGAAGCGTTGCCACAATGAATTAGTTCACGGACTTCGCCGTGCACTGACTTGTTAGCCATTCTAAGTAGCCTACGATCATCACTCGTCGAGACCAAGGGACTGAATGATAATTTGGCAACACGTCCGATGTCATTCACTTCTTTACCCTAAGCAGAGAGAGGGTTTCGTCCGTAAGAAGGTGGCAGGAGTGCGGCCGAAGTATGTTTCACGTATTTTCCGAGGGCACACTTAAAATAGAAAGGTTCTAGCTTTCGATACCTGGATAGTATTATTAGTGATGATATGAAGTGCGAACTTGAAATAAAAGCGAGAATAGAAATAGCGACAGAAGCCTTTAGGTCAAGGATGCAAATAAGCAACAAAATTTTACTAGGCCAAGAAAAAAAGCTTCTAGCCCACATTCCACATTAGAAATCATTTACTTACTTCGATATGATATTAAATACTCGCTCGCACCGATGAACTACTCGCCCCGGGCGAGTGGGCGAGTGGTTATTTGCATTCCTGCTTTAGGTAGAAGAAAAGTCTGTTTTTAGGGTCTTCGAATAAAAGGTTGAGAAAAGGATTTATAAAATGCTTCGTGTGGGGTATTGTGCTGTATGGGGCAGAAACATGAACATTAAGCACAAATGTTGAGAAACAACTGGAAGCTTTCGAAATGTAGGTATGGAGATGAATGGAGAGAATGGATCAAGCGAGAAATGAATGAGAGAATGGTAGAAACAATGGGGAAGAAAAGAACAGTTTCAGATATTTTTGAGAAGAGGAAGAAAAACTGCTTGGAACATTGGCAAAGAAAGAAGTGTATCATGAGGGACATATTAAAGGGTATAGTGGCAGGAAAGAGAGGGAGAGGTGAAGGATATTACAATTGAGGGCCGATATCGGAACAGAAAAATCGAACGTGAAGGCGAAGAGGTTAGCTGAAGACTGTTGAGTAAGAAAGTTTCTTAGTTGCAGCAAATGACCTGTCAGTAATGACAGAATACCTGTGATAATGATGATGATTATCATTATAAATATTTGAATCTTTTATTTTTTAAATTGATTTGGATGGGTTGTTTGAGTTCTTCTAGACTTCCAACTATGCTTTATGCATGGACCCCCACTTAGAATAACGCTGCTCATTTCATCTCTCTCTGTTGACGGATAAGTTATCAAAGCGAAAACGATAAGAAATAGTAGAAATGCAAAGGTTCTGCAGATACGGCTTTTTTGTTTTTTTAAAATAAGTTTTTCCGCGACTTTCTTGCTTGGAAATGTTTGAACTTTTTAAAATAGTTTAAATTTTAATGGAGCTCTCCTTTGATTTCCCATTCTAACACGAAAAAAGCATTTAATTACTGAATTTTAAAGACAAATCCTGAAAAAAAAATCTAGAAGCGTAGAATATCGGTAATTCTATAGAAAAGAAAAAATGTCACTCATTTGAAGCAGTGGCTTTTTCAGTGTTTCAATGAATTGTTTGTAGAGCTAGTAGGAAAAACCTTTAACGACAAAAATGTTTCAGTAAGAAGTTTAATAGTGTTAGCAATTACTCCTCTGAAAGTTTAGTAGATCTATCTAATGCAACAAAATTATCATTTAAAATTTATGAATGGACTAAAACCTTATTGTAACCATATATAACATTTATTGAAAGTGCTACAATTTGAGGTGAAGAACGTCTAAAACGCTATTCACAAATTCCTTATTTGAAGAATTTTAACACGATATAACAGTAAACAAGGAAAGAATTCTGTAAATTTGTACTAACATCATGCTCAAAAAAGCCGTTTATGGGTTTAATTTTGTAAATTGAACTCTCTGGAGCTCACAATAAAATGTTTCTAGAACAAAGGACTAGTTGTAACCAAATTTAATAGCAAACCAAAATGGGTTTTGTGTCTATTCTTTGTTTTATGGTAAGTTTTCCTTGCCTGCCAGGTTGAATTTAGGAAATCAGTAAAACATACATATCGAGATTTAAAACTTCCAGGTACTTGATAAAATGGCTAGGCAACCAAAGCAACATTTGGGATATTGTGGTTACATAACGTCTACTTGTTGGCAACAACTGCAATACCAGTTTGAAAGCCAATCAAAATAGCCAACCCAATATTAAACATAGGACTCACGTAATACTAGATTATGTAAACGCACTTTCTTAAGAGGCCCCATCACGGCGAAATTAAAATACCGCTAATTTTACAGTAATTATGTGATATCTTTAAAAATAGACAAAAGATAATCGAAAAGTGGAACAAGAGGACGCTAGAAAATAATATTTTACATGACATACCGTTATCACGACTCATTTATCTGATTTCAATTTCCATCCATTTAGAAAATCGGTATTTATCAGTAGCGTAGCGTGATATTCCGAAATGGGGATGCCAAAGTTAGTCACTTGTGCGATACAATACTACTAAAATTAGCAATTCATAGCTATGCCGATGGGAAACATAGGGTTATAAAAAATTTAGAAGGGAGGCCCCTAATTGGTGGCCTAGTGGGGCATGCAGAATCAAGCGCGTGGATTACGTTAGAAGCCAATAAGCAATTGTCTCAGCTTCTTCTTGCCACTACCGTTGTGACGAGAAAACTCGGCCCCACTGTTGTATAAACATTGTTTCCAGCATAGTTCCCATGGACAGCTTCTTTCTCCCCATACCATACTTCAATCTTGTTCTTGAAAAAGTCGCCCCTACAAATTTGTCATCTTGGGTCCGGAACTCAGTCCCCCATTCGTGAATATGGTCCTGAGTGTATACTATATCATTTGAAGATGCAAATAGAAAGCACTTAAACCAACTCTGGGGGCCTGTTTCTGTGTATGTATTTCGTTGTCAGATATCCAGATACTGAAGACAGGGGCGCAAATCTGTTTTCAACATTCGGGGAACGGGTAAGACCGTTTCCATTTTTTTTAAAGCGATGTTCAAAATATTCATGAAGTTGAAAAACAATGCTGTGGAGGATCAGAAGAGCAGAGTTATATTCAATATCGGGAGGAGGGCAGATTTGAGGGAGGAGAGGATATTTGAGACTTATTCTGGGGGAGGAGAGATGAAACTCATATTACGGTAGATGAATCTGATTTCTGAGGTGAGGTAATCTGATTTGTATATTATATTCCAGGCGATGTAGATGAAATCGTGATACGTATCAGCATTACAAATCAGTACCGTGAACACATTCTGAAATCTGAATACATGCATATTTATAATTGATATGTTTCTATTTACGCATCCACAATGATATACATTAAAATTTTAGGACACTTGTTTTGTAATAATATAAATAATGACTTCCCAAAAACTATGAAAAAAATCAACTATGTATGGTGCAACAATACTCTTATTTCAGCAAAATGATGATGATCTCAGTAGCATTATAGGAATCGTTACAGGAATTAAACAAATAGTTGAAAATAGACTAACAATAATTAATGACAATGAAATATTAAACAATACGATTCTTTTTTAAAAATGAAACAAGTCAAGGGACCTCAATTTCATCTCACTTTCCTTTGTGGCATTCGGATACAAATCATCACAATTTCAAATCGGATTGAGAGGACATGTCCCCCTCATCTCCCCGGGATATGTGCCAATGACTGAAGGGCCCAAGCAATCTTTGCGAGGGGCGGGGAATGCTGGCTCTCTTGGTCTACCAGATCGGTGACCGTGATGCTTGTGTGTGTGAGCTCCCTCAAAGCGTTCCTGGCCACGCCACTGGACATACTATGTATTTATGATGAAGATGAATAGTTTGCCTTTAATTACGATTATATTACGATGCATTTAATTACGATAAAGCGTAACTATTTTATACTATTATTTACATAACCGGCATGCTTCAAAAAGGCATTGAAGTAACAATTTCTGTTTTGTTCTATCTCCTTGATGTTAGCGCTCGTACGTTCTGTACTGAAACTATAACTTAGTTCAAGATATATAGAGTTGGAAATACTTGAATACGCCAGCGTATATCTAAAGCAAAATGTTGAGTTGCAAGGGGTGTAGAGGAGTGGAAAGCAAGTAGTTGCGCATGCACATTCGCCAGAAAGCAGACGAAAACCCCGTTGCTTGCAGTAGGCCTGGATGCCCAAGGAACATAGCATACGACAAGAGGAAAGACAGAAAATGTGTATCTAAGTGACGCGCATGCGTAGGTTCCACTTGTCAAGGTAAGGCGAGAGAACACATCCAGAAGATCGCAGTGGAAATAATTGTGATAATTACAAGTAAACAATTTATATACAATGAAATACGTATTTTTTGTTATTAACAGGGGATGCCGGGCATACCGGCGTTCCCTTACGCTACGCCGCTGGCTATTTATTTTCGCGTTTTTAAGTGGCTGCAAGCGGAAATCTACTAGGTGACTCCTGATAACGGTACGTCATGTAAGACAATATTGTCTAGAGCGCTCTTGTTCCACATTTCGATTTTCTTTATGTAGAATTTGAAGATATCACATCATTACTACAAAATTAGTGGTATTTTAATTTCGCAGTGATTAGTCCTCTTAATTGTAGAATTCACTACAGGAAAGTGTAAGTGGCTACTTAAATAAGACACACAAAAAGAGTCAAAAGCAAACATTTCCGTGTTGTTTTCTAAATGACTTTTTATAAAAGAAAGAAATTCTCCCCTAAAAAGAAAAGATAGTGTTTTGAAATACCTTATTTCGTGCTTCAGGGTTTGGTTCCTAAGCTTGATTCCTGAGTTCAGTTGTTATAAGTCGTAACGACAGATGTAGTGATTTCACCATATCAGTGATGATCTAAGGGATTGTCATCAGAAAAAAAATATTTCCTCTGCACGAAATCCCTTATCCAGCGCCGATCCTTTTCAACATGTATTACCACTATCTTCACAGTATTACTTTCATCCCCCATGTATTGAAATCCCCTCCCCTCCCCCGCTCCCAGGGGAAATCTTGTGAAATCATTACTAGTCCCTATGTCTTGCCTAAACTCGTACTTGTACATACAAATGCATCTTATTTTACTCGTGTATAAACTTCCGTCGAAAATAAACAAATCCGAGAAAATTTGAATCTGTTTCACGAATCCGTTTGATACGCGAATGAAATCTTCCCTAAAAGATCAATACGGAAAATTCGCGCAACTACCAAACCAACCACTGGCACACATTTGGCTACAAAACCTGTTAGAATAATCTTTCCAGGTAGGGTTAACAATAGTTCTTTTATCCATTCAGAAAAAAAATACTATGTTTGAAGTTACATCCAGTGTTGTGAACTGAAACTAAACCCAATCGACAGAACTTTACATCGTCAACATGTTATTACAGGTTACACACATTTAGCATAAAAATAGAATGTGTAATTACAAGAGAAATAATAGAACAACCTTAAGAAAACTCAATATGCATGAAACATCTATCGATCTACTGGTATTCCTACCGTTTATTCGGAAACGTATTATGCGATTGTAAGCTCTCCTAAAAAACTCTACCCTTACATTTTGAAGAAAATGGGGCGCTGGTATTCAACTAAATATGGCAAATTTAGACTTGACAATGAGATAAATTTAACAAGCAGAATTCCTAGTAGCATTCGTGACAACTAGGTTCAAAATTGGTATCGCATGCATTTTGCACGTGATGAATTCTGCAACGAGTTTTTGCAAACTGTGCGATCTTTTTTAAACAAAGTAATTAGTGTAGACCTTCAAGTTCGGAATTAGTAGTCTATCAGATGCGTTTTACACTTGGTGAATTCTGAAGCTTGTTTTTACAAACTGTGCAAATATTTTTAAACAAGGAAATTAGTGTAGATTTTCTCAAGCTATAGTTTACTTACGTGTGGAAAAGAAGTAATTATGCCAGATTTCACATGAGAACTGCATAACTATAAAACGAAGGTGAAATTATTGCGAAGAAATTTTGCATACTCTTTGGAACCAGTGGCGGTGTTAACGGCCCTGGAGACTCCGAGATGCTTGAAAGGAAACGTAGGAATTTTATGCGTGTCCACAAGTTATGAAATGCGATCCATATACGGAGTAGTTCTGCTCCATGGGAGCTTGAAACCAGTCTCGTCATGACTGCAGAGAATCCTTAAATTTTCTTATATCTTATTATGATTGAAACGAGAAAAACAAGCTTCTGCCACACGACTCAACTGACATTTGCATAATTGTCCGTCTGACTGGCCCTCAGATTATCTGTTCCACAATAACCGATAATTTATCAAATTTAGAGTTTGAAATCCGTCAAGAATAACAGGATAAAAGGGTGCAAAATTCCACCCATATTCTAAGTTTTCACATAGTGTGTAGATCTACATACAGTAAAATGATAAGAAAACAATTTTCTAACATAACCTGCACGAAAATTATACGATTTTAATACAATAAAGTGTATATTCTTATCAGAGTATACATCATTCCCATTGTTTGATATTGAAATCTGCCTAGAATAAGCTAATAAAAGATGGTAAGTTCCTCTGTACTTTCCAAATGTCCTGATTTAAAAATAAGATAAGAAAATGATTTTTTCGCATAGGCTTATTTCTATTTTCGATCAAAAGATTCAATATATTTTCTTGTCAATATATCAATAAAAATTTCCTGTTGGCCTTATATCTTGAGATCTACATATAGTGTAGCCGAACCCAAACTATCAGTTAACTTAGTATGATGTGCTAATTCAGTAGAAAATACGAAAACTCGATTTAGAGTCCGTTCAAAAATTTTGTGACCCTTGATCCAAAAACTGATTATAGGCCAAGATCGAAATCTTTTGATCCATTTGTTTTTGGAGTCCTCCTAAAATTCTTGTTAATCTCTATGATATATAGATTATTGCCTTTGGTATTGTTCAATATTCCCAGTGGGGCTAAAATCAGTTTAGAAGATGGACGAATTTACCTCTTCAAGAAGAGGTAATTCCGATTTACAAAATACTTTCCACGACAGGTTTGCGGATATATATTCGATTTTTAGGCAATTTAAATCACACTTTCTTGAAGCTTCCCATCATTCCTACTGCTTGGGTTTAAAATCGGTCGAGAATAAGGGAGGAAAATTAATATCTCCCCTCTGGTTTTAAAAATACGTTCAACGTAATAGAGGAGGGTGCAATTGGAAGGAGACTTCGACCAAGATGTTGCCTCTCTCCAACGTTATTTAACACATATCTCGAAGAGATATTGAAGAAGGGCCTTCATGGTAAAGACGATAGTTAAGTAGTATGTAGAATGATAACGTGAATACGCTTTGCACATAATATATAGCACAAGCTATATAAAGAAAATTAATAAGATGTTAGAAAAATTGAGGAAGAGAGGAGAAGAATATGAGATTATAATTAACCTTAGAAAGGGAAAAGGTGTGGTGATTGGAATGAAGCGGTTGGTATCGAATATAGAAGTAGGAAGGGAGAAAGTAGGACAGATAACTAGTTTTTGATACCAGGCTTCTATTATTAATAAGGGTACAAAGCGCGAACGTGAAATAAAAGCAAGGATAGGAATGACGAAAGAAGAATTTAGGATGAAGAAAAATCTGTTTGGTATTTAATTGGATAACGAGTTAAAAAAAAAAACACTCATGAAATGTTTCGTGTAAGATATTACACTCTATGGGACAGAGACAAAATGAATGTAAAGAGCGATAAAAATAACTAGAGGCTTTAAATAGTGTGAAGAAGAATGGAGGTAATTATTTGGGTTGAACAGAAAACGGATGAAGAAGTGTTAAAAGTAGTAGGGGAGAAAACAACTACTTAAAATGTAATTTTAAAAATGGAGGAGAAGCTGGTTGTGACATTGGCTGTGAAGAAACTGTATCATAAAGTAATATGATAGAAAGTACAGTGAAAGATAGAAAGGGAGCGTGGTGGTCCACAATTGGTTGATGGACTATATAAAACCAGAAGATTCCTATGTAAAGGCACAGAGTTTACTTGAAGATTGTGATAAGTAGAATTTTCTCAGTTTACGGTAATTGACCTGTCAATAATGGCTGAATACCTATGATGACGATGATGATATCTGTCCTAAAAGGTATTCGGTTATGATGCAATTTATAATCTATATGTTCATTAAGGCTTTCCTACATTGCTTGAGGATAAAAACCTTCAAGAATGAGGTGTGTGCAATAACCGTACCAATTCGTTTTAAAATATGTTCCACAATAAATGAAGTAAAATTGCTTTCGGTACAATAGGTGTTTATTTTCTTGAAAGCTCAACAATTACTACTGATGTTTGGGATAGAAATACGTTAAAAAAAAAGATGCAGTTTTAAAGGGAAAAAAAGGAAAACCAACGCTAGTTACAATAACGTACAGCATAACTAGTTGTGTAACTATTCGACTCAACTGGCTTTTGTACGAGCACCTGTTTATGTCCATCTGTTTATTCCACAATAATTTTAGTAAAATTTATCCCAATATAATGAATAATTACATATATGTGATCTTTCAAGCTTTCGAAATAAGAATGATTTTTGGTGTTAAAATTCAAAAACAAGACCCGTCTACTGCAGAAGCATTTATCGTGTGACTTCTCATCGTAACATCCTGTCATCGTTAACATTCATGTAATACGTAGCCATAGATTACCGTAAGTTTACGGACGTAACGTACGTACGTAAATTCATGTCGTGAATTTACGCCCGTATTCTGGCTCATATGTTGTCATGAATTGAAGATGCGTATCATCAACAAGAATTGCAAATAAATGATATCAATTCTAGAGAATGATATCCACTTGGATTAGTGGCGTAACTAGTTTTACTTATACCCGCCTCTGCCCCACGCATTTCAACTGTTGCGTTATATATAACAGTATATATATATATATATATATATATATATATATATATATATATATATATATATATATATATATATCCATATCTATATCTATATCTATCTATCTATCTATCTATCTATCTATCTATCTATATATATATATATATATATATATATATATATATATATATATATATATATATTAACAGTTTACAAAGTAATTTTTATTAAGAAACGTAAAGTTTTTACTTTTTTCCTAAGTTATCACCATATACTTAATGTGAATTATGTTCATAGGAAATTAAATTAAAAATGGTTTACTGTACTTAATTCAAACTGCTACTTTTATACTTTAAGGGAAAAATTATATCCTTGCTTATAATTCTTAATGTAAGTAGGGAGTACACGATAGTTTTAGCTTGATAAGTGTCAACTAGGTTTCAAACAGGTCCAGCTTTCGTACGAAGTACTATTGTACTTTGCTATTGTTATTTGAGTATGTGTAATGTGTGTTAGTCTAAATGTATGTATTGGTTTTAAAACTGAATAAAGATAAAAGGAGGAAGGAGATGCTTAGATTTTCAACAGATCTGGGAGTATCGCTTTGGGCCTTGTGTATTAGAGGCATGATATTTGGTATTTAGACTTTTCATTTAAAATAATTAAAGACGTGTTCAGCGTTATATATTTATATTTTTCTTAGAAGAAACGGAAAATCATTATTATTATTATTATTATTTATACGTGTGTAATATGTATGGTGAATTGTTATATTGCTTTCATTTTGTGAAAGAAGCCATTTGGTTTGTTTTTAGAATTTACAAAACTCATTCCCTATGAAACTATCACGTCCCCCTAGAACAACTTGATGGCTATACCACTGCTCTAAAGAGGCAATTTCTTTTTTCTCTCTCTCTCAATAGGTATAGAAAACTATTTGACTTTCTCATTATCACGGGAAAACAGCTGAACCATTTGAAATGAATTTTTGAACATATTTAGCAATTTGATTTTATCATGTTTTTATCTTGTTACTTTCATTAAAATGTTTGACCTAGGGAAAAGAGAGTTCAAAATATACGCCAAAAATAGAGTATGTCACGACCTTCTCGTATTAAGACGATGATAATTAGTATATGAACTCTTTATTAGATTTAATTTTCAGTTTAGCGTCCTGTTCAGCAGCAAGCTACATGAGACGTGGACCTACAACATAACGCGGGATCCGAATCACATGAGCTCCCGCAGGGAATCGAACCCGGGTTTCCCACAACAAATGTGCGTACGTTCCCTAACAGCACAATTACATAGCAGGCATATGCCTATCATGTTCCCTCAGGTACATGGGAATGTGTCCAGTATGTGTCTTATTTACCTCTAAGAGAGAAATCACATGGATGGCAAGTGATAGTCATACTCTATGTTTACCCCTAGGCACATGACTGATATGTACATGGGGAACGTGCCTAATACGTTCTAGGTATGTTCCCCATGCCGTAAGCGTTAATGAACCACAAACTTACTCCCCCAAAATATGTTAAATCATCTATACGCGTAATGTGTTTACATTAAGGCGAGTCTAAACAACAATTTAAACAAGTAAAAGAAATGTACCCCAGGGGAAGGGGCGCGAACCACCAACCATTGGATTAGTAGCCGCATGCTCTTCCTACTTGGCCACGGAGGCCACGAAGGTAACGTCGCTTGTAAAGGAGGGTGACCAACCGTCCCGTAAAAACGGGAATGTCCCGTTTTTTCACTACCATTCCCGGTGTCCCGAAAAATTTTCCCGGGACGTCAAAATGTCCCGTATTTATGTTCATTAGGCACAAAAAACTTTCTAATCTAAAATTTCCTAATTTATATTATTATTTTCTAAGCTATGTGATTATATTGGAATATGTCTAATTACTGAGCAACGTCATTACGACGTTTGCGATATTGGGTGTGGTGGTTGCACTGTTTTCCCTCCTAGGTCTCCCCATCCAAGACTCCCACTCCGCAGACGACAGTGCAAGGGGCTCAAAGTCTTATGAAAAATAAACTGTTTCGGGCGGTGGAAGACTGACGCGCTACAGTACAGTACAGTGTTTCCGTGATTTGACTTAGATGTAACATACTGTCATTTATGAGAGGGGAACAAAAGTATAGAACTATAAAAGTTAAAGTAAAAAGAAAACTAGTTGTAAGTGAAATAATGTTTAGAAGTAAGAAAAAGCAAATAAAGGGAGTTCAAATCTGATGCTGAGAGTAGTTTGTTATAAATTCTGCCAATGACCGATTTTATTGATTGACAGATATTGATTAATGTTTCATATATAGTAATGTTTTCAAAATTTCATTTTTCGTTACTGATAGTTACTGCTGATAGTTACTTGTTATTTAATTAATTCCACAACCTTTTCAATAGGTTTTAAAACGAAAAAGTGTAAATTTGCCCCCCTATTTTGTGTGTGTGTGTGAGAGAGAGAGAGAGAAAGAGAGAACGGAGAGACAAAAATATGTATTTAGGGGAGCAACCTATCCAAAAGTAAAAAGTTGTCCCGTTTTTTCTAGTTGACAATTTGGTCACCCTATTGTAGAGGGATAAATTATTGAGGTCTTTTGAATTTGGCTCATCAGTGTGCTCCTTTGACCGCGTATATTCGACGATAACCGTTTGGGATCAGATAAAATCCATCCCAATGTAATTTTATAACAAAATGACGAGTGTCTATTTACTTTATTTCATGGTTCTTCCATATTCACTTTGAAATGATCGGCGACAGTTGCCATCTAATAAAGTTGATACGTTTGTTGCTTCTAGTACACAATCGCTTAGAAAAAGAAGCATCAGATGTGGGAGATGAAATTAGAATACCTAAATGGCGCATGCCTAGCACATCTTGTGCTGTTAGAGTATCTGAAACAGTATGTGCCTAAAAGACGTACCTAGAACATGACAGATATATGTCCCAAGTGACGACATAAAAACAAATGACTGTTAGTGTGAAATTGAGCCAGGTATATAAATGCTATATTTGTGGCACATAGTTGCAAATATTAATTGGTGTAACAACTACCTAAAACTGTAGGTAGCTGAAGTACATACTTAGCACATGAATATCATATGTGCCAAGTGTCGGGTACCTAGAAAGTAGCTGGGACACCTAAATGGCACATGCCTAGCACATATTGTGCTGTTAGAGTTAACTGCTTAGCCACGAGGAATTCCAACTACTTATTAGAAACTAGTAGAAAGTACCCACTGTAAGCATGGACTGAACGGTACGCAACGTGCAACACAGTAGGGTAGTGCGGATTGCCTAACTTGAAAGACTTTTTAAATACAGAAGGAAATCGAAAATCCGAGTTAATTGGGACCACAGGTAGTTCAGATTTTTAAATTGTTCGGATTTTCGAAAGTGACCAAGAAAATGCCATTTAGGCTTAAACATACTGTACGATATGCTCCTTTATCGATACAGTGGCTATACAGTACATACAGTAATTACAATACCGTACATAAGGTTACTTGCATTTAGTGTTTCGGAAGAACCTGCTAGTACACAAAATTACATTGGTTTTGTAATTCACATTTAAAACTTAACTTATATAGGCCTAAGGGAAAATAAAATTTTTTAAAAATGTATGACAAACAATTACATATGAAGGAGGTTTTGTAAAAACACTGACTTCACACTACCCCGACGGACAATCCTATTATTTGTTTATCGCTAGCGCTAAGACAAAATGTAAAAAACTTTTAGAAACCGAGTTCGGATTTTTGACGTTCGGATTATCGACATTCTACTGTACTCTATAGTCCCTGAACCTCCAGATAGTATGACCCCAATACCCCTTCGTGCCGTAAATCAAGAAAATGGCTTTATATGGGATGAGATTTGATGATGATTTATCTGTACAAAATTTGATGGTTTTAAGTGACTCCTTTTTTGTATGAAAATGTGATGACAGGCATACAAACACTTACAGATACGCACGTGCGTTCTTTTATATATTAGATATACTTATAGATGGTCACATGACCCAACGTTCTTGTAAATTACACTTTCCAAATAGATATAAAATTTACTGACGTTGGTAGTTAAAATGTAAGGTATGTTGTCTTCTCTTCATAGATATAAGACAGATTTTAGAACAGAGAATAAATAGTACACAAAATGCGCATTATATTTAATTTCGGTGATGACGCATCTTGCACTGAAGTTCTTTTTATTATTCAGGGATTACTTAACAAGGAGTAAAATGCTTTGTCACCTGTCCCCTGTTCACTTGGTGCACATGTCCTCAGCGAACAACAGTTCCGATATCATATGACACATGGATGCGTAAAAAAAAAAAAAAAAAAAATGTTTGCATTGTTACGTACAAAATGCATATGCTTTGTCCATATTGGGCTCTAATAAGCATTTGTTTATTTTATGGTTTGGCAAGAAATATTATGATGAGTTAACGCACGTGACAGAGAATGATGAGTCAAGTAACGTCCATGTGTTGAAAGCTAATGGCAAAAGCACGCAGCGATGAATAATTATACAGCACGGCAAAATGGAGGCCCTGTCTACAAACATTGCAATGTACTGATCAAGTTTAAAACACTCGTTCATGACCCCATACCATGTCTTACTTCACATAACAACCCGATTGGCTTGACAAAGGGTAAGGCGTTAGCCTAGAGATCCAATAATTCTGTCGAAGGGATATTCTCCGCAGTGGCGCAACCAAGATTTTATTTCGGGACCGACTAAGATTACTTAGTACAGTAGTCTGCAAAAGACGTGCTCCACCATCTGATATGGACAAAATTAAAAGACTGAATTCTCTCCATTACAAGAAATTTAGTTATCTCTATTATTACCATGACAAACGGCCTTAAAATAAAAATTCAATTTTACAGATTCCCTATTATCTCTTGATAATGATCTACCAAAGGACTACAGAAATAAAGTCAATTTCAGAAATAGGAGTAATAGACTAGCCAATCCGCGAGGAATCGGTTCTCGGACATCCGTTTTTCAGAACCGGATCCGGAACCCAAAAAAAATCTCGTTGGCCCATAGTCTGATTGTTGCACCGACGTGGTACAGGTCGTTTCGCCACGTTTCGAATAACAAATTATCTGACACATTTATGACAGATAAATGATAAGAATTGTGTCCGCCAATTTAGACAAAAAAAAAGAAGAAGAAGCTCGTTACGCCTGAAATGGTGGACAAATTAGAAAAATCGTGGAAATTCAAATAGAGGGAAATTATAAGAGAAAATCCCCTAGTATATGGAGAATCAAGAAATGAAAAATATATATTATTATTATTGACAGTATATTAACTATTTTCGAGGAGTTAGGATTACCATAACTTCTTTATGTGTTTTTACCATGACCATGTATATAGACGAATATATATCGTATATATAAATATCGACACGTTCTCTATTGATGCAAACGATTTATGGTATGCATTCCAAATCTTAAGAATAGATTTCATCTCAGCTTCATTCTTCTATTGAAGCCAGAAGTAGTAAGACTTATAACTTCCGGTTTCGATATTGATTTCTACATATTAAAAATCGTAAGAGATAGCGAGAAATCGTTTTTGATGAGAATTCAGCTTCCGATAAACAGGTTGCATGCCTCACATTATCATTCTATTGCTGCCGGAAGTTATAGATATATTTCCGATTTCAATATTGAATCTGCATAATTTGGAAATCTACAGTAGTTTAACAATGTAAAAAAAAAACTCACATGTTTTGAATATAGAATTAAGTAATAGTATATTTCATATAAACAAGGAGTTTACATTAACATTTTTTACAATGTGTAACAATAACTTATAAAACGCATGGCTAGGGAAATGATCACTCTTAGAAAACAATGTTACAAATTTGGCCTATTGCAATTGTTTGAAATAAAATAAGTTATTTAATTTATTTAGTTTCGGGTATGTTTGATATTATAAAGGAAAAGTGGTATTTAGAGGGAATATTGAGTGCCATCGTAAGTGAACAAGGTATAAATATTTCCATAACTTTGCTTACTGCACCGAACACCAGTAAACCTTAGCCCAGACGGCCAGCTAACTGAATAAGGGGTTCATCAAAATAGTTAGTAGACAACGTTCGCTTCACTCTATAGACTTCAGAAGCTGATAATCACGAGGTTACCACTAGGGATGGCCAGAACCGGTTCCGAGTGGAACCGGTTTTCGGGTCTGAACGGAATCGGTTCTAGAAGATCCAGTTCCGGAACCGATTCTTCGGATCCAGGTATGCAGCCGGGTTTTCGGATCCGGTGTCTTCCCACTTCCGTCCATTCCCATTTGCGTACATGTCAAAATCCTTTCCAGTTGCGTACAAGTCTCAGATGCAATGAAATGTCATGATTTAAAAGTGAGATAAGAATTCCCATTTGCGTACAGGTTCAATAGCTGGTACTATTTCTGTGAGTTTTTGTTAGTTTTTCAGCAGAAGGGGAGGTATGGAATCTAAAGGTTTCGTTTCGAGTAGCACCCACAGCGAATAAGAGTTCCTGAATAGTTTCATTTTGCAGACCAGCACGACCTTCTTTATTGACGGCACATTTAAAAGCTACAACAAAATTTTCTCCCAAACTTTTGTAATTCATGCAGATATTGGAAGTTCAGTAGAGGAAACTAATGTGATTTCAGTGGTTTTTAGCCTTCTCCCGAACGAGAATAAGTATATATATGAAAGGTTGTCCTGAATTGGAATTTTGAAGTTGTAATGGTAGACTTCAAGGAAGCAGTAATAAATTTATTTGGACCCTTCCCTTCAGCTTCCGTAAGTGGGTGCAATTTTCACTTTAACCAGTGTCTTTGGTGTAAGATATAGGATTTGGTCTTGGTTACAGACTACAAAAACAATGACTTCAGTTTCGAATGTTTGCGTCATTAGCTTTTCTTTCGTTAGAAATGATCGACAGTGGTTGACTGTCTATTCAAGAAGACATCCCCTAAGCTTGAGCAGTCCTATGGCTATTTCATTGACTAGTGTCTAGAAAATTCTACAGTCCAATTAGCATGTGGAACTGTCATGAAAAACGCCATAGAACAAATAATCCTGCTGAGGATTGGGATAATAGATTAAATACTCTGCTAAACAAGCAAAATCCTCATGTCATCGAATAAGTCCGTTTTCTCAAGTTAGAAGCTAGGAAAAGTGACATGCTTACGACAGAAAGTATCTGAGCTCACAAGGTAAAAGGAGAAAGTATATATGCAGCTTAAAGAAAAAAAACAAAAACGTTTTGGGTAGTTTTGATTTTCAAAAGATGTTAGATGATATTTGGTTGCACTTTCGTATATTCGTAAGTTGTCATAAACTGTAAATCGTATATATATATTGATAAACATTACTTATAGATGGTGGTAACATCGGTAAACGGCCTACTGCACATGGAACAAGATCATAGGAGATCCAGATCAGGGGCGGTCTGGTTAGGTCGGCAGGTCGGCAATTGCCGAGGGCCCCGGAGCTGTGGGGCCCCCAAGATAGGGTACTACGTTTGACATTTGTATCTATTAGACCAAAGTATCTGGACAGGCAACAAAACACGTAGACGCAAAAAAAGTAAAAGGTTGCAGGTGTGTGTTGATGCGAAAACTGCACTGAGTGACAGCGTGGACATAATGGCAGCCATCTTGGATTCCGCCATATTGGATATCACACAATATTTTTAAATGGAAAAGAGTATGTTTGGCACATTAATTTAGGCTTGAATTTTCCCACAAATGAGAATATGATTATTTTTTTTACCAATCCTTATTCTTTTACGAGGTAAGTGTGCTATGTTTGTTTGTAGTAGACAAAAGTATCAGGACAACCCAATAATAATGTGGCGGAGGAAAAGCAAATATTGCAAGTATGTGTTGTTGCAAAAACCGCATTGAATGGGGATGTGGACTTTGTTGATCGCTTAAATATTCAGATATTATTAATCAAACTACTATAAATGTCCTCTAAAGTTATTTTATCCCTCAAAGTTAATACAGTTAGCATTTAATAGCAAATACACAACGATTTATAGCTTTCTTTACGCATTTCGGCATCGTTTTACAATTTTCCTGGTATAGTGTAGGGAATTGTCCCACGCTGTACGTAATGCTTTTCTCAAACTTTTCTTTTAACCTAACACGTACATATTGACCTTACGTTGCAATTCGTTTTAAAGATTCTCAATGGGGTTAAAGCCGGTACTGTGTGGTGGGGCTTCGCGCACTTTTGGGCAGTTATTAAACAATCATTTCTTTACAGCATATGCTTTGTTTGGGATCAATAACTAACTAACTAACTAACTCTATGGCCTATGGTACCCGGAGGGTCAATGCCGCGTTCACAAAAGCTTTCCACTGCCTTCTATCCTTAAATAACTGCATCCAGTTTCTACTTTGTATTCCTATCTCTGCGAGATCCATCTTAATATTGTCCTCCCATCTGCGCCTAGGTCTTCCTAACGGTCGTTTACCGATTGGTCTTCCAGTCATGACTTTGAAAGCGTTTCTACTTTCTTCCATTCTAGCTACATGACCCGCCCACCTAAGCCTCCTAGACTTGACGACCCTAACAATGTTGGGTAAACCGTATAAATTATGTAGTCCCTCGTTATGAAGTTTCCGCCATTCCCCATTCCCGTTCCTCTTGGGTCCGAATATTCGTCTCAGGATCTTGTTTTCAAATACTTTCAGTCTATGTTCTTCCCTCAGAGTAAGCGACCATGTTTCGCAACCATACAGAACAACAGGCATGATTATCGTTTCGTATATTTTAAGATTCAAATTCCTCGACAGAATAGCGCGACGACAAGAGATTTTGAACCGAATAGTAACACGAATTTCCTGCTTTAAGTCGACATTTAATTTCTTCGTGAATATGATTTTCATCTGTTAATATTGATCCTAGATATTTGAAAGTATCCACTTTAACACATCCATAATTTGCTGTATTCCGGTCCCGACGCACTTCCATGCATTTAGTTTTCTCTGCATTTACTTCTAAACCCATGTCCCTGCAAGCGTTTAATAAGATCTCTGAATTTCTTTCTATTGTTCTCCTATCATCCTCTATTAAATTTACATCATCAGCATATGCTATAACCTGATGAATACCGTTCAACTCTAGGCCCTGGTTGCTATCTTTGATTTTCCTTATAGCGTATTCCAGAACGAAGTTAAATAATAATGGCGACAACGCATCTCCTTGTTTCAGGCCATTTTCGACGTGAAAGCTCGTGGACAAAAATTTTCCTACCCGGACTTTACTTTGGGATTCATTTAAACATATCTTAATTAATCTAATTAGCTTTCTCGGTATTCCAAGTTCTGTGAGAACGTTGTAATGTTATAATGTTTCTCTCCTAACCGAGTCGTACGCCTTTCTAAGATCAATAAATAATCGATGTACCGGGGTATTGTATTCCCATTTTTTCGATTATTTGGCGAATGGTAAATATTTGGTCTATAGTTGATCGATTTCGTCTAAATCCGCACTGATAATCTCCAATAATTTCATCTGCGTATGGGGTCAATCTTGATAATAGAATATTTGAAAGGATTTTATAGGATGTTGACAGAAGAGAGATGCCTCGATTATTATTACAGTCGGTTAGTCGCCTTTCTTGTGAATTGGAACAATGATTGATTCTTTCTACTCTTTTGGCAATTCTTCCATGTTCCAGATAAGGAAAATGAGTTTGTGTATGTTGTTTCACAATTTTTCGCCTCCAGCTAAAATTAACTCAGACAGAATTTCATCTACACCCCGAGATTTGGGTTTCTTTAATTTCTTTATAGCGGTTTCTACTTCTATTCGATTGGGTTCTAGAATATACGGTTCTGGGGTGTGTATCTCCTTTTCTCCAGTGGGCGCGGTGGCTCAGTGGTAGAGCGTTCACCTCTGGTGTTAGGGGTCCCGGGTTCGATCCGAGCCCCCGCCAAGTGAACTTTGTGGTGGACAAACACCGTGCTCGTGGGTTTTCTCGAGGTTCTTCCGTTTCCTCCCGCTTTCTTCGTTCCAACATTTCACTCATCTCTCATCATCACCGTCTCCTTTAGCCTAACCGGCATAACCGTGGGACGTAAAACTCAAAGATTTCATTTCCTTTTCTCCACGCACACTAGGTTTTGGTTGCGTGTTAAGCAAACCGTCAAAGAAGTCTTTCCGTCTATTTAAGATGCTATCCGTATCAGTGAGAACTGTACCGTCAGATTTATTAAATATATAAGCACGAGGTTGATAGCCTTTCTTAAATTCGCTGATCCCCTTATGCATGTCCCACATGTTTTTATTTTTACTAATATCTTCAAGTTCCTTAATTAAAGCTTTCAAAAAATCGCGTTTCTTTGTTCTAAAAGTTTTGGAAGTTTCCCGCCTGATATCTGCGAAATTTTGTGTAGTTATTTCATTCGGATCTTGTAGCCAGTGTAATTTTGCCTGTTTTCTCTTCTCTGCTAGTTTAATGCATTCTTGGTCGAACCATAGTTTGTTCCTACGTACTTCCGCGTGTCCCAATTTTTCTTTTGCTGAAATGTTAATGCTATCTCTAATTTCAATCCAGGTATCCTCAACACTAGTGCACTCCGAATCTTCTAAAGCCGAGAATCTATTCGAAACTTCAATCTGGTATTTCTCTCTTACCTGGCTCTCTTCTAATTTCTTTAAATTGAATCTCTCCGTTTTCGGACAATGAATATTACATTTATTCAACGATAACCTCTCTCGTATTATCGCTGCTACCAGGTAGTGATCAGTGTCACAATCAGCCCCTCTAAACGACCGGACATCAATTATGCTAGATTGCCTTCTTCTATCTTCTAAAACGTGATCAATTTGATTATGTGTTTTTCTGTCAGGTGATGTCCAAGTGTATTTATGAACGTCACGATGTGGGAATTTTGTACTCTTCACGATTAGGTTTTTGGATGTTGCAAAGTTCACGAGTCTAACACCTTTGTCATTACTTTCCTTATGCAGACTTTCGTTCCCTATAATAGGTATGAAAATGTCGTCTCGTCCTATCTTCGCATTGAAATCTCTAATAGAATTTTCATATGGTATCGCGGGAGTTGATCAAATATCCGTTCCATTTCTTCGTAAAAACTGTCTTTTATATCGTCATCCTTATCTTCAGTTGGGGCATGTACATTTAAAACAATAATATCACACCACCGTCCCTTAAGAGTAATGAAAGAAAGTCTTTCAGTAACAAATTTAACCCGTTTAATTGCTGGTAATATTCGTTTGTGAACGAAAAACCCTGTTCGTAACTGGTGATTTTTATTTCCTTTCCCGTAAAAGAACGTAAAATTTCCGGAATTTACAGATCCATTTCCTTCCCACCTAACTTTCTGACCTCCTACTACGTCCATTCTGTATTTCTCTAACTCATTCGTTACGGATTTTAACGTGCCTGCCCTATAAAGACTTCTAATACTCCAAGTTCCAAATCTCATGTCCATTTTCTTTTGCTGAGGTCGTGTCCAGTCCTTGTCTCAGGCTTTTGTGAATATTTCTGAACAAGTGTCTTTTTTTTACAGGATGAGGTTGTTAGCCTCACCCAAACCCCCAAGCTGGAGGACCACTCCTAGTCGGCTGTCCGCGACTGCTTATTCAGTATATTCGCAGCTAACCTCTATACTTAGATGCCTTCTCCTGGATTCGCAACCTGAGGACGCACCATTCCGTGGTGACAGAAACCCACGTTACACGGATTTGGGATCAATATCTTGATAAAATTAGAAGTCCTCTTAAGAACGTTAAGATATATTTCTTTTATCAGAATCTCATCGCTACACACTCACTCTACAACGTCTGATGAATATATATAACCCAAACCATTACACTTCCTCCTCTGTATTTTACAGTAGGCTGGAAGTTCTTGATATTTATCTCTGTATTTATTTGTCGAATACTATTATTCTGCCATCATATTCATACAGGTTTAACTTCAATTCGTCGATAAACAACATATTCCCACCAGTTTTTGGGTTTATCTTCGAAAGCTCTAGAAAATTTAAGTATCTTATACTTCTTAATTTGAATAGTACATGATTTCTTTCTAGCAATTCTACCATTATATTCTTTCCGTATTAATTCTACATGATACAATACACTGACCAGACAAAATATTGTTACCACCTACTACTATTTGAACAAAGTTGTTGAGCTCTACCGAATATTCGAAACTGCATATTAAAAGTATTCTATTGCTTTGTAGTCGTAAAGTAACATTTAATCACAAATATTAAAATATGTTATACTTACTATTAACATATTAGGTAACTTCACAATATTTTACAAACGCAAGCAAACGAATAGAAACGTTAAGAATACAATAAAGTCCTCTTTATTAGTTGCCTGTCCAAATACTTTCTTCTACTAGAAACAAATGTCAACGTAGCACACACTATCTTGTAAAACAATAGCGGTCGTTTAAAAGTGGGTTCAGATTATCATTTGTAGAAAGATTCTAGCCTAAATTTATGTCACAAATACTCCTTTCTATTTGAAAATATTGCATGGTATATAATATGTGGAATATAAGTTGGCTGCCATGATCATTTAACGCAGTTTTAACACCAATACCAACCTGTAACATTTACTTTTCCTTTGTCCACTTGTCTCTTTGTCACTGTCCTGTCATGATACTTTATTCTGTTAGATACATATGTCAAACACCATGTCTCATAAACAGATGGCTGTGTGTCAAAAATTAGCTCACATTCTCATTTGTGGGAATATAAAGCCTAAATTGAAGTGTAACATCATAACGTTTTCCATTAAAATATGTGCGATCTGAAATCTAGCGGAATTCAAGATGGCTTCCACACAGACCACACTCCAAACTAATGCAGTTTTTGCAATAATACCAATTTGCAACATTTGATTTTCCTCCGTACACGCATGTCGTTATTATTGTTCTGTTCGAATACATTTTACTAACTCTGTATGTATTTATATTCTTACAGTAAAATTAAAGAAACGCTTTCAATAGAATATTATTCATATAACATGTGTTTTTATACTTTAATTCAGGGCCAGAAATGCAGTTTTAGGACTAAGGGAACATTTACTAATAGATAAAGTCTGATTGGACTATGTCTCGAGAATACAAACTCAGAGAGACACGGATGAAAGCAAAGTTTCATCGAGAACCGACTTAAGCTATAGCTATTGTTGCAGAACAAACAGTAGTCAAACAAAATTAAGATCACCATTCAAGTTTCCTTTTTGTTTCTAATAACCACTGATATTCTTCCTTCTGTTGGACAAACACTTCTACTTATTAAGGGGACACTATCCCCTTGTGCATCTTTGATTTCCACTCCTGTTTTGATTTCAGGCTTTCTGGCTGTGGGACCATTTCTATCCGGCCCCTTTTCACTCGAGCCCTTTTCTCGCGGGACCCTTTTGACCCTGAACTTTTAGACGCGGGCCCTTTTGACTGAGGCCCTATTGACGCGGGGCCATTTTGACTCGCTCCTTTCTGTCCTCCCGCCCTTTTGTCCGGGCCCTTCTGACATGAAATCACAGATCCTGAGAAATAAATTTAAAAAAACAATTTCATTTACCAGGGGGAGAGGGTAAATCTTCTGCTTACGTTTGCTTAACTACGGAGGAGAAGGTCTACTAATATGACTAAAGATGTGATTACGTCATACTTGAACAAATTTACACAATGGAAGAAAGTAAATTAGAATATAACATTTTTTTAAATTTAAGCATTTCAAAGATTCTCGTAATTTAGTAGCGTCCCGAATTTTCATTTTTGAAATATGGCAACCCTATATTAAGCACAATTCGATATGAGCATAGGTTAAAAATTTCGAACAGATGCTTGAGCCTCGGAGCCAAGGCCATACCCATCCAGTCGGCACCTATGATGTACGCAATTACCGATGCTCAATACTACATTTTTCTATAGTTTTGGAAGTAGAACATTACTAATATGTTTTGAAATGGAACAAAATATCTAGTTTAAAGTCCCACGATTATGTACCGAAGCTAAGGGAGACGGTGATGATGAGAAATGGATAAAATGGTGTAATAAAGAAGGTAGGATGACCTACGTACACGGTGTTTGTCCACCAAAAAAGATCACATGGCTCAATCTGGGATCGAGCCAGGGACCGCGTGCACCAGAAGTAAACGCTCTACCACTGACCCGCTGCGGCCATAACATGTTTGAGTTTACTTTTCGCTTATCAGCCTCTTATGGACACAACTATTCTTCGTATGATTTCGCAAAATCCAATCATTGGCTGCCGTAAACGAATCAAATGATGACCAAAGTAAATCAGACAGTGAAGTTCTTACACGTTGTAACAATTCATATTATGCTCTCGGTCGTCTTCTAAACGCAGAAATGCATTGCGATTCAGCACCAATGACACATTTCTTTGTCTACAACAAGTTTTGATAAGAATGACACTTGTGTGGCTTGAAAACCAGTAATAACTACAAAAACGGGAACAACCGGTTCAGAAAACGACGTACTGTAGCTATATGCTACAGGAGCTGATCAGCGACATATTTACTGACGCCAAGAAATTCAAGTGCAAGATGTATTGATTTTTCCCTTTTCTCTTTACATGCTATTAAAAAATCAAGTAGTACCGGTACTTGTGCACGACTCTTGCGCAAAAGTCTGGTTCTTGGTCTTGGTCTTGGTCTTGTATGCAAGACTCTTGCAAAAATTGCAAGACCAAGACTCTTGCGCTCATCACTACTCGTCAGCACGGAGTCAACATAAGACGTGGAACTATATTTTAAGGTGGAATCCAAGAAACAATATGATTTCACATTTTTTAATGCTCTCCCATCGGGGTTCCGTGCATGTAGCGCCCGTAGATTTAGCGCCCAGTGTTTCTGGCTCACAGAAGGAATTTTCTATTGATCTTATCTCATAATCAGGGATGTCCAGTTCATTTTACCACTCTTTCCACAGGTCGTTAATTCCTGTTATTTTCTTACATCCATGTTCAGTGTACTTAGCGTCCACTAAGTAAAACTGTTATGAGGAGGGAGAGAGAGAGAGAGAGAGAGACAGAGAGACAGAGAGAGAGAGAGCAGCCGATAGCACTGATTATGACGCTTCAATGAATCATCACCTCCGGGGGAGAGGGTGACACGCAAACAGGCTTGCAATAATCGGAGTTAGACGGCAGTAAAACATCATAGTGTTCTTCTTGCCTCCATTAATTTGTGTGATATTCCTGCTGCTGAATTTTGCTTTTCTCGAAACAACATAAATATGGCATAGCACTATGTTGGCCCAAGCCCTTAATGACCCCCGATATATATAATCATTTTATGTATATATGGAATAACATATAATTTTCAATAAATATTTAGAGAGAGAAGACAAGCTTTGGGAGGACCGTGCCCCCTATATATTGTGTGTGTGTGCCAGATCCAAAGATTGTATAACTGTACGCCATGGTATGCAATGCTCTACCAATATTTAAATGTACTATAAACCAAGATTACATATGTAGCTTTTAATGTGAAAAATATGTAAAACAGACGTAATCTAGAATACTGCAATGAGGATAAGGCATACAAAAAACGGTGAACATATTCTCACGACTGAAAACCGGGACAAAATGTAAACTGGCGAAACACCGGGATAAGAGTCTTCATGGAGACCACGGTGGTTCAGTGGTAGAAGCACTCACATCTGGTTCATGGGGTTCCTGGTTTGATCCCATCTTGCGTCAAATGGGCTTTGTAGTAGTCAGACGCTGCGTGCATGGATAAACTCGGGGTTCTCTCGTTTCCTCTCACTTTCTTTATTCCACCATTTCATTCATTCTAACAATCACCATCTCCTCTATCCTACTCCTATCTCCTTAATCGTGGGATGTAAAATCCAAAGATTCATTTCATTTCAAGAGGTTCCAAATCGGGACTGTCCCGGTAAAAACCTGACATATGGTAACTCTGACTATATAACAACATCGGGTTCGATACTAAAAAAGAAAGAAAGTCAAATTATCATATGGTATTACACAGTTTCAGAAAAAACATCTAACAAGCTAGCCGCATTAAGCCTGATACATATTTCATAACTTTATGCGTAATATAAATCTATATAGTTAAGGTTCCTGTGAACTCCCCCTTGTCCGAGCACTTCGCCTTTTCGCCACCAGATGCTCACTTTTTCATTTAGCAATCACTGCTAGTGCCTCTACTGGGAAGAACTGAAAGATCGTACCGCTCAGTTTGAATGTGTCCAGGATATCCACACTTGAAGTGGGCGGGGAGAGGAATCCAACAGTTTTTTTTTTTCGTGCACCTGCAGTCAGTCAGAGTCTATTTATACAAGCCGTGTTGTTCAGCCGCAGGGCAAAACCTCAACCATTGATGAGTAACATAAATCTTTTCTTTTTGTAGGTAGGAATAGAGTTTTGTACGAAAAACGGGAATTAGGTTGCAGAGAATGTCATTCACATCGCGTTGACAAATTATCTTTCGTACGTTTATCACATGAAACTCTTTCCTTTTTTTGATTATTACCAGAATATGAGATAAAAAGAACCTAAATGGTTCTTTGTATACAGAAAACAGACAAACAATACTAATATTTTCTTACATATCAGTACTATATGATTCTTTTTTCTGAAGTGTGTGATGCATGAAAAATGGACAAAATGAATTTTGACTTTTCTATTTGTCCCTATCCTTCTGAGTAGAGAGAATGATGTGGCGCAACTAAAGGGCCTGCAGGGCCCGCAACATTGAGAGGCCCAGAACAGAAAGAGGCCCATTTCAGTTTCGAAGTTAAACTTTATAATGTTAAGATGTTAAAAATTATGTGTTGTTCCAACTATATCTCATTTTTACCTATGAAGACGGTAACACCTGAGCGATTATTTAGTAAATTAAATGCCAACAAAACTTTTACTGACCAGCGAAAACATTATGACCACTCGCTACTTTTTGAACGAAATCATCTAATCATCAGAAGATAAGAGCTACAAGGCATAACACAACCGCACGCCAAACACGACAAGAATCTCATTCGATTAGTCAGTGTGATGCTTGTGCCTTGAATGGGGAAGGACGACGATATATCAGGGTGACTAAGTGGCTGGGAGCTTCATTTCGGAAACAACGCGACTTGTCGAGTTTTCGCGATCTGCCGTGCTTATGTATTTCAAAGATGGGAAAAGAACAGTGAAACCAGCATCGAACCAAACAACAAAAAGTGGGACGACCACACCTCATTAAAAATGTCGGATGTCGTAGACTCTCGAATTTGGTATAGCAGAATAGACGAAAACTATAGCACAATATAATAATAATAATAATAATAATAATAATAATAATAATAATAATAATAATAATAATAATAATGTGCATTTTTTTTTGCATATGAGCAAGTTGTGACTCACTAGATAGAACATAGAAAGTCAAAACTGTTCTCTGTAAATTTTACGTGACTCATGAATATGGAAAGAGGGGGTCCGTTTAACATTTTTGCGGGGAGGCCCATTCGTCCTTACTTACGCTACTGAGAGAATGTAAGGTAAAATAATAACACCAATATATATATATATATATATATATATATATATATATATATATATATATATATATATATATAGATAATCCTGGCGCAACAGTCCCTTGTGATCTGAGCCTGCAGCGGGCTTATGTTAGTAGTAAGCACAACCACACCCAACGTCGCCGGCTGTCTAGATTGAAATCCGCTATCTTTTAGTTTCCCAACTTTTCTCTCGATATTTGGTCAATACAGAAATGTTTGAGTGCCACACCGGGAATTAATCCCTGGACGATACACACCGTATCACTTTCGCTAATCATTTGGTAAAATTCAGGTTAGGGTGGTACTGAATTAATTTTGGAATATGCCATTTCTCATAAGGTAAAGTTCAAAAGTATTGTGACATAATTAAAAAGCTCATTATCAACCACGTATTCTTGCCTCTAATATCTCTAAAAGTTTTCGAGTTATGTGTCAAAAATGGTTGAAACACTTGAAGTTAGTTTAGTAACTTGAAGAAGATAGTGGACTTATACATACATGATTAGAATAGCTCCAATTTTTATTTTTATTCTTCTTTCTCGTAAAGAAATACAAAATCATAATTTCAACCATTTTGGTACATTTTTCATAATTTGAAGCGCGAACAGCCGGTTTCTTTCCTTACGTTTTGAACTTGGGATTTATATTCTCCTTGTCACTTATCGTGAAAGTCATATAATAACATGGGTCACAAAGCTAGAATATCTTATGCGACAGAGGTAATGACAATTTTTGTCATTTCATCTCTCAAGATCTGCTAGATTTGACATTTATTGAATGATATCGGTTTTATAATACGAATAAATTTTTCGCAATAAGGTGCGTATAGTGGTCGTAAGAAATGGCAAAAGCTACCACTGACCTTTATAGTTTGACTCATGCTTTTTCGATCATGGTATTCCTCTTAAATTTTGCAAAGGACAGTATCATTTTAATTATCTGAACCTAATTTCCTAAAGCATCTCATTCGTACGCTAAAAGAAAGATTTCTATTTTTTATGTATAAGAATTCAGGGGATGCAAATTTATTCAAAAATCCTTTACAATTAAAGCCGCCTAAACAGATATTCCTTCGAGATTTCTGTATTTTGAAAACAATTCACGATTTCAGTTCTTTGTATTTACTTGTTTCCATGTTTATTTATATCAATACTGTATGATCAGTTCCCAGAATTATTTTAGTTCCCCGGTAAATCCATTTATAACAAGCTCCAAATACTGCTACAATTTTAATGTGGTTTCAGGAGAATCTGCATATCTCATCCTTTTGTTACTCTCTATATATTCATCTACTACGTAAACAAACATCAGTGAAAGAAAGAGGCTGAGAGCTAACATGTGCTCCGTGAGGAACGTTGTCATACCTTGCACTGATATATCTAGAGAGTCTAGTGTTGCCACGAGACGAAACGAGACAAGACGAGACTTCTGGCTGTGTCGTCTCGTCTAGAAAAGATGTGTCAGTCTCGTCTCGTATCGAATGGTTCTGTCTCGTCTCGTGGCAACACCAGAAAGGCTGAGGCCCACAAAAGAGCTGTTAAACCAAGTGGTTAAAATTATAACTTTTAACCTAGTTTGGTTAACAGAGCACAACACAAAACCCGACTGCAATCCTCCAGCAACGACTGCTTAGTTTCGACTGAACCCGTAATTACTTCGATAGGAACATTTGTCAATACCGTCAGTACAGACGAAAGGCAAGATTTCCCCATTTATTCTGATATCCTTTTTTCAGAACCCCTGGCGCCACTTCAACAAATAAGGATGCCTATGTAACTTTCCCATGTAAAAAATGGTTTATCTTCGAATAACAGCATAAAAGGATAAAAAAGATAAATTTTATTGTCAAATCAGAATCTTTTTCGAAACTCAGTGTCGAGAAAGGCTGACACGTTTCTGTCTTGGTTCGGAACGAGAAAGACCATGAAACAATAGTTAGTTACTGATAAAATTGCCACTTCTACGCATACTTGTACTTCTATTAAAGGATTTTTATACGTAGATATCTCCACCAGCCCCCGGAATAAAATCTTCTGAAACACTGATCTCAATGAACGCTTTACATTGTATTTGAATCTGGAGCACTATCACAAAATAATTAAACTTGAATCGATTGAAAAATGGAAGTGAAAGCTGTTTGTAAGAATCATTTTTAAAAAGTGCTTTAGGTATTCCCTGTTCTTTGTAGGGTTTGAAACGTTGAATCATTTGGATCATTTGAAATAATAAAAGATGGTATACATTTCGAAGGCAAATAATTTATTCCGAGTTAATAAATTTTTAAGCAAATTCAGAAACTGTGTTTGTATTTTTCGAGACACGAGACAAGACGTTTTACGAAACGTTTCTTATTGTATCGTGTCTCGCTTCAAAGAGTCCTGTCTCGTCTCGTTGCAACACTAAGAGAGTCTTACGCATTATCTTTCCAAGAAAATGAGCTAGAAACTTGAAAAGCACATTCAGTCAATTGTTATCATAGAATATACTATGGGCATAGCCGCTGATGTGTAGAAGGTGACACAGGCGGAATTTGTTTTTGGCGAGTTGGAGCAATGGGCTCTATTATTTGGATTGGAAACATTGGTTCAAAAATATTTTACATTTAGCATACATACATATACACATATCATACGCACACACACACACACATACGTACATGTGTGTTACATATACTTTAATTAATGTGTGGATCTAAGGACAAGGTCCGGTTCGCCCACCCAAAAACCGCCTCTGGGAGGTGGATTGGAAGCGCACCCCTGAAACATAGAATTATGCTAATCGTAATCTTCTGAGATAGACTACCCCCCGAGGAATAAGTAAATAAATAAAAATAGTTTATTAATGTTTATCTTCCGTATACGATTAATTGAAAAATTTTAGTGTCTCAACAATGAGAACCATATACAGTGTAAAGACCTAGTGCGTACGTTATTTAAATTTTGATATGCAAATGTCATATCAAAATCTTTGCATATCAAAATGGAAATTATATGTAAATGTGTAACCACATATACTTTATATCAATTCATTTAAATATTTAATCATGCATAATTAGATGTTAAAAGCCAACAAGATGTAAATGCTTCGTATTAAATTCACGTCATTTTCATGGGAAGAGATGGAAGAACTTCGAGTACAAAGTTTTTTTTTTTTTTTTTTTCTGGAAGAGCATTTCAAAATTTTCAAACTGAAGTTCAGCAAACTCATAGCCTCCAGCGGAACACACACGAACAGCAACTAAGATGGTACAACTGTTTCCAGCTTACTATGAGTTTCCAGACTAGATTTTGGACTATTCAGAAATAATTGTATGCAGGACTACAGCTATATGTCAAGGACTAGTGGATGAGAGATGGGTTGGCTACTCTCCAATATAGCGCCGTTCAGTCGTGTACATGGCTATTGTATACTAGTCACACAGTAGTGTTGTTTTTTGGGAACAATAAGGTGCTAGAAACTCTCTTGATGACGTATTTTGTCACCTTACCCGCCCTCCCCGCCACGGCTCTAGGCCGGTAAAAACGAAGCTATCGCCAGCTTCAACGCGGAGTAATATGTTTTTGAAATTGTGATTTGGTTTTTGAAAATTTGTTTTTATTCAAATTTAAAAGGTTCTTGGATGCACCCGTTTATAAATTATGATTATTTAACACGGTATGTCACATGTCCGACAGTATCACGTACTCTTTCAGTACGTTTTAACAGTACTATTTACAGGCAGTTGTTTGAACTCGTTGAGCGGTGTTCGTCTGCAAAGATGGAAGGGGCTTCCTGCCCACCAATGTATCCGGAAGACATATTAATTAATTAACCACCCCTAAGGTAATGACAGTCATGTATTATAATGTAGATATATAGTAAATTGTATAATGTTATTAATCTAAGGTTTGATTTTGCAGCATATTTGTTCAATAAGCAGGGATGAGTGAAATTCAGTAAAAGTTTGTATTGAGATTACACCCCGCTGCAGACTGTGTTTGGGTATAGATGTCACTACCTGTCACGTGAGTTCTTGATGGAAGGGGGAACATGTATTTTTTCTAATATGTTTTGTTTTTCTAATTGTTTAAATAGTCTTCCGGTACATGACAAGTGTTGTGTTATATATTAAAATATTCATAGAAGATCAAAGAATCATGTAAAGTATGTGAAACTCACCAGAGATTGTATATAAATGTAATATTAGGGCATAACAGTGGTGACCTATTTAGGAATTTCGGTTGTCACCAACAGAGAGAAAGAACGTTGACCATAAGAAAACCGGTAGACTGAAGGTGAGTCTAGGTTTTTCAAGTTCCAGCGAGCCTAATGACTAGGATCGCAGGAGAGGTCAAGAGACACTTCGTTAGGAACATCGAGTGACTTCACGTCGCTCAGTGAGACACTTTAGTCAGTGATACAAGACACTTCGTTCTTAGTTTGAACACAGGACACATCGTTCAGTGACACTTCGTTCCATGTCAGGAGACACTTCACGTCGCTCAGTGAGACTTTACTTCGTTTGAGTTCTAAGTGCATAGAACACTTCATTTAGTGACATTAAATTACCATGTCTTTGCTAGTGTAGTAGCAACTACTATGACATGTATCACATAGTGCTTAGATAGCAAAAAGGGGAAATATCTTCTATATATGACCCCATCGGGAGTGTATTTTTTTTTTAGTAACTTGCTATAGTTACAGTTGCGTACATATAGTTAGGGGTGTTTCGTTGTACACCAAGACCAACTATTATCGGAGAACATGTACGTATTATAAAGAGATTAATAACGAGTGTTGGTGGACTCACCGTGTGGCTCACATTTACAATGAGCACACTTCCAACCAGTTTGTTTTGTGTCTAATACACAAATATGTTAGAAGATATGCCATCAGCAGAAACATTTATTTTTTTTTTTAACCTGTGCATCGCAAATTAGTGCACCACAAACATATTTTTTTTAACCTGTTAAAGTTAAATAGTGGGACTTTTTGCACCACAGAGCAACAAATACAGTAAGGCGTGACGAGCCTATGTCACCTTTACTGTAATAGTGATGACAGTAACTCTCAACTTGTAACAGAGAGATACCAATGCAGAGATCGACGAAGACAACGTGATCTTCAAGACTGATCATCAAAAACCGTAATATGTGGGATAAAATCACGTCACGCATATACGGAAGAATGCGTGCAGATGGGAGGATCCAGACAACAGTGAAGACTGGACTCATGCAGGACATATCTGTGAAAACTACAAACTAAATCACGCGTGGACTAGAACTATTGGTATAAGTAAAACATATTGGCCACTAAAATGAGTATCATTTTTTTTTCTTTCTTTTCGTGCACAAGTGTTGTTTGTGAAATCGAGTGTAAATAGTTCAAATTCAATTCCGCCGAGGATATATTAAATAGTTATGAAAATCTACTTATACGTCTGTTACATACTACAATTCCCGTACAAATCCTGAAGGTTTACTTGCTGCCTGGTGAGTACAAAAATATCTAAAATGTTTTGTGACTTCTGTTCTTTTCAGGTGGACTTCGTTCGGCGACTTCATTTAGCTTACTGCTAATAGTACTCCTTGTTAATGTATTCTGTTGGTAATCCTTAGACTCAAGCTCAATGTTACATGAGTCGCTACTATTTCTGTAGCCCATGAGTCGCTTCGAGAGCGTACAATCAGGGTAGGGAAACATGAACTATGAGACCTATGTAGATCTCAAAATCGGGATTTTCTGTTTAATTTTAAAAGTAGCATAGATCTACATAGGGGCAATTTTGATTATTCTATCAAAATTAAATTTTTGTTTTTTTAAAGAGTCTCAACATTTTTTGTTTTAACTCAGTCTCTACCGCAACCAAACAGTTCATAGTTCATGGAACCCACGAGGACAGACAGTCTTCTCAGGTGTGACGTAAGACTGCTGTCAAATGTAGAGAGAGAGACACACCTCACCATCACTGGTACGCCTTCCTCTTCTCTCTACAGAGCCTCACGCAAATTTACATGCTGGACACTTCATGTCGTATGCAAATGTCAGCACACCTGTGCTTGAAAGGTAAATTCTTCATGTGTCACCGAGCCTGGGGCTCCTCACACCTTATTCAATTGGCTCCCAAGCGTGGGGCTTGATGGACGTCTCCGTCCTTATTCAACAGGTGATCCTGCGTTCCTGGCGGAACTTCCCTAGTTGCGGACAAAATTTCATACTATAAACTCTTTTCGGCTCTCTCCCTCACGGTAGTTTTTTTTAAAATCTATTATCTACTCCCTTGGAGTAACTGTTGCTCTGTATTTTCACGGGCTTGCAACCGTCAGAATGAATATCTTGGCTGCCTTCCCTGCTACCCAATCAGCATGCAATAGATACATGCAATAACAATCAAATCCCACACAAACTACTCTACCCATCAAATATTTTAACATGGAAAGTTCTTTTACGCAACGTATTTCGTTTGTTTAAAATGGAATAGACCTAAATACATCTTTTTTTAATGTTCTTCTGGAGATTCGATAGCGAGACCGCTCACATCAAAAAATGAGAGAATTAGTGCTCTGACAATCTGGTAGAAATACAACATGCCATATGTACATTACTGTGATTACATTGCTATTTATTCAATGATTATTTTGCTTAGAGTTTTCTTACTCTCCAGGGTACTCATCAAGGATATCTTCACTTATGTCGCGAAAAAATATTCAGCTTGCAAATTTATTTCGAGAACTTCTCATTCCCTAATACATGTTTATACTCTCAATTTGTGCGTTCAACCGACAAACTTACACAGAATCTCAACAGAGTTCAAATGTGAGGTGTCTGCTGTGAAACAAAGGTCAGTTATATGGGAGGGGATTTTAGAGTGCAGCTCTAGGAACACTGTGGGCTTTTAGAGTGTAATTCTAGGAACGCTGTAGGGGGCCATCCCGCTCCACCTGAGACAAAAAAAAAAAATGAAAAGGAATCTGGCGGCACACAACTAATTCACACTGGTTACAAAGCAGGCACAACAAAGTTCTGAATGAAATATGTTTATTTTTTTGCACTATTCCATTTTCCGAACAATAACATTTACCGATGATTTGTTAGCCCCTCCACCACAGCCACCATGAAAACAAATTCAATCGGAATTTGGCCAGCTCGTTTGATCACGAATAATTATCGTTTGATCCCAAGCATAATGACGTATTACACACAATTTGGCTAGGGCTTGTTAGCCCTTGATAATCGGCATGTACCATTCCATAGACATTGCAATCGTAAACAGGTAAGCAAAGCTTCGTTAGTTTCTGGTAGAAAGTATGACAGATAAAGTTGATTGTTTATTTAACAATGGTGGCCTCTAACAATGAAACTAACAACAACAACTGAAATCCACAAGTACCATTTCATAGATAACTCAGTGGTAATCCGATGGGTGTGCCAAGTTTGGTCAGTTTCTGGTACAAAATATAGCAAAGTTGATTCTTTGTTTAACGATGGTGGCCTTCAACAATGAAACTAACAACAATATGTGGAATCAACACGTACTATTTCCTAGATATTTCAATCTTAAATGGGTGTGCAAAGTTTGGTTAGTTTGTGGTAGAAAGTATGTAAGATAAAGTTGATTGTTTATTTAACAAAGAAGAAATCCAATGATTGTTTATTTAACAATGGTGATCTTCAACAATGAAACAAAAAAATATGTGAAATCGACACATACCATTCCATAGATATTTCAATCTTAAATGGGTATGCAAAGTTTGGCCAGTTTCTGCTAAAAAGTATGGCTGATAAAGATGATTGTTTATTTAATAATGGTTTCCTCTAACAAGAAAACTAACAACAATATGTGAAATCGACACGTACCATTCCATAGACATCTTAATCGCAAATGAGTGTGCCAAGTTTGGTTAGTTTGTGGTAGAAAGTATGGCAGGTAAAGTTGTTTGTTTATTTAACAATTTAGAAATCCATCGATTGTGTATTTAACAATGGTGGTCTTCAGCAACGAAACTAACAACAATACAAGAAATCGACACGTAGCATTCCCTAGATATTTAAAACTTAAATTTGTGTGCAAAATTTCATCAGTTTCTGGTAGAACGTATGACAAAGTTGATTGTTTATTTAACAATGGTAGCCTATAACAATGAAACTAACAACAATTTGTGAAATCGGCAGGTACCATTCCCTAGATATCTCAGTTGTAATCCGATGGGTATGCCAAGTTTGGTCAGTTGGTGGTAGAAAGTGTGGCAGATAAAGTTGATTGTATATTTAACAATGGTGGCCCTCAACAATGAAACTAACAACACTATGTGGAATCCACACGTACCATTCCCTAGATATCTCAATCTTAAATGGGTGTGCAAAGTTTCTTCACTTTCTGGTAGAAAGTACGGCAGATAAAGTTGATTGTTTACTTAACAACGGTGGCCTCTAACAATGAAACTAATAACAATGTGTGAAATCGGCACGAACCATTCCATTGATATCTCAATCGTAAATGAGTGTGCCAAGTTTGGTTAGTTTGTGGCAGAAAATATGACAGATAAAGTTGACTGTATATTTAATAATGTAGAAATCCAACGATTGTGTATTTAACAATGATGGTCTTCAACAATGAAACTAACAACAATATGTGGAATCCACACGTGCCATTGCCTAGATATTTCAATCTTAAATGGGTGTGCCAAGTTTGGCCAGTTTGTGGTAGAAAGTATGGCAGATAAAGTTGATTGTTAATTTAACAATGGTGACCTCTAACAATGAAAGTAACAACAATACGTGAAATCAACACGCACCATTCCATAGATATCTCAATCGTAAATGAGTGTGCCAAGTTTGGTTAGTTTGTGGTAGAAAATATTACAGGTAAAGTTGACTGTATATTTAATAATGGAGAAATCCAACCATTGTTTATATAACAATGGTGGCCTCCAATAATGAAACTAACAACAATATGTGAAATCGACACATAGCATTCCCTAGATATTTCAACTTTAAATGGGTGTGCAAAGTTTGGTCAGTTTGTGGTAGAACATATGGCCGTTAAAGTTGATTGTTTATTTAACAATGGTGGCCTCTAACAATGAAACTATCAGCAATATGTGAAATCGACCCATATCGTTCCATAGATATCTTAATCTTAAATGAGTCTGCAAATTTTGTTTAGGTTGTTGTAGAAAGTGTGGCAGAAAAACTTGATTGTTTCTTTAACAATGGTGGCCTTCAGCAATGAAATTAACAACAATATGTGAAATCGACACATACCATTCCCTAGATATTTCAATCTTAAATGGGTGTGCAAAGTTTGGTCAGTTTCTGTTAAAAAGTGTGGCACATAAAGTTGATTTTTTATTTAACAATGGTGGCCTCTAACAATGAAACTAACAAAAATAAGTGAAATCGACACGTACCGTTTCATAGATATCTCAATGGTAAATGAGTGCGCCAAATTTGATTAGTTTTTGGTAGAAAGAGTGTAAGATAAAGTTGATTGTTTATGTAACAATTTAGAAATCCAAAGATTGTTTATTTAACAATGGTGGCCTTCAACAATGAAAAAACAACAATATGTGAAATCGACACATACCATTCCATAGATATCTCAATCGTTCATAAGTGTGAAAAGTTTGCTTAGTTTGTGGTAGAAATTATGACAGATAAAGTTAATCGTTTACTTAACAATAGGGAAATCCAACGAATGTTTATTTAACAATGGTGATCTTCAACAATGAAACTAACAACAATATGAGAAAACGACACATATCTTTCCCTAGATATTTTAATCTTAAATGTGTGCGCAAGGTTTGGCCAGTTTCTGGTAGGAAGTATGGCAGATAAAGTTGATTGTTCATTTAACAATGGCGGCCTCTAACAATGAAAGTAACAACAATAGGTGAAATCGACAGGTACCATTCCATTGATATCTCAATCGTAAATGAGTGTGCCAAGCTTGGTTAGTTTGTGATAGAAAGTATGGCAGATAAAGTTGATTGTTTATCTAACAATGGAGAAATCCAATGATTGTTTATTTAACAATGGCGGCCTCGAACAATGAAACTAA
Source organism: Thermobia domestica (assembly GCF_964235325.1). Lineage (NCBI taxonomy): Eukaryota > Metazoa > Arthropoda > Insecta > Zygentoma > Lepismatidae > Thermobia > Thermobia domestica. The sequence continues at coordinate 248,443,099 of NC_137461.1, forward strand.
CAATATGTGAAATCGACTGGTACCATTCAGTAGATATCTCAGTTGTAATCCGATGGGTATGCCAAGTTTGGTCAGTTTGTGGTAGAAAGTGTGGCAGATAAAGTTGATTGTTTATTTAACAATGGTGGCCTCTAACAATGAAACTAACAACACTATGTGGAATCCACACGTACCATTCCCTAGATATTTCAATCTTAAATGGGTGTGCAAAGTTTGGTCAGTTTCTGGTAGAAAGTACGGCAGATAAAGTTGATTGTTTACTTAACAATGGTGGCCTCTAACAATGAAACTAATAACAATATCTGAAATCGACACGTACCATTCCCTAGATTTTGTAACGTCCATTAACCAGATCATATCCGTTTTTGCTTAATTTTTGAACTGTTTATTTTATATTTGATTGTTTTAATTTTATTAGTTGTATATGTTAACATTGGTGACGGTGGCGCCATCTATCGTTTTAGACACAAACTGTTTGGACGTTCTGAATAACCTTAAGCAATTGATATCATACACTACAAGCACTGAAAAACAACGTAACGTTCTATAATAAAAAGAACGTTACTTTACGAACCAATAAGTTAATCGCTTTACGAACCTTATTGTACATATTATACCTTAAAGTTACAGCCTTCTTAAAGTTACAGCCTTATGCAGTAATCAATTCCAATCAGATATTGAACGAGTATGGTGTTTCCTTGAGAATAATCCATCACTAAGTTGAACAAGCGCCTTTGAAGGCTAGTCGTCTTCCATTTTATTCTCTTCTTCGGTAATTCATCTCGCTACACTTGTTCGATGCAGTTGAAACCATGGTCTCATCCTTTTCCAATATCCATCCACAAGCAAGGATCTTTTGGAATTTCAAATTCGAAGCTTCTGTCAATTTACTCGTTCGTGTCTCTTTCTGTAATGTTGCTATATGAACGGGTATGTGGCGAGGAAACAAAAGAGGCTAGCGAAGAAATCGAAACGTAAGATCACCATAAGATGAAAGTCGCATACTCCAGAGACTACCTGATACGTAATGTTGATCAAAATAAATTAGGAATTCTTCAGCTTCTTCTGGTACGATTTGCTGTAAGTAATCCATCCCTTATGACCCTTGTCAGAGAGAAGGAAAAAAATCCGTCCACCATTCCATAGAAATCGGACTTTCTCATTCTCTCTGTAAAAATTCGCCAATCCCAACTGCTGAAGTATGTACTTCGTGTTCGTGTGACTTATTTCTTATTTCTGCGTAACAAAATTTAAAATTAATTAGTCACAGATAATTGTTTTATTGCATTTGCGACAGAAAATTTTTGTTTTATGGAGATACTTTCTTAGGCTGTTTCTTTTCAGTATGCTGGGAAGCTTCTATTCTCCGTGATTTCTTCTCAACGTTGGCGAACAGCTAACCAGACGAAATGAAGAATTTACGGCATTTCAAACTTTTTAATGCTTGTTTCTCGTTTGAAATTACGCTTTGATGATACAATACCATAAATGTTGAGTCCACTTACATCAGTTATGTAAAATACTGTCATAGGCCATTTTGTTCATTGTTTTGTAGTGTAACAGCGAGCTATATGATTGTTAGTGTGAACGTCTGATTTTGTTGTGCTGTAATATATGATAACTGAGTTTTAACCTCCGCTCTAGAAGTGACCACTTCAGGATAGTTGTGCATTGTGTTTTGCAATTGTAAAATGGCTCGCACCCAAAAAATGAGAAGTTGTTCGTCTACAGTCATATTATATGTAAGAATAAAATTATATTGCAGAGTGTGTGAAGAATCTGCAACATCACAAATTAGGAACAGTTCGTCATCAGGTATTCTAATAGCGCCGATGTTGTCATCAAAACATAAGGCAGCCTTTATAGGATCGCTTTTCTCCGGAGTTTTGCTTTTTGCATTAACTATAGGTGCTACGCTTCAAACTTCTAACCCATTCTCTGAATAAGAAACTACTCAACGTCTCATTTCAATATCGGTACCTGAACAAGAAACTTCAGTGGCATTTGTATATAAGTCTGCTAATATCTTATCGTCTGTCGGGAATCAATTTCTTCATCGTTTATTGATTTACCAAAAATGTTCCACCTCTTCCATCAATAGTGACGTGTATTGTTAGTGAACTGTTAGTCTACCACGTGCAATGATCAAAACACACTAACAATAAACAAAACTTTACATACAATCAGTGGCAAAGCCAGGATTTCTATTAGGGGGGTCAGTGTCCTACTCCGGAAAACTCCTTTTCTTCAATGTGGAGACTGAAAGCGCAAATTTAGGTTTTATTCTAGCAACTTTTTAAAATGTTGGTTCTTGGGAGTTCAGATCCCCGGAAACTCCCCCTGGATACGCAATTGCATACAATGGAAAAATTAATACAGTTTGATAGACAAAAGCTACTATTATGCTTCTGACAAGGGACTTATATAAGTGAATAAATAAAGAAAGGCTGCTACTAAAATAAGCAAAATTGCAAATAATTAAATCAATCAAACTACATAATAACACATAAAGTTGCAATATGTTATATCTGACTTCATTCGGACAGTTAGAAGATTATCAGAACATTAACTCCGCTACGAGCCACAATCTCAATCTATCCTCATATTTCTTCATTAAGGCTCGAGTTTAATGGACCCACTCTGTACCCAATGCTATAAATTTTAAAAACTATCACTTGACTCACGGAAATGAAAAAATATACTTAAATGACATAATACAAGAACACAACCAGGGAAATGTCATAGAATCTCAACACTTACTTAGAACTCCTCCGTGGCTAAGCTGTAGGCGTACGCGCCTTTGGCGTGGGAGACCCGGGTTCGATTCCCGGCGGGAGCTCATGTAGTTCGAATTTCACGTTAATCAGTAGGTTCATGTCTCATAGGCCTCGCTGCTGAACGGGACGTAAAACTCAAAATCAATCAATACTTACTAAGCCTTAGTAATTATTAAAGAAAGTATACGTACGAGTGCAATGGACGCACCTGGTAGTCCTAGGGTTAAAAGTGTATTCTTGTATGGATATTTAGATAGAGGAAATACTAGTTGTTGCCGAATTTCTTTAACTACTTGCGATATGTTCCATTATTTTCAAAGTAAGGTTTTAAATGTAATTGATTGCGTTTAGGGCGGCTTATAACACTGAAAGGAGTCGTTTTATAAACATGTTTATTAGAACGTTTTATTTTAATTTGATATAAAGAATTACCCAGCAAATTTTGGCATTTGAATTTTTTAACACTCTGTATTTACGATAGGAAATGAAGTTATGCAATTTGCATAAATAATTGCTGTTTTCCATGCAGTAGTATTTGCATTAAGGTGCGTGTAATTATTATTATTATTATTTAAAACTCTATAAATTTTAAAATAACACTGACACATGAATTCATATCCATAGCTATATGAAAATCTCATAGGTGATTTGGTAATGCTCTTAAGTCGTAATTAAATTGTACGTAATTACAGATGTACATGAAAAGTCAGAGTGTTAGAGCTGACGGTGCACGGTGGTGATCAGAAGAGGAAGAAAAGAACCCATTTCTTTAAACTTGCCTAAGGGTTTTAAAAGTGACATAACAATTGTGCAGCAAGAATAGCAGGATCTTTCAAGTGAAAAATCTTGGTTCTTTAGTCGTCAAAAGAGAGGGGATGGGGATAGATTATATGAGTACGAAATTACATCTATACAGATAAACTAGTTCTCTCTTTGGTTAACCCTAGCACACTGATAAGCATCAAATATTTTCTGGGCGCTAAGTACACGATATTATATGTGGGCGCTAAATCTACGGGCGCTAAGTATACTCCACGCCCATCGGGCTCGAAGCCGGAAACGCATATGTCCAAAGATACGTGAACGTGCAAACCACCACAATGGCAGAAATGCTATTCTACATTTGGAAGTTAAATTTCGCTTTTGTTTTAAAATATTCTGGCATGTTTATTCGCAACATATTGTCCTTGGGAGTAATAACACGTCAAGCTCCTTTGGTTTGGCGTGGAACAAAAAACATTTCGCAAAGTAATAACAAAATGTATGTAATTTAATAGAGCGGTCTAAACGGTACTCATTAAGAGCAAGTTGTCTCACTACTTTGGACAGAAAATCGTAAGGAAATCATTTTGTATGAAGATATATTTTGACGTTATGATTCGCAAACATAAAGAATCGTACAATATTAAGGTTTAACGAACAAAAAGTCCTGAAATGAGACTACATTAATCGATAGATACCATCGAGCTAAACAAATGATATGTATCAATGTGAATTCTCATGCGTAGTTTTCGAGAAAGTACAGAACTCTTTTCGAGAAGTCTTTCTTCTATAAATCTAAATAAAAAAAGATGCTGTTCGAGAATCAGGCCGCATATTAAGGCAAATGAGTTTCGTTTCACAATGTAAATCTACGGTAGACTTCCAAACTATACCAATTCGTTACTCAAACTTTAAATAGTACATCTGTAAAGCTTGTTACAATACAGAAGTAAGATCAAAGATAGAATCTGTTCCCTGCACGCTGAATCCATATCAAATAGCCACAGATCCTGTTCCTCTGAAGCTGAATCCACATTTAAATAGCCACAGATCCTGTTCCTCTGAAGCTGAATCCATATCAAATAGCCACAGATCCTGTTCCTCTGAAGCTGAATCCACATTTAAATAGCCACAGATCCTGTTCGTCTGAAGCTGAATCCATATCAAATAGCCACAGATCCTGTTCCTCTGAAGCTGAATCCATATCAAATAGCCACAGATCCTGTTCTGAAGCTGAATCCACATTTAAATAGCCACAGATCCTGTTCCTCTGAAGCTGAATCCATATCAAATAGCCACAGATCCTGTTCCTCTGAAGCTGAATCCATATCAAATAGCCACAGATCCTGTTCTGAAGCTGAATCCATATCAAATAGCCACAGATCCTGTTCTGAAGCTGAATCCACATTTAAATAGCCACAGATCCTGTTCGTCTGAAGCTGAATCCATATCAAATAGCCACAGATCCTGTTCGTCTGAAGCTGAATCCATATCAAATAGCCACAGATCCTGTTCCTCTGAAGCTGAATCCATATCAAATAGCCACAGATTCTGTTTCTCTAAAGCTGAATCCATATCAAAAAGCCATTACTCGGTATCTTGTATGTTTTTGTTCTACGAAGGATAATATTTAAACCACACTTCCAAATTGATGATTATTACTTCCGGTTGCAATAGAGGAATAGCATCAGAAGTGAAACATATTCTTGCGGATTGAATCAGCATCAGAAAGTAGTTATCTCTATCTATTTACGTTGCATCTATTGTAGGATCAGTCTTGTAAGCTAAAAATAGTTCATTTTCACTATTTCCACTTTGAACAGATAGATAGAAATCATTCTGTAGACACTAAGTCTGTATCAAATATCGCTCTGCGGAATCTGTTACGGTTTTTGCGCTATAGAAATAAGAATTGAAACCTGAAGTAGTAGTAAACTTCCAACTCCTCTGGTAGAGTGTTGCAGGTGATGATTGTATCTGTTCTCTTGAGACGCTAATCGATTAAAAGAAACCGTTTGTCACTCTCTATTAAAATGTTTCTTGTATAGTGATGAATGTTGAAACCGGAAACGGTTGATTTCTACCAATTCTGGTTTGAATAGAGAATTAACGGAGAAGATGTAATCTATTCTTGGGATGCTCAAATCGTTTCTCAATATCTCTTAGCGTTTTTGCTCCGGCATCTGTCGACAGACGGACATAGCCGTTCTACAAGATTTCCGACAGTTATACATTCAAGAATTCTCTCGTCAGACATTTCATTGTAATACTAGCAGGACTATATTACACAGTATGGTTAATGAGATGTAATTAGGGCCGTAACTTCTCGGGGACAGGGGGAAACTGCTCCCAGGGAAGCTCACCGCCGTTCGATGGGGGAGGGGAGGCATTTTAAGACAAAATTTTCTTACTCCATATACGATACGAACATGAAATTATAAATGAAGCATCAAACACGTTCACTACATTACATAAACAAAACAGCACACAAAAGATAAATAAAATAAAAAATAGTTTTTGATCCATTTCAGTAAAAAAATGTCTACTATTAGGGGCCCTAGAAATAGTATTTATTCGTGTGGCTTTGAGATTTGTTAATGTTGTCCCCTTAATTAATTTGTCATCTATGAAACGGGGCCAGGACGTAACCAACGGTCCCACAGATCTTGCCCTGCGGGGGAGCCAACAAGCTTCGGGGGCCCATAAAAAGTAAGACAAAGAAGGAAAGAGGGGGCTCAAGAATTAGAAAACCAACTCTTCTAGGGGGTCCAAATACGCTTATTAATGCTTGTCCCCCCAGAAAAAAAGCTAAGTTACGGCGCTGAATATAATCATGGTCAAATTTAATGGGTTGGGGGCAGTGTTAGCCGAAAGGGTTGGCTAGCTGAAGTGCGAAGTAGCTCAAGTGGTAAAGCGTTGGCTTCGCATTCGGGCGGTCCTGGGTTCGACTCCCGCTGCCGACCATCCTGACTGGGGTTTTCCAGAGGTTTCCTCAGTTCTACCAGGCAAATGCCGGGATGGTACCTAATACAGAGGCCCTGGCCGATACCTTCCCAAATCCTTTCCATTGTTGTTGTTTTTGTTGATGTTAGATATCCAGTATAAAATGGCCTCAGAGTTGTATCTGGTGATTGTTAAATAAATAAATACATAAATAAATAAAACAACCACAATGGATTTGCTGTCCTTTCACTGTAGTAGTCATTTTGTTATTGTCTTGTGGGAACTCCTTCAAATTCTCCTTTCTTCATATCTCTTGCTAGTTAGGAAGTTTTATATTTAAATAATCTGAATTATTCTTGGGAATTCTTTCAAGTTGAAGTGTTCCAGTTCGATTTATCTGCCTGTCGCTTAAACATTCTAAGAGAGAAATCGATGGACAGACGGTCGAAACACACAAAACTTTTTCCTAGGGATGGGCTCGAGCGAGTTTGAGCGAGTTTTCATTAAAACTCGACTCGACTCGAAATAGACATCTTTGATCTCGACTCGAGAACTCGACTCGAAAAATTTTCTCCAACTCAACTCGAAACTCGACCCGAATCTGACTCGACTTTCGAGTCCATTGGAGCCAAAACGAGCGAAATCGAGCAAAAGCTGTGTGTAGTTTCAAGTATTTTTTTTTCAAGGATCCTACAGAGACAAAATAATTATTATCAATGATACTTACTACTACTACTAAAATTTTATTATTATTATTATTATTATTATTATTATTATTATTATTATTATTATTATTATTATTATTATTATTATTATTATTATTATTATTATTATAACAACGCAGTGTATAAACATGAAAGATTGGCGGTTTGTAGCTGAATACCAAGAACTAGTTGACTGCAGACCTCGGGAGTCGTGACGTCTATACCTAGAAAGCAAGGATATCTTTCACGAGGTTCTGGGTTTGAGTTCCAGAGGAGCAAGTATTCGGATTCGAGCCAAAAATTGTTAGGCCTAAAAGTTATAGGGCGCCGGTCAAACATGTTCAAAACTGTTCGATCCAGGTAACCTGGATCAGGTTTAGGGTCGTCAACGGCTCGAGTAGCTCGGCTCACAGCTCATTAACTACCGAGCCAACAGCTCACCCAACCTGGCCGGCTCGATCCAATGGCTCACCTGAACCAAGTCGGTAGCTCATCCCAACCGCGCCGGCTTGAGCTGTTCGCTCAGCTGAACCGACCTGACCCGGTTGGCATCACTACTCGGGTTGGACTTCAGCTTGGGCTCAAAACTTCGACCGTGCAGGTCTCAGTCATGATGGTAAGAACTACAGTATATACTTATATTGGTGCTCACGATATTTGAGGGTGTCTAGCTATAAAAATCAATTGTCGTCTTATTAATCGAGACGAGACGTGCAAATTCCCATCTCGTGAGCAACACTAAAAATATTCCAACTTACTGCTTACATTTCTCATGGGTTTCGCTTTTCAGTCTAATCAACAATGATTTCAAAACGAGTTAAAGTGAGCTGAACGAGCGAGCCATTTATCAAACTCGACTAGACTCGAAACTCGACCTCAAAACAGTGACTCGACTCGAAACTCGACTCGAATTCGCTTCGAGTTTCAAGTCGAGTCGAGTTTTAGCGCGACTCGTGCCCATCCTTACTTTTTACAGGTAACATCTTGACCAGTCTTAAGATCATTGCTAGACCATGACCTATTGTGTGTTTCAGATGTAAAGCATCACGGGCAGTAGCCAATGCTGTGCGATATTCCGCGCGGTGTTGCCGGATTTCGAACTCCCCTTTCCCTTCTCGCTCTTCCTCTAGTTGAGATTATTACACATACATTGGCAACATTATTCACAATGTAAATATACTATTCCAGCAAACTCAAAGATTTTGGCTGTGTATCCTAGAAGTATATATAGCAACTGAATAACCTACCTATTAACTTATTCCAGTGGAACTGCTAAACGTTCGTCTTCAACACTACTTTCACTGTCGTCTATGTCAATTAATATTTCGCCATTGTCTGAATCTGACTCTTGTAAATTTATTATTATGAGTTCCAAAAAATGTAAACACAAAAAATAATTCTTCGAGCTTCAGTTTGTAGTACTTTTTTTTTTTTTTAAGAAAATTCCGCACTTGTACTCGGTTTTCTTAAAGACATGTCAACTATAATTTTGGAGAACAAATGAACTACCACGAAAGAAAGCAACCCACACACTGATGAATTCTGTTTATGCTAGAAGAGAAGTTGCGTTCCTACACACACAACTAGCTCCTTTGCTTCCATGTCTGTTCCTATAATAACATACTCTTATACTTGATGTAGGTCTCACAACAATAATCCATCTGATTCGTAAGCAACACGATATAGTCGAGTTTGTTTCGGGTTGCAATAATTTATGACACCACTCAGACGCCTGGTGCTTTTGCATCTCTGCTAGAGGAGTAAAGAAGGAGTACGTAATTGGCCACACATACGTAAGGTATTGAAACGAAGAAAAAAAAATCATACTGAGTTTCTTCTGTCGAATAAGGAAGAATCTTGCATGAAGGCAATTTCAAAACAATATTACGAATGTCCCATACCTTCTGTTCTTATATATATATATGAATCAGATTGCAGAGGCTTGTTATTTAATTCGATCGCTTACTATTCTCAAGGGTGTAGAAACGGGGGAAAAGGGGGCCTTGACTTTCCAAACTATTTTTAGCCCCGAAATGAGGTTCATCTGGTATGTGTTTAGTAAACTTATTTAATAGCTAATGCAAATTAGGACCGTTTATAATAAAATACGATTTTTTAAAAAAAGAAAAAAGAAAACATCATCAATACAGTTTCTGTACCTAATTACAAGGACGCTGATTTCTCTGTAATTTTTTTTGGGGGGGGGGCATTCAGATGCAGAAAGCATAAATGATGATTTTAAGACAAATTGCATTCAAATTATGCCTAATATTGCAAATTTACAAATAAAATGAGGGGGCCCTGGCTCCCTCAGTCCCCCAGGAACGGCGCCCTTGCCTAATTAAAACAACTAACATTAATTATATGCTTTATATTCTCATTTCCTTAACTGGACGCTCACCGTGTGATCTCACTACTATATTATTGCATAATAATATCTGAGTTGACATTTTTTCGAGTTTTTTTCTCTTTAGTATTTTAACCTACATAAACACAAAGTCGGATAAACAGACTGCTAGAAACAGCATTTGTTTTCTTATGAATAGCTTATTGATTTATCTCTTACAATCCGGTTTTCAACTTCAGTACTGTCAAGATCCGTCTTTTAGAATATTAAAGTAGCATCGAGAAAACATAATATGTGTATAGTATACATGGTGAGTTAAAATGCTTTCATATTCTGAAAGAGGTCATTTGTTCTGTTTTTAATGTGTGAAAAGCTTTCCTCCCCCTGAAAGTAATGTTCCCCTAGAACAACCTGTTGGTTACACCCCTGATTATCCTTTAATAAAAGTTGAGTTCCATTTCCAAACCGAAGAAAAATCCACTGGAAATTAGATGGGACTCAACACTCGTTTTACTAATTGTTTTATATGGAAACCTTTCAAAGCGTGTATCATGACAACCAGTTGTCATAAAAAGATGTAGTTTTCACGTATGTGTTCGTAATTCTTTTCTCTAGTGAGCAGTTAATGTGCTAATACAATATTTCTAATAAGCGCCTCTGCTATTGTCAAGATTCGCAGTAGCGCAAGAAGTCAGCGTGCAGAACTGCTTGTCGCGAATTGTCAACACCGCTCAAAGCCAATTGGACGCCGCGTGAAGCCAACTCAAGGCCATGCCGCTTATCATTTGAAATCTACTATAGACAAGTATTTGGATAACGAGTACTGAACCCCTGATGGATTTCGAAGTCTAGTACTATTTGGGTATCGTTTAGTCTTAGCAGTCACTTTTGTACGGGTTACTAATAATTGTCAAAATAGAGCATTAAATTTTTTAAGCAAAGTTCATAATATTCACCGAATAACATTTTACAATATTTAATTTAACAACGCATACAATACGGACACAAAATAGAACGGCAACCGTAATCTTTACAAAAGTTTTCAAAATTACTTGCTGAATAGCCTCTAATAACAGCATCCTTCAACAAAAAGAATTCAGTTTGAAAAAAAAAACATGTCAACAAATGAAATTGGTGCTTACCATGCCATTTTTAAACATGTAAGGGACACGGGGCATAATATTAATTGGTGCAAAATTGAAGTGTTAGCAAAGGAACAAAGGACATTAATAAGAAAGTGGAAGGAGGCCAGGTTCATTGGAAAAGAGAAAAGCTATGTTATGAATTGAAATACAGGACTTAAAATTGACTAACAATGGAGAAGTTATTGGAAAGACTTACTTTGTAGGTTAGTTTTCCACTGGACCAGGGAGGGAAATGGATCTTCGGTGTTTAGTTTCATTTTTGTTAACTTTTGTTATGATTGGCTGAATCTGTTTTGATCAGGCAATCAGCGTTCAGATCTATTTTCTGCGATCCTGTTAGCCCATATTTAGAAGCAACTCTCTCTTGTTTTTAGTGTCTGATGAAGCCAATATGTTCAGTTAGTTGGCGAAACTGTCACACATTTATTTATTTATTTATTTATTTATTTATTTTTAAAGTAAACATTGCTTTGCTCAGCAATTTGTATTTTAGTATAAACTTGGCCTTGTTTGCGAACTCTACAACCTGCAACAACAACTTGACCTTTCATGTGAACCCTACATAGGGGATTATATTTATTATTAATTATCTTATTCTAAGAGTGACACAGATTCTTCTCAATAATGAACCATATAAAATATTAGTTATTGTACTTCCTATAGTTTTCAAATATACCTTAAACTATTTGTAGCATGAAAATACATAATGATTTAATAGAAGTTTGATATGATTAATTTGTATTAATGTGTATTTACGTCCTTCTTAGGAGTTGGGCTATGTACAACGAGACCTTCAGTTTAGAAAATGGGACCTGATTCACTGTCGTAAATTCGATGTTATTCCACCGAAAATCGAATCCCTGACCTTGTGCACCAAAGTCATGTTTTCTAGCAGCTCAACTAGGAAGGAAGGCTAATTATCCTACGTACAACCAATTCCATCAAATTATAATAGTATAAACAAGCAAACGAATAAACAAATGCAGTATTACCAGAATCCATTATATTGTAACAAACGAATAAACAAAAAGTTAAAGTTCATATGCATGTTAATATGTTTCTTGTGTTGTATGGTCATAGATATTGTGTATGTTTTCAAACTACCTGGAAGCATGAATTAATGAGGCAATTAGCACTGTTACGCCAGACACTTGACAGGGTCTAGTGTGAAATTGATTATTGCTGGACGTTTGCCGTGCTGGTAATTCTGAAAACATAGAAACATACCAACATGCAAACTTTATTATTATTATTATTATTATTATTATTATTATTATTATTATTATTATTATTATTATTATTATTATTATTATTTGACAATGGATTCTGGTAGCACTGAATGTTTTTGCTATAAACAAACTAAGTAAGCAAGTTTGCCAACCATACGATAAATTTATCGTGATATACAATAATTTAAGCTTTAATGTTATAGTATACGATAATGCTCTCGCGATAATAGGTGAATATACGATAATTTTAGAACACACATTTTTTTCAGTTTTCTAATGTGCAAATAAATTGTAGATGCCCATTAAATAATTATAAAACACACGCACACTCAGGTTTATAAGTCATTCCCGGTAAAATAAAAAAAATGAAATGAAACCTTTGAGTTTTACGTCCCAGGCTTATTCCGGTTAGGCTAAAGGAGACGGTGATGATAAGTAATGAATGAAATGGTGGAATGAAAAAAGTGGGAGGAAACGGGAGAACCCCGAGAAAACCCACGCACACGGTGTTTGTCCACCACAAAGTTCACTTGGCGGGGGCTGGGATCGAACCCAGGACCCCAAACACCAGAAGTGAACGCTCTACCACTATTTTTAAATCGACGGGGATCGAACCCTGGTCTCGCCTGGAGTAGTCTGACATGCTTCCACTTTTTTTTAAGTTAACTGACTCACCGAACGTGCCTCAGAAACTTGAACTACTTATTACTAACTTTACTTGCTTTACTCATTTTACCTTGCTTTACCAATGATCTAGAACGACAGGGACACGAACACAGAAACATCGAGGACAGTTAAAATCACAAAGGCTCTCCCACCGGGAATCGAACCCGGGACCCCGTACATCAAAGGCGCACTTGCTAGCCACTAGACCAGCGGGGAGGGCTACCACTGAGCCACCGCGGCCCCCTTCGGTAAAATAAATCAATAACAATTTGACTATTGGCAAATGGCAACACTGTATCCATTCTTTAAATTCAATTACGTTTATGAAGGAGTGGAAATGTTGTTCAGAGTATTGTTAATAAGTGTCTAAGAAATAATGAGGACAGTGATGCCGATTTGGAGTTCGAAACTTAAGATTTTTAGATACGTTAATTACATATTATGGCTGTTATTAGTAGTATTATACTTGCTTGCACAGTTATCATAAGGAATATACGATGATTTTTTTTTTTTTTTTTTTTGTAATATACGGTAATTCTAAAGACGAAAATTGATAATTTTGTTCCCTGAGGTTGGCAACTCTGTATGTACGTTTCCAAACCAACCAATGTTACCACTCAATCCCCGAAATTCTATCACTTCTGCACAGAAACCAGACCATTCTTTCTTGAGGACTCTGTTACGATTCTATAACAACTATCTTGAAAACTACGATATTTTATAAGAAAGCAAACGAACCAAATTAGCAAACTTAAGAATTTAATGCAACTAAATTTAAAGATTACCTAGAGATGTTGAATAACAAGAAACAGAAATTAGAAGTCTGTCAAGGTTGCTTAGACACCAGTGTTCACTCAATGAGGAAGGCAGTGAAGAGTTCTGGAGAAGTTGACCCACCCAAACTAAAAAGACATGACCTTCGATTGGACAGGAAGAACGAGCAATTCTCTACAACCAGAAAAGACGCAGTTGACGGAAGATTATTTGTTGTATTGAATATAGAAAGCTGGTGTAATTGAATTATTTAAATGGTGTATAAATTGTTACCGAACAGACATACTCTAGATCATATCTAGAAGTTAAGTGGTTTAAACCTCACCGTACCTACTCTGACTCAGGTCTTCCTTTGTTTTAGTGAAATTTCATCAGATGAAGGTGGATTATATATTTAAACATAAGACCTGGCAAATATCCTTCAACTTAATTTTGTTGCTTACTGTCGTTGCTACTGTCATTGAACGCAGGCCCGTATCCAGGGAGTCTAGGAGGGTCGTGTCACCCTAAAATTTTCACGGTAGGCTTGCAAATGAACTATAATACGGTGATGAAGTATAATATAGTTGGATCGGGCCAGGCCCGTATCCACGGGGGGCTAGGGGGTCGGGCCCCCCCTAAACTGTGGCTGGCCCCTAAGAAAGTTTCACGGTAGGCTCGCAAATGAACTATAATATGGTGATGAAGTATAATATGATTGGGTCGGGCCCCCCAAACTTCTACCGGCCCCCCTAAATTCTTGGGCTTGCTACGGGCCTGGATCAGGTCCTCCGAAACTTCTACCGCTTCCCCTACATTTTTGGACTGGCTAAGGGCCTGATGAAACAGTAATGACTCCTAAGTAAATTGGTTTCGAAAGCTGAATCTCTTAACGTGATTATTTAATTAATTAGTAAAAGAAAAGAAGTTGGTTGATTTGAAGATCACACAGAAGATACATGAGACATTGATGTACAGTTAACGTAGGATGAGAAATATTTGAGCTTTGCCTGAAATCTAATCCGGACATCCCGCAAAGAAGGCTCGTATGCTAACCATAGAGCAGTGTCGAGCAAATTTCAATTGAATTAACAATTAACATATTAATCTGTAAATGTAATTGTTAGTTGCAATTAACAATTCAACTAAGTAATGGTCAATTGTTAACTGCAGTTAAACATTAAAAAATGAGAATCAATTGTAATTAATCAATCTATTGAGGTTGAGAGTAGTTGCTGTGGAAAATAGTTGCAATTAAAGTCGGCAATTTAATTGCATTTGAAATTAAGTGACAATTAATTCAATTGCAATTAATTTCCACAGCAATTACTTTCAATTGATTTTCATTGCATTGATCAATTGCAATTAATTTTCATTGATTTTGCCCAATACTGTCATACACGACTGAACCCCCATAAAACAAAGACATCACTACTACAGATGGGCTTCTTAACCCAGAATAATACGTCCAAATGTTTTAGATTCAATTAATAAGTTTAGATATGTGTAAAGTTATGTTTAGAATCTTTTCTTTGTCAGAGTTTATTTACATAGTTGTTATAGTAAGTTGCTTTTTCCATTGTTTATTGCTATAATAAGTTGCTTATCAATTCACAATGAACGTATGGAGAAATATAGATAATCTTTCATTCTTTTATGACAGTAATTTCTAAATGCCGGTCCGTGTTTATGTTTCACTCAGCCCGTGAATACAAATGGAAATTGTATAATATGATTCTTTTTTTTTTTTTCAACTTTAGGCGTAACAGGAAATGTGTAGTTATCTACCATAATATATCTGGATCAAGACTTGATATTAGACTTTCAAACAATGCTATGTATGACTGTCGGAAGTCTTGTAGAACGGCTTTGTCCGTCTGTCCGTCTGTCGACAGGTAACAGAGCAAGATCGAGATTTTTTTTTTAAATCAATTCAGCGTCCAAAGAATGGTTCGTCTTCTCCATTAACTCTTCATTCAACCCCGAAGTGGTTCAAATTATTTATTTCCGGTTTCAACAATTATCGCCATAGAACGAAAACGGTAACAGATAGCGAGAAGTGGTTTCCTGCGAACGATTCAGTGTCTCAAGGCAACGTACCATGACCAGTGTTTCTTCCAGACATGTTTTTGGGTGAGGCACTGCCCCCCCTCCCCGGAGGAGACCAAAGTGATACGTCTATAATATAATAATAAATAGAATAGTACAAGGAGTGCCCCCTCGGAACATTTCTTTTGAAAGAAACACTGACCATGACTATACCGAGAACTCTAACAAAACAATAACTGGTTCAAATTTAATATTATTTTTGGTTTGAATACTGATTTCCACACAGCAATAATCGGTAAGACATATCGAGATGTGGTTTTCTTCAATCGATTCAGCATACAAACAATAGGTTCCGTCTCCTCCATTAACTCTCTATTCAAATCGGAAGTGGTTCAAACTTAACATTTCCTTTGGAACGTTTATTGCTAAATGGTAACATACATAGAGAGAGGTGGTAATTTGTAAACAATTCAGCGTCTCAAAGGAACGTGTAATAACTATTACGAACACTCTAACGAAACCGAAAGTGGTTCAAATTTAATATAACTTCCGGTTTCAACACTTGATTTCCACAGCGAACATGGTAAAAGATATCAAGATGCAGTTCTTTGCAATCAAAGCTTTGTCCGAAGAATAGCTTTTAATTTTTCTTATTAACCGTCTGTTCAAACCGAACATGGTTCAAATAAGTCATTGCTGGTTTCAACACTTATCGGCATAGAACAAATGTGGCAATAGAGAGTGACAAGTGGTTTTCTGCAAGAGATTCAGTGTCCAAAGAGAGAATATTGCTACAACCCGCATCACTTCACCAAAAACAAAAAGGGTAGAAATATAGTATTACTTCAATACTTATTTTCATTGAGCATAACCGGTAAGAGATATCGTGATATAGTTTTTCTTTCTCAATTGATTCAGCGCCTCAAGAATAGGTTTCATTTCCTCCGTTAAACTTATATTGAAACTGAAAGTGGTTCAAATCAACAATTTCCGGTTTCAACATTTATCACCATAGAACATAATTAAAAACATATATAGCAATAAGCTGTTTTCTGCAATCGATTCAAGGTGTCAAGAGTGCATATTATCACAACCTACAACGCTCTACAAAATTCGGAAATGGTTTATATTCGACTTCCGGTTCCAATGCTGATTTCCGTAGAGGAAAATCGGTAAGAGATGAGATGCAGTTTCTTGCGATCGATTTAGCTTCCCAAGAGTAGAATATATTCTCTCACTTAATCACCTATTCAATCCGGAAATGTTTTAAATTAACCATTTCTGCTTTCAATCTTTATCACCATAGAAAAAAAAAACAGTAAGGCATGGCGAGTAATGGCTTTTTGATATGAATTCAGGGTTCGAGGAACAGGTTCCATCTTTGATTTTATTAATCTGTTGCAAGTAGTGGTTAAAGATGTACTACTTGAAGTTTGAGCATTGTTCAGAAGTTCGATAGTTCAGAAGTTTACCATAGTTGCATACTGTGAACCAAAACTCACTTGTTTAACCGTAAAAATATTTTCTTAATATTTTGGTTATCAAACCAATTCTACAAGCTAAGGGCGTAGGCACCGAGACGATTTTTGTAAAATTGGAGATATCATATTGTTAATTTCCAAACTATGTTGCTTAGGTTCAAATCTAGCTAGAGACATTTTTTTATACAAAGCAACATACGCATAATACAACAAATATTGAGAAAATGGTTGATTTAGGTATATTCATCTAATCGTAGCCTCGTGGAGGAGGGAGAATAAAGTCGAAAATGGTCCCAAAGTTTTGTTATTTTGATTTGGCTTGCGTAGAAATTGTTAATCAATGACCATAGTCAATTATTTATCACAATATATGCATGAAAACTATACAGTACATGTTTATCTTCATCCTAGGTGACTATGATCGTTTTGTTTATTACAATCAAGTTATGTATATAGGAAAATACAAATAACTAACTGCTTTTCATTATTATTTATAACTATACTCAATTATTTATTACAATATCTGCATGGAAATGTTTATTTTTACTGTTTGTGGCTATGATCAATTACTTATTGCAACCATATTATCTATATGGAGAAGTGCTGATAACTCTTGGTCGAAAAAGTGTGAAAACTTTTTCAGACCAGCCATCCTGAGTGAGATTTTCCTGGGATATCCTCATTCATACCAAGAAAATACCGGAGTTGTACCTAACATATAGGTTCCAGGTCATTTCCTTCCTTTCCCAATCCTTTCTTCCTTCTCTTTCCTCGAACAGTGTGATCGCCGAAGGATGCCATCGCTCAATGTGACGGGCTAAACATGGCCATAGTTGCTGAAAGTGCAGAAATCTAAATCATATTCTAACCTAACTTGTTGTCATTGTTCCAGACTATAATCAACAAATAGCATGTTCAATACACAAGGGATTCAAGTCCACTTTTGGTCATTTCGGAGACATTTCATTTTTAATATTTCCTCCTTAAGCTCCTTTCAGAACATAAATGATTCATGGGTATATGTTATAAATAACGTTTACTATGTGAAAAAACATTGTTAACATTTCTATGCTCCTAAATGTACGGTACAAATTTTGTATAATTATTTTTTTTTTTATCACAATTTTGATAATGAACTTGATTCTTTTGTAGCCTGAGGGTTCCCCATGTATTGGAACCTATAGCATGTCCAATGAAGTTCACTTGAGGATAAAATGGGTGGGTAGGAACGCATTGCTGTGTGTGAGATGATTTTGGTCGGTGTATCTCTCAACTCATCGGGTTCAACTTTCAGCGTGATCCAGAACTCACGCAAAATAGTACGTCAGCTTCGTAATTTCACTGTTGCATAAGAAGGGAAAGTAATATCGAAAGTGAAAACCAAATTATACGATTGATTACATATGCACGGCTGCAGTAAAAGGAAAAGACATACAATTATTCTCAGAAAAATAGTGAATACACAATTACCAACGTAATACAAATCGTAATACAAACTTGAAAAATAACAATCTTCTATCGAAAGCTAACATTTTCTTCAAACGTTTCACGTAATGCATTAAATATCTTACCTCGCACCCTGCATTTTCCTTCATATGTAAAATCTCTAAAAACTCCTAGATCAGAGTATTCTTATTATAACGGCAAGACGCCTCGACATGGGCGCCCATCAGGGGGGTAAGGTGGGGCGCTCGCCCCCTCCTAGAGGAAATTGTACTTGGGAATATCGAAAACCCAATAGATTTTTTACATTAGTTATAGCAAAATTTGAAACTATATTTGAACTGTCGTTGATACTTGCCCCCCCCTCTTGGAAACCAAAACATGGGCGCCCTTGCGCCTCGACATGTGAGTAATGCACGTATAAAAACCATGTAACAGGTAAGAAATATGGATTGCTTTAGGTGAAAATATTTAGATGTTTTTAATCCTTATCATAAAAGTAAGATGCCCCACACTGAGAAAAATCCATTATCCGGACAGCGGTATATTGTACAAATACAAGGATTCGTTATGTTTACTAAGGAAATCTGTACGGAGCGTACTTTATCCATATACTACAGAGGTACTGCCTTTTACCCGCTTAGATGTTACATCATGTCGCTGCAGGTTGTCTGACATCTAACAATCTTCCGTATTTTACATACGTATACGTATGTTAAATACTTCAGCTATACGTTATATACGTCCATCTGTGTGTAAGATCCAGACCGCCTATAGACACTCTTTCTTTCGAAATGGCTGACGTCATTGAACTACCGTCTTTTGCTTGCGAAACGAGGTTGTTTACAAACGGAAAAGAAGAGAGGAAGGAAACAAAAGCCTGGGTAAGTACAATAGTTAACTATTACTTTAGTTAAATATTCCATTAATTATATATTCTTTTAGTGTAACTTGCTTTAATATAGTACTAAGTAAGTAATGTAGTTTATGACTACAATTCTTACTATTGTAACTCGTAAATGATTGAGGAGAATGGAATGGGTGAATCTGAATTTTGAAAAAACTTTGAATATTAATGTTTTGAAACATTTTATGTTTCAAGGTAGCAAAATGAATGTTATGTATTTATTCATTCCATTTTATATGTGACGATTTATTACTTGGTGCAGATTTACTACAGAAAACTGCTTAACATAATTGCTAAGAAACCGTTTTTAGCGCGAAAATTTCCTTGTGTAGTGAAGATTTAGGATTTAGATTTCTGGGCTTTCGGCATCAATGGCCTTGTTAGCCCGTCACATATGAGGGATGACGTCCCTCGGTGAGCACACTATCCGGGGAAAGGAAGAGAAGAAAGGATTGGGGAAGGAAGAAAACGGCTTGGGATCTATATGTTAGGTACCACTCCGGCATTTACCTGCTGTGAATGAGGAAAACCCAAGGAAACCTCATTCAGGATTGCTGGACTTAAAATCTTTTGATACTTTTTCGACCGAGTTCCCCACCAGGATCGAACCCGGGACCGTTCGCACCGAAGGCGAGAGCATTAGCGACTTCGCTACGCGGGGCCACTTGTGTAGTCTAGAAAACTCATTTTTACTAGGATATTTACAAGATTTTTTTTTTTTTTTGCTTTTAGTTTAACGCCCCATGATTGTACATCATGCGGTGGCTAAGTGGTAGAGCGTTCACCTCTGGTGCTTGGGGTCCCGGGTTCGATCCCAGCCCCCGCCAAGTGAACTTTGTGGTGGACAAACACCGTGCTCGTGGGTTTTCTCGGGTTCTCCCGTTTCCTCCCACTTTCTTCATTCCACCATTTCACTCATCTCTCATCATCACCGTCTCCTTTAGCCTAACCGGCATATCCGTGGGACGTAAAACTTAAAGATTTCATTTCATTTCATTTCATACTCCATTGAGAATGTTTTGATCCTCAGTTGCGCAAACATCCAGTGTGCTTTTTTTTTGCTTACACTGCCTTACAGATGAGCTCCCTTGTGGGGCGTGGGACGCCCGTGTTCGATTCCCGGCCGGACCGTATGTGGTTCGGATTCCACGTTAATCTGTAGGTCCCATGTCTCATACAGCCTTGCTGCTGAAAGGGACGTTAAAATCAACTCAGCACTGCTTTACAGATGCAATTGTTAGATTCCGAGTTCGAATGAAGCTTTCTACGGGCAGGGGGCGACTTTTATATATACAATCCAAGCATTTTATTTATCAGTCAGTGATGCAATATATATATATATATATATTACAAAATTGAAAGTGACTAAGTTTGTGACTCTTCATCTCTTAAGGGCCGCGGTGGCTCAGTGGTAGAGCGTTCACCTCTGCTGCTTGGGGTCCCGGGTTCGATCCCAGCCCCCGCCAAGTGAACTTTGTGGTGGACAAACACCGTGTGCGTGGGTTTCCTCGGAGTTCTCCCGTTTCCTCCCACTTTCTTCATTCCACCATTTCATTCATTGCTCATCATCACCGTCCCCTTTAGCCTAACCGGCATAACCGTGGGACGTAGTAAAATTCAAAGGTTTCATTTCATTTTTACTTAATCACTTGAACCGCCCGACCGATCTCGATCAAATTTCCAACGTAGATGCGGTTCTGGCCTGGGAGTGTTTTTAGCTATTTACTTTGACAGTAGAACTTAGGGGAGGGGGAGGAGGGGGACAGAAAAATAAATAAGACTTAATTTACTTTGAAGTGTAAAAGTGCGGGCGTTTTCTTCTTTCTCTCTCTCTCTCTCTCTCTCTCTCTCTCTCTTCACTCCTCCAGTCTCCTCTCACTTTGATTTCATGATTTCGCACTCTGATGAAAAGTATTAAATACCGCCAGGAAAAGTACTAATATATAACCTCTCTTTTAGGCGCCCCTCCAACCACGCGCCCGGGGCACGTGCTTTGCTTGCTCGCCCATAGCTGCGGCTCTGTGAGCTACATAAGTAACATACAATGCTTACGTAATACTTTGAGTTATAAATACTATTAAGAAAGGAAGAATTGCATTTTTTTAACTTTTGAAAAGAAGCTACTATGGGATTAAAGATAAGGTAGGAAAAGCAACACATTTACATGCAAATAAAGTGAAACACATTCCAGTCTATGCTTTCATCCAGCAGACATATTGTTTGGAACCAAAAAAAATGTGACTTTTGGAATCTTGTACTTAGGTTCACAGCGGAAGCGACGAAATAACTTGACTCATCCATTGTAGATCTCCCCGCAACCAGTGTTGCCAAAATGTTGACAATAAGTTTGCGAAACGAGAGGTGACAACTCAAATTTTGGGTGAAAAGTTGCTATAAAAAATAACCGAGAAATTCATTGCCTATAAGCATTGTTTTAAAGTTGTAGATGTAAACTAAACAATATGTTCTACTCACTGGCGCAAATCCCGGGGGGGATGACGGATACATTTCCCCTCCAATCTTGGAACTGAGGGGGACTTCTCCCCAGTAATCCGATTTGAAATGTGTTTTTGGGATAAATTTGATGATTTTTGTCCGATTGCTACAAAGGAACGTGAGATAAAATAGACGTCCCCCAGAATAAGCCTCAAATCTGCAGCCTCCCAACGCTGAAGACAACTCTGATCCTCCACAACATTGTTTTTCAACTTCATAAGTATTTTGAAATCGCAAAATAAATAAATAAATAAGTATGGTAACGGTCTTACCCGTCCCCCCAATGTTGAAGACAAATTTGCGCCGCTGGTTCTACTCACATCTTTGTAAACAGGGCGCAAGCAATCCTTTAATTCAGGGATCATTTCAGATTGTTTCGGGTATTTTTGTTCATATTGTGGAGTCAAAATAGTTCCGAAATAATTAACACTACAGTACTTACATTTAGCAATTTTTTGTAAAAGAAAAAGTGCAGAATAATTAAAAGACACCAAAGGACAAATATAACAAACACCCACTTCGCCTTTATTCACGCATATACGGTATAGCTAATCTTGTTGCTATCGGTAATGATGTATTACGTGTATCTCTCAACGAAAACTCTGCGAACTAAAGAACATCAAGTTTGTAGTTGTTCTTCGTTAGAGGGCAAGGGTAACATAACAATGCAGGATTGTGGGGCAGTGAGTACGCTGCATTTCCAAACTCTTCATCACTTGCGCTGACGGAAAAAAAAAGACTGTAAAAACTATTTTGAACTAATAATGCTTCTCTACAGATGAACATTTTGTTTGCAGCAAAAAGTCGCTAAATTTGTAAGGAGCTAAATCGTCATTTAAAATCACCCAAAAAAGTCTCCAACCGGAAAAATTATTTTTGTCGCTATCGTAGGGCGATCATACGTCCCGTTTTGACTGGGACAGTCCCGTTTTAGGGGCGTGTCCCGGCCGTCCCGTCAGTAGATGGAAAAAAGTAGTATTCGTCCCGTTTTATGTAAATGAAAGAAGTAAATAACAAACCCAGTATCTTTACTCCTTTTAAAAGTATTAATAATAACAAAGAGGCAAAAATTGAACTGAAATTCCCTATATTAAACATACTCTATAGTTCGCAGTACTGCTCGAAAGGCAGCAGAGGTTTCAGCAGTTGGTTGTATGTTGAACAAACTTTAACGTGTCTTTCCTTTTTCATAAGTACCCGCTCTGTAACAAAGAGAGAGAGGGGGAATACTGATATCAAGGCACTGATAAGAACAAAGGTAGATCTAAAAGTCTAGGGTTGCCAGAACCTGTCCCGTTTTTAACTGAAAATTTTATGGTCACCCTACGCTATCGTTGAGGTCGAATTCCCCTGATTTAGTGACTTTTCCCAAAATTGGCAACATTGACCCCCACCGAACAACACCCCATCATCTTTAGCCTAGCCAGCATAATAGTGGGACGTAAAACTTAAAGATTTCATTTCATTTCGATCAACACCCCCAGAAACCTACTGTTATGCCATTCCCAAAACACCCTTTTGTACAGTTCTCCCTATTCGAAAAAAAAATTGTAAATAGCAGGGTTCATACATAAATATGGAATTCAATTTCCCTGAATTTTCCAGGTTTTCCAGGTATTAATTTTGCAATTTCCAGGTCTAGTGGAAGAAACTAATAATACGAGAACACACAAATTTTAAGAGTACTATATTTATATATTTGAGAATGGCCACCCTTCTCCCCAATGCAATTAAATATTGAGTCACAAGAAAATAAATAATTAAAATAAATAAAATTTAAGTTGAAAAATATTAAGTTGTGAAGCCTACTAAGGGAATTAATTAAATACTTTTGTTCCATACTTGAATACATTCAAA
The DNA here is from genome assembly GCF_964235325.1 of Thermobia domestica. Classification (NCBI taxonomy): domain Eukaryota; kingdom Metazoa; phylum Arthropoda; class Insecta; order Zygentoma; family Lepismatidae; genus Thermobia; species Thermobia domestica. The sequence goes on from NC_137461.1 coordinate 248,466,658, forward strand.
ATATACAAAAATATTGGGTTGGGGAAGAAAAAAAAGGGCCCGCGAGATTTTAACTGATTCTTGTAGTATTCGTCGAGAGAAATCGATTAGTGAAGGAATTTTCAAAATCGGCGCAGGCAAACATGGAGAAAATCTCATTTTCATGTTCCGGTTCAAAATAGGGAAGAAAAAAGAACCGCGAGATTTTAACTGATTCTTGTAGTACTCGTCGAGAGAAATCGATTAGTGAAGGAATTTTCAAAATCGGCGGAGGCAAACATGGAGAAAATTTCATTTTCATGTTCCGGTTCAAAGTGGGGAAGAAAAAAGGGCCAGCGAGATTTTAACTTATTCTTGTAGTACTCGTCGAGAGAAATCGATTAGTGACGGAATTTTCAAAATCGGCGCAGGCAAGCATGAAGAAAATCGCATTTTCATGTACCGGTTCAAAGTGGGGAAGAAAAAAGGGCCCGCGAGATTTTAACTGATTCTTGTAGTACTCGTCGAGAGAAATCGATTAGTGAAGGAATTTTCAAAATCGGCGCAGGCAAACATGGAGAAAATCTCATTTTCATGTTCCGGTTCAAAATAGGGAAGAAAAAAGAACCGCGAGATTTTAACTGATTCTTGTAGTACTCGTCGAGAGAAATCGATTAGTGAAGGAATTTTCAAAATCGGCGGAGGCAAACATGGAGAAAATTTCATTTTCATGTTCCGGTTCAAAGTGGGGAAGAAAAAAGGGCCAGCGAGATTTTAACTTATTCTTGTAGTACTCGTCGAGAGAAATCGATTAGTGACGGAATTTTCAAAATCGGCGCAGGCAAGCATGAAGAAAATCGCATTTTCATGTACCGGTTCAAAGTGGGGAAGAAAAAAGGGCCCGCGAGATTTTAACTGATTCTTGTAGTACTCGTCGAGAGAAATCGATTAGTGAAGGAATTTTCAAAATCGGCGCAGGCAAACATGGAGAAAATCTCATTTTCATGTTCCGGTTCAAAATGGGGAAGAAAAAAGGCCCGCGAGATTTTAACTGATTCTTGTAGTACTCGACGAGAGAAATCGATTAGTGCAGGAATTTTCAAAATCGGCGCAGGCAAACATGGAGAAAATCTCATTTTCATGTACCGGTTCAAAATGGGGAAGGAAAAAGGTCCCGCGAGTTTGAACCGCTACGATGTATGTTCACGAATGTGCCCGTCTTTTCAAATTTAGTTAATTACTGTGACACCGAAACATGTGACACAGAGTCACATTGTGGATTACTTTGTAATCGGCAACCACTGCACATATACTCCTCCCGCCCCACAGTTTCATTATTTCGATCCATTCCTCCACGTGCTAACGGCATGGTTCAACATCTGCAAAAAAGAGGTAAATGTAACGTTCAATTGGCAATAGCTTTTCACCAAATTAAGCTGCATGAAATCTGATTCAAAATTTGACATACTGAGAAAATTCTAGCCCGTGGCCATATGTATCACATATCCCACCAGTTCATAATAAAAATTTTGAACACAAAATTATGGTCATCCGTGTGACGTACACCCAAAAGACCTCATGTGTATCACCCACCTCACATTCAATGAAACCACATCCGTGTAGAATTTAGAAAGGAACTTCTTATGATGTATACAGGATGTCTCAAAAATTCCCTGACATAGGGTAACTCTGTTATTATCAGAGTTACAACAAAATGTAAGAGGTAAACATCTCGAAATATGACGTTTTCAATCTAAATTGAACACTTTTTAAAAAATCGGACGAGATGTTTGTGCTGTATACTCTTTATGCACCCAATTTTAAATGAAAATGCAACGTTGTCATTTACCTGGACCCACAACATAAGTGAATGAAGTTACTGTTTGAAACGGGGGCTGGCCATCGACATGTTAGCGTAAAAGACAGCAACTTCACTCACTTATGTTGTGGGTCCAGGTACATGGCAACGTTGCATTTTCATTTCACATTGGGCGCATAAAGAGTGTACAGCGCAAACGAGTCATCCGATTTTAACAATTCCTTCACTTTAGATTGAAAACATCATATTTGGAGATGCTTTCCCTTCCTACATTTTGTTGTAACTCTGATAATAACAGAGTTACCCTATGTCAGGAGACTTTTGAGACACCCTGTATATCTTATTTAATGTATGTTTGATGTCACTATAACTGTAGTATAATTTAGTTTGTTTAAATTTACAATTTAATACAAGTAGATTCGGATTTACATGCGTAGGATTTTGTATGCATCTAACTAATGGATTCTTTTATTTTCATGCTTAACTTAGTGACTTGGCTTTGGACTGCAACTGATTATTGTAACCTATTATTGCTTGAGAAGAAACGAGATATCCGATTCTTCATTTGGAGAAATCAAAGGTCTATTGGAAAGCTGGGGATTACAACCATTAATTTCTACATTTCAAGGTGCGTAAATTATATATTCTGTGTTTATTGTTAAATTACTATTACTATTATTGGGTTTAGAATCAATCGAGCACTTCATGATATTTTATGGGGATCAAGATGGGTGCCGAATAGATAAGTATTTGCGCGTCAGGCTCTTATTTCTTTTCAATTTAATATTTAATCAATGATTATTTTTCTCCCTCATTATTCCACAAAATCGTATCCCAAGATCATCAATTTTCATTACTCATTTGTAACCGTCAGCCTACATAGCATATTCGTAGGACGTAAAACAAAGATTTCCTGTTAATTTTTGTTTCTATCTCTTTTCTCCATAGCTGTGAAAAATAACGCCTTCAGCATCATAAATTTGTATGCTACTAGCCTGCTTTCACCTTCAGTCGTCTACTCTTCGGACATCACGAAGCAAAGCAGGTACTTTGCAGTTGGCATAGTTTTGAAAGGATGGACATAACATAATGATATTGGTGTTGCGATGTGCAGTACCATAGATAATTAAACAATGCTCGTAAACAAATCGAGTAGCAATTGAGCTTACATGCCTTTCAGACCGGCCATTTTTTTTACAACATATTGTTATTTCTACTCTATATGAAATATATTCTGAGGTTGTGTTTTGGGGGACGTGGTAGCTCAGTTGTGGAGTGTTCACCTCTCCTGCTTGAAGTTTCTGGATCGATCCCAGCACGTGCTAAATGGGCTTTGTGTTGGAGAAACGCTATGTGGTTTTTCTCGAGGTTTTCCCGTTTTCTCACACATTTTTCATTCTACTATTCCATTCATTCTCATCATCGTCTCCTTTAGCATACCCGGCATAATCGTGGGACGTAAAACTCAAAGATTTCATTTCAAGAACAGCAAAAATCTCCGAGATCTGATTTGCCTTGGTTGCTCTTTATATCCAAGAATATCATCCCAAATGTAATCAGTGGAAGATTTACGGGATTTGGAGCTTTCAGGCAGAAGCCCACCCAAATTGCAGAATTTATTTTTAAAAAATCTAATGTTAGTCATTCCTATGTGTCTACGCTTCAAACCCTTCAAATAGTCTAGTCATTTCTAAATAAATTAAATCTTTCTGTGTGAAGTCCCTCTCAAACTATTTTTCTGAATCCGCCGCTGTTCGTAATTTATTTTCCAACAATAAATCCATTCCGACATCTACCTGAATAGGAAATTTTTCTAAAGTTAGACGGCAGGAGGTACCAGTAATAATAATTTCCTATCTGAGGGGTTACGTTTGATCGGTGCAAAGTAGAGGCTAAAACAGCCTTCTCCCAGTTTTATTTTTTTATGACTTTCAAACGTTTCACACTTCAATTTCAACTATTGTCTCAAAGTCCCATTATACACAGAGTATTCTACGAAACTGACTTGACTTTGACAAAAATTCTTGTAGGTGATATCTTTCAAATTTTGTCGGCCTTTACAGTTACTGCTTTCCATACCTCTACAACAACAAACCCTTCACTTAATTAGAACTGACGTTAACCGCCAACATTATAGTCAAAATCCAGTTAGATATTCTATCTTACGGTGGCAGTTGAAACTTTCTCTTTTGTCCATCATTTTACCGACAGAGGACTGTGAAACTTTTGCCGTATTTTGTGCAAAGTTAATCCGGAAGTGCAAAATAATCCCGTCTTACGGTACTTACAGAAGATGAGTCAGCAATTTACACATTAATTTTGAAGGTGGCAACAGGTGGAGCCTAGGGCTGTGTGATATTTAGATCGAACGATTGATATTTTCAAATATCAAAACATCGATATCGAAATTTTTGATCGATATATCCATATTTTTGATCTCTTTCATATTTCTGTATTTTCGATTTTTGATATTGTTTATATTTCGATATTGCTGTATTTTTCGATATTTCGAACAAGTTTCGATAGTTTGTCGATATCGATTATCTATATCTAAATTCGGATATCGCAAAGCCCTATCGAACCCCTTCGGAAATGAAGTTTTTGGCTATGGACCTGATTAGGGATGCACACGAGACAAGACGAGACAGAATTTTTGTTACGAAATTCGAGACGAGATAGAGCTCTTCCAATAGAAACGGATCCAGTTTTCGAGACGATACCTAACTTTCGCGGCACCTTTTCGAGAGGAGACAATCTCAAATCTTTTCTCTTGCGCATCCCTAGACTTGATCATGAGTTATCAAAAAAAATGTTAATGAGAAATAACATCTAAATACAATATCCGTAGCTAAAACATTTTTGTTTTCATTCTTCAGTAATGCATTGTTATTAATCTCAGTATTTTATAGTGTATTCTTAAGCTTAAGGTGATGATAATTAAATGTTGAATTCAGTTAACTTATTTTGTTTCTCAGATTGTTTTTAAAATGTATGTACAAACGTTTATTTTCACTCTTGAGTGTTTAAAGTGACGTAGTGACGTATAGTTATTAAACATAGTATTTAATATTGTACTCTTAACGTGAAAGTGATATACAGTTAACTTTTGAATTCAGTTAACATTTTTCTTTCTGAAATTGCTTTAAAAAGTGTGTAAAAACGTTTTTATTTTCTTTCTTGAGTACTAAAAGTGATGCAAAGTTATTAAGCTTACTACTTTATATTGTATTCTTAACCCTAAACTGATACACAGTGCGTTTTTGAATAAATTATGTCAAGTTATTTGAGTGACGAACACTGGTAGAAAATCCTGAATGGAACATTTTGATTTTAAGGTGACGACTACTGGTGCAAGGATTTTAAAATATTGTTTTTCCTTCAACGACTACTCCTTTTTGAATTCTGGCTACATGGTAATCATAGGAAGGATCAGTGAGTCTTTCCAACTATTTTACAGCTCCGATAGATTCACAACGCTCAGAGAAGAGACAAAATAGTATGTTTTCAACCTTAAAGTGAGAACCACTGGCGTTTTTACCCTGCTATGCAAAAGTAAGTGAGTACTCCAATGGGGTTCCAATGGGGTCCCTAATTTCTGCATTTTAGATATATGGAAATACATGTCTCTAAAATGTAAAGAACTGATTTTTTTTAACTGAAAACTGCAATTCGGTAAGCCTTATGGATACCGAGATATGGGAAAATAAAGAGAGATACTATAGGTATGTGGGTCTTGCATACTTGACGCTACAATTCGGAAAATGAATTAAAATATGACTAACGGCCATCAAGATGATGTCAAATAAAGGGGGACCAACACAGTTAAGAGGTTTTCGTGTTAGATTTCGCTAAAATTTCCGAAATCGGTCATGGAAAGTTAATAAACACCAGTAGCAATTTCATCTTAAAGTAATTAGATATCTTCATGCGGTGTTAGAACATCATGGAGTCTACCAAAATTAAATTTTAAAAACTTTTGAAAATATAATGTGACATTTGTAAACAGTATTTGAAATATGTGTTTACCCAAAACTTCCAGCTAGTACACCTAACATCTGCAGAAACACTGTGAAATAAAAGTGTATGAGATCTTGAAATTTCGGAAACAATTATTGGTCGCAACAAAATTAAATAAGATGGTACTTCTATGGGTTAAATAAGTACCTCAGTACAATTTCGATCAAAAGATTAGTTCAGTCCTAGGTTTTCTTCAGGCAATTCCAAGGGTTCATCGAGCTGTACAAAATAATGAAAATTCGCTGTCAATATCTAAGATAGTAACCAAGATATAAGGAATTATATATTTTATGACGTAAAAATAGAGATCTTTATATATTTGTACTTTTGGGTCTTTCCTATAAGAAAAAAAAAACATTCAGAAAACTACTGTATATACCTTAATAGACAATTCAATGGGCGGGGACACAGTAGCTTAGTGGTAGAGTGTTTAACTAATCTTTTTTTGCAGAAACTATTGGAGTATTCACTTAACCCATAGAGATACGATCATAATTAACTCCCTATTTAATTTTAAATTAAATAAAAGGAAATATTTCAGTGTAGCGACACACGATTATGGATTTCAGTCTCAGGGAGATTTTGATTAAAGCAAGTGAATGTTGTTGACAGAATTGATGGAATGCAAAGGTGGGAGGAAAGAGAGAACCCCGAGAAAACCCACGAATACGATGTCCACTACAAACTGACTTGGCCGCGGATCGAACCAAGAACCCAATACACCAGAGGTGGGCACTCTACCACTAAGCCACTGTGCCCCCGCCAATTTAATTGTCTATTAAGGTATATACGGTTGTTTTCTGAAATTTCTTCTTCTTACAGCAAAGACTCAAAAGTACAAATCCATGTGGGTCTCTATTTTTTACGTCGTCATAAAATACACAATTCCTTATATCTCGCTTGCTATATTAGATATTGACAAAAAATGTTCACTTTATTTCAGAGCCCGATGAACGCTTGGAATTGTCCAAAGAAAATTTAGAGCTGAATTAATCTTTCGATCGAAATTGTACTGACGAGTCTGAGGTACTCACTTAACCCATAGAAGTACCATCTTATTCAACTTTTGTTAGGATCAATAATTGTTTTCTGAAATTTCAAGATCTAATACGCTTTTATTGTATGGTGTCTCTAGCTGCTAGATGTACTAGCTGGAAGTTTTATGTAAATACATATTTCTAATACTCTTTATAAATGTCAAAATATATTTTCCAAAGCTTTTAAAATGTAATCTTGGTAGATCCCATGATGTTCTTAAACTCCATGGAAATACCTAATTACTTTAAGATGAAATTGCTACTGATGCTTATTAACTTTCCATGGCCGGTTTCGGAAATTTTACCACCTAACACGAAAACCCCATAACTGTATGGATCCTCCCTTTATTTGACAATATCTTGATAGTCATATTTTAATTAATTTTCTAAATTGTACTGTCTAATATGCAAGCTCCACGTACCTATGGTGTCACTTTTTATTTCATCATATTTCGGTAACTGTTAGGCGTACTTACTTGCGGTTTCGGTAAACACACACCTCTAAGGTTCTTTCAAACGTTATTAAGACATATTTTAGAATGTTTAGAAATGAGAGTTCTGCGAATATCATGGTACCCGAAAAACCCCCATCAGGGCGTGTGTGTAGTGTATTTAATTGAAACTACTTTTGAGGTGGTTGTAAGCTCTCGTAATTACGTTTCCGAAACTGCCCATCTAGTACGCAAACCCCACATTTCTATGGTGTTGTTCTTTATTTTCCCATATCTCGATATCCATAAGGCTTACCGAGTTGAGGTTTTCAGTAAACAGATGTCAGTTCCTTACATTTTAGAGACCTACATTTCCATATATCTAAAAAAATACAGACATTAGGTACCCCATGGTACCCGAACACCATTGGGGTACCCACTTACTTTTGAATGGTAATACATTTTGAGTTGTTGTTCAGCATCAATAAACACCTCATAGTTTTTCTACGTGCAACCCAAAAGTCCATACCTGACCGAACAGATTTTTTCCATTTAATCTCAAAAAGGTTAAGATATTTTGTATTGTTAAGTACAACCAAATTAAGCACACTGAATGTAACATTTTAAATATTTTCTGATTTTTGTTGCAGGTATTTCGTGCTTCAAACCAGGATTCTGCTTGAAAGACAGTCAAAAGAAGCAGTGTAGGTTGTGGCTAAAAGTACGTCCTTTCTGAAGACAGACCCAATTGTACTTACATTCTTTTGTACGAATATATAACCCTAATAAAGATACTGTACTACAAATTATTTGTTTCTTCCATAATTTATAATAAAATATTATCTCTAAAGAAAATGATTGTTAATGTTAAGTCATTTTAATTCTTTTTCTCTGTAATAAGAACATTATCCCTCGCAATATTTTTTATCATTGTGCTATTGCGATTGGATGAAGTAAAATTCTATACGAAGCACTATTATTTCAGACATGCATTAATAACTAATGTATTGTTCTTATGTAAGACAATGTGTATACTGAACATGTCTAGCGAAGGTGTTGTTTTAATACAGAATCTATAACTCAGCTTTTCAGTAGTCAACTTTATTGGGAATTAGAAGAAAGAAGTAAAAAAAAATAAATAAAAATAAAATAAAAAGAAAAATAATGTTGGACTTACCAGCGTGTGTGTGTTCGAATTCTGGACTAATCCAAATTATCCAGAGAAATCATTATATATTTCTTTGTTGCTATTTCAGATGTATCCTTTATCCAAGTCGTATGAAACGGAGACTTCATACATCGCTATACTTTGTATGAACTATGTTCCGTATTTACTTAATCACTTTGTAACTTTCTCTAGTGTTGACAAGGCCGCAGGTGTCAATCGAATAGTTTAGTGTTTCACTCATGTCACCTTGTGACTAAGGTACGTCCTGTCGGTATATATATGGTACTGGGTTCAATTAGCGATAAAATACATTTTTAGCGTTAAACAAATGCAAAAATCTACACGAAATGAGATACCGTGATCTCTGACTTACGGATAACACCAAGCAACTAATGGTACTGAGTGTGATTGAGTTTACTAATTACTATTTGGCTAAAATCAGTGTTCCTTTATCTATAGTTCTTTTCGTGCTCTGAATTGCAAAGTTTGAAATAACCGTTTTAAATTATTGTGTATATATATCTTCCGAGTAATTCTGAGAATCATTGCTTTTTCTTCAAGCAATGTATGAGACTGTTAAATTGCTCGTTGCTTAAAATGTTGCACTAAGAAGGATGCATCCAGGAAAGTCCAAATTTGCAGAATGTCTAGAGCAGGGAAGAATAAATATGTTTAGTCGATGGATGCACAACGCCTCCGCTGTCACCACGTTGTCACACAGCGAATACAGCGAACGTTTAAGAGTATTCTGCACTTACTATTAGGTATCGGCCTGGGAACTTTGGCGCATCTACCCAGTCTCCTTCTTGGTGTTGCATTTTCAATGGCGAGTACTGAGTAGGAATCATCTTGTGAGCGAATACGTTTTCGGCTGACACCACACTTTTAATTATTGCGACATTAAAAAAAAAAGACATAACTTACCTGTTAATTAAAATGTACAGGGAAGTTATTTCTGGAAAATTCTATTCAGGTCTCTTGTGGTAACAACTGCACTTTAGAAGAAGATACTATTAAGGAAAAGAATGAGGTAAACTAATCTTTATATCGTACAAGCAATGGATGATAACAGCTTAATAAATGATTGTACGTAAATCTTGTTTGAGTTTGAATATAGGATTGTATAAGGCTGTGCATTTTGCTTTATTATTGAAGTGCTGCAACTAACTAACTGCAAACCATATGATAAATTCTTACAGTAATATATCACATACTGATTTACTCTGTATGGAAACGAAAATAGTTTAATATATGGTTAACCTCCTTTGTGCCCATAATTTTAAAATTAACACTTGTGTCACTTTTCAACACTTGGCTTTGCAGTAGCTTTCCAACGAATTAGCAGGAAGCCCAAACTTATAGGACACCCTGCAGGTAAATACATTTCTTTGGACAGTTTCACTGCTCCAAACTAAGATTTGAAAAGTGTAGTATCGTTAATTTTATTATTATTGGCACAAAGGAGATCAACCATATTTTAAGCTATTTTTGTTTTCATACAGAGTAAAACAATATTTGACAACATTACAGTAAGAATGTATCATGCACTTTGCAGTATGTTGCAGCACTTTAATAATGGTGCACTATACGTACACTCTAGATCCTGCATATGTCCGATCCATACATTACAAGAAGGCAATACGTATTCGATACAGGTAAAATCTGTATATTTCATATGGACACCCTATTAGCTATATACATCCAATCTATACATTACATATGGCCAACCTGTACGCGACATACGTATAATCTATATGCTGCATGCAGACAGTCTGTAAGCTACATATATGCACTCTGTATGGTGCATACGGATATTCTGTATGCTGTATCTGGACAAGCTGTGTGCGACATAAGGAAAATCTGTATAATACATACGTACAATACGTATACTGTATCTAGTCGTACGTATGGGGCACAAGTACAATATAGATGCTGTCTCGGGGTTGAACGCAAGAAACATACGTACAGAACGTATATTGCATACTTCTTGAAATCATGCTCCGTCCTGATAGTCAGTGTATGTCGTCATTATTAACCCACATGCTACATACGACCCTGACGTCACAAAGCTAGATATTACCTCCGTATATACTTGTTACTGCAGATGACGTCACACGAATGACGTCATTGCACTTATGCAGACAGTACGTATAATACATACTTTTTCAGCTATACGTTTGCTGCAGGATGTTATATACGGTTGTACGTTTTGTCCAGAAACTACAGGAATTACGAATGTAACCTACGTTTTTAAGTATGCCACCTACATTTTTTTTTCTCAGTGCAGATGACAGCTATACTAATTCCCAATAATTCAGAGTCAGGTTAATAGATGTCGTAAACTGTGCTTTCTCCTTTCTGATACCAAGAGATGTCGCTAGTGTGAAGGAAATTTGCAACCACTCGAAAGCTGAGTGGAGCAACTAACTATACTTAATACCTAGGTATTCATAATCCCTCCTTTCTTCTTATCTTTTTCTACTTCGTCGAGCCATCGAAATATTCTTGTCTATTCCTACCGGCTAATTAAGTGTCTGATTCGGATATCCTCTGTCAAGGTCGGAGAGTACCGATTTTGATCTAAACTCACTCAAACTCACACTCATATTAGCAAGGGCGCCGATTTCTCTGGGACTTTAGGGGGAGGCTTTCGGATGAGTGTTTGGTTGCAGAAGGCATATATGAGGATTTTAAGATAAATTGAATTCAAATTATGCCAAATATCGTATATTCATAAATACAATGCGGGAGCCGACATGAGCTTTGAGAGGGCCCGGAAACCCCCGAGCCCCCAGGATCGGCGCCCTTGCATATTAGTAGTTTGATTTCACACTTATATCTTGATTTGAAACTCATTCACGCTTACCACACTTCCTGAGATTTGAGAATAAATAAGCATAGGTTTGGAGTTTGTGAAAATCGACCTCATGAGTTTGGGAATCTGTAGTCAGGGTGTCGAATAGGCATTTCCCTCTCTTTCCCCACTGTAACATTTTGTCAATATACATTAATTTACTATAAGATAAAATCGCGTTTGATGTCTGTGGCAAATATTCTACTTTCCACCTGCTAGGGTAGTGATGACCCACGGCCAAATATGTTTCCGTGAAAGGTTCTATGCATCACGCGACATGGCTCCTAAACTGACAAATGAGAAAAAGGACAAAAGGTTAATTCAAATGAGTTGTAATAGAAACAGACGGTCAAATGAGAATTTCACTTTTGAGAACCATTGCATCCCAATGCGAACTAAATTAGGAGAAACTTCAGTCATTAATACGACTTATTACTGCAAGAATTTTGTAAAATTTTGATTTTAATAAATTATAGTGACTTGCCTAAAGTTTTTTCTTGGTTCAGTTCTAAGGAAGTTTACTCACCACTGTACTCGGAAATCAAAGAAATTCCTTAAAAAGGTATCCAGCAAGTTATATCTTGACAAAGCTAAATAAAAATTGGCTGATTCCTAACAAACATATTGTGTTTACATTAGTCCTGGAAAATTAATGGGCAAGATAAAGAGGTCATTTTCGATTACCAACAAAGCAATGAAATGTCTTTTATTAAACGATAAAGAGTTCAAATTGGCTATGTATAAGAGAATGGATTCATCTCGAAGTAAAAAAAATATTTCACAAAACATGCTGTGAGCTTCCGTTAAGGGTCTTCAATACAACGAAATTAAACTACCGCTAATTTTAGAGTCTTTCTGTAATATCTTCAAAATAAATAAAAATATTGGAAAAACAGAAATGTATTGAACTATACAATACAATTTTGCATGTGATACCGTTATCACAACTCATATATCTGTTTTCGATTTGCAATTGTAGATAAATTTAGCATTTTTGCGGGTTCTGTAAGTAGTGGCATACCAGAATCAGGTAGGTGAATTGTGGTAAAGATATCACATGCAAAATCTTATTGTATAGTTTACTGCGTTTCTGCTTTTCGAATATTTTTTATTTGTTTTGAAGATATTACAGAAAAACTCTAAAATTAGCGGTAGTTTAATTTCGCTGTAGTGAAGTTCCTCAAGACTTTAACTTACACTTATTCTTCAGAGGTTAAAATTATTCCAGGACATGGGGTTATTTCCTCGTAACTTGTATAAATTCTTTAATATTTCCTGTCCTCAAGAACAACAACAAACCCGTCAACGGTGAAACGTAAGAAATTTACTGGTCATCTTTGGAATCTGAGAAAGAATCTGGTTGCTTTTTCTGTTTTTGGATCCTGGTCGTCTTTGAACAAAAAGTGAAAGATGGCTAATGGTCCAGAAATCCGAACTAACAGATATAAACCTCTGAAGTGGACACAGTTAGGGACGTTAGAAAAAGTAAGGAAAAAGACTATTTCTGAATTCAAGATACCCGACTTCGAGACGAAGAACATCAAGAATTTCTTAAACCTGCCAGGAATAAATACCGAATCCACCAAAACTGACCTCGAAAATTGGCACTTCTAATAGAATTAGCAACTAGGTTTGCAGATTGCAAAGAAACCGCGTGTTGTCAACGACAATGCTCTTATCGAAACTTACTGGAAATTAATTGAAGGGTACACGGAAAGAAGGGGCTAATCGACATTTTACGTGTCAGGAGAAGCAATTTAAGATGTTGGTGTCCTCCCACTTGCGTACTTTCATACGAGGGAGGATCAAATGAAAACCTTAAAAGTGCAATAAATGTTAGAATGTAACAATGAAAAGGAAATCTTACCTCTTATTTTTCCACGTAGTTCCCTTGACGTTCAATGCAAGTATTCCGCCGTTTCGGAAGTGCATGTATACCTCGGTGGAAAAAATGAAATGAAATCTTTAAGTTTTACGTCCCACGGTTATGCCGGTTAGGCTAAAGGAGACGGTGAAGATGAGAAATGAATGAAATAGTGGAATGAAGAAAGTGGGAGGAAACGGGAGAACCCCGAGAAAACCCACGAGCCCGATGTTTGTCCACCACAAAGTCCACACGGCGCGAGCTGGGATCGAACCAGTGACCCCAAGCACCGGAGGTGAACGCTCTACCACTGAGCCACCGCGCCCCCAACCTCGGTGGAAGAATTCTTTTGATCGAGATTGTAGAAAGTCGTGCACAGCATTTTTTACTTCTTAATCACTATTGAAATGTTTGCCGCCTATCGCTTCTTTGAGTGGTCCAAACAAATGAAAGTCACTGGAGGCAAGGTCTGGTGAATAGGGTGGATGAATGAGACACTCAAATTTGATGTCATTGATAGTCTCAACGATCAAACGGGCAGTATGTAGTCGGGTGTTGTCATGATGTAGGAGTACTCCTGAGGACAAAAGTCTGATTGCAGGGCGAAGTTGATTTTTCAGCATGTTTTAATACGAGGCACTGGTTACTGTCACTCCTTTTTCCATGTACTGTTCCAAAATTGTTCCATTAGAATCCCAGAAGAGAGTGAGCATGACCTTTCCTACTAATGGTTGAGTGCGAATTTTGTTTTGTTTTCGGCGAAGAGCTATACCGCCATTCCTTGCTCGCTTTCTTGGTTTCTGGTTGATGATAGTGAATCCAGGTCTCATCGCATGTAACAATCCTGTCCACAAAAGCATCACCCTTGGCGTTCAAACGATGCAAAAGTTCTTCACAGGCGTCGACGCGACGATCTTTCAATTCAGCAGTCAACTGACGTGGAACCCATCCTGCTGATACCTTATTGAAATGCAGAACATTATGCACAATGTGTTGAGCTGAACCAAAGCTAATCTTCATTATTGTTGCGATTTCTGTCAGGGTAATACGCCTGTTGTCCTTTACAAGCTGTTCCACTAGCGCAATGTTGTCGTCGGTCACTACGCGGTGAACCTGTTCCTGTCGAGGAGCATCCTCCACAGATGTTACGCCACTTTTAAACTTCCTATACCACTCGTATACTTGCTGCAGAGACAAACACAAATTACCATACTTTGCTGCCATCCTGCGATGAATTTCAATTGGTTTCACACCTTCACTACTCAAAAACCGGATCACCGAACACTGTTCTAATGCGGTGCATGTGGACAGTGGGGCGCTCATCTTGAAACTGCTCCTGTGCTGGTGCTTGTTTGACTACTCTTCTGCCACCTACTGAAGAAAGAGAATACTGTTAGAAACAATATTGCCAACTTTCAAAGCAATAGCATAACATTGGAAATTTGTAATAAACTTTTAAAGTTTTCATTTGATCCTCCCTCGTATTTGCGTACATGTCAAAATCCTTCCCAGTTGCGTACAAGTACCAGATGCAATGAAATGTCATGATTTAAAAACGAGATAAGAATTCCCATTTGCGTACAGGTTCAATAGCTGGTACTATTTCTGTGAATTTTTGTTCGTTTTTGAGCAGAGGTGGATATGGAATCTAAAGGTTTGGTTTCGAGTAACACCCACGGCGAACAAGAGTCCCTGAATAGTTTCATTTTGCTGGCCAGCACTACCTTCTTTATTGACGGCACATTTAAGAGCTACAGCAAACTTTTCCCCAATTTTTTGTAATTCATGCAGATATTCGAAGTTTAATAGAAGAAACTAATGTGATTCCAGTAGTTTTTAGCCTTCTTCCGAACAAGAAAAAGTATATATATATGAAAAGTTGAAGTCCTGAATTGGAATCTTGAAGCTGTAATGGTAGACTTGAAAGAAACAGTAATAAATTCGTTTAGGACAATTTTCCCTTCAGCTTCCATAAGTGGGTGCAATTTTCCCAGAGTCTTTGGTGTAAGATAAAGGATTTGGTCTTGGTTACGGACTACAAAAGTAATGACTTCAGATTCGAATGTTTGCATCATTAGCTTTTCTTCCCGTTAGAAATAGTCAACAGTGGTTGACTATCTATTCAAGAAGACATTCCCTAAGCTTAAGCAGTTCTATGGATATTTTGTTGACCAGTGGCTAGAAAATTCTACAGTCCCAATTAGCATGTGGAACTGTCATGAAAAGTGCCATAGAACAAATAATACCGCAGAGGATTGGGATAACAGGTTAAATACTCAGCTAAACAAGCAAAATTCTCATGTCATCGAATTAGTCCGTTTTCTCAAGTTAGAAGCCAGGACAAGTTACTATGCTTACGACAGAAAGTATCTTAGCTTGCAAGGTAAAAAAAAAAAAAAAAAGTATATATGCAGCTTGACAAAACAAAAAAAGTTTTGGGTAGTTTTGATGTTTCAAAAGATGTTAGATGATATTTGGTTGCATTTTCATATATTCATAAGTTGTCATAAACTGTAAATCGTATATATATTGATAAGTATTACTTATAGGTGGTGGTAGCTACGGTAAACGGCCTACTGCACATAGACCAGGATCATAGAAGATCTAGATCAGGTGCGGTCTGAGCAGGTTGGTAATCGCCGAGGGCCCCGGAGCTGTGGGGCCCCAAGAACAAAACGATAAATTTTTGGTTGGTATTAAAAACTTTTACATACATTTAGGTACTATTCCATCGCATTCAAGCATAGGATGTGCTAAAATTACTTCAAAGCTGTAGGGTTATGCCTCGTTCCTACTAACTCATGTTTGCAATAAGCATTAATATAAAATTATCTTGCAGTACACAAATTTGGCTGAAATTCTGAAAAAATGCAAACCTGGTGAGCTGCTGAAATTTAGACCTAAAATATGGAACTTGTATAACTTGGTGATACGCAGTAAAGAATAGAGACAGTGCAAGCATTGGAACGTACCCCGCATAACCCGTTTATTATTCCGTACTTGATATTTATATTGTTATTAATTTCTTATGTGTGAGAAAGAATTATTGTGAAATTTTAGATTACTAGCAATTTTGGCATTTTTTTCTGTTTTAGGGGCCCCCTTTGAATTGTCAAAATACAAGTGACGTTGGAAATTAAAAATATTTTAGCTGATTAGTATTGTGTTTAGCTAAATGGTTAGCGTACATGCTTACGATGCTCATGGTCTCGAGTTCGCTTCTCGATGGGGACACTCAAAAATTACAGTGTTGACCAGCATCATAAGGACAATTGGAGAGCTACCTGAATTAAGAGGTAACTGACTCCGGTCTAGAAAGCTGACATTAAGGACATCGAGTGTCGTTGGACTGATTTCGCATCATCGTGGCGATGGCAGCTTTCGAAAGCCAAAGCGGACATGTTATTTCAACATTATTAGCTTCCAATAAGATAAAAAAGAGAGAAGCAGAAATTCAGACCAGAAGATTGGTTATACAGCGTTTAATCGACATAGTGTTATTTATAGGAAGATTAGGAATTGTTTACAGAGGGGGAGTCAGAAGGGGCGAATTCATTAAATTCTGTCAAAGACCATCGGAGTTTCCTTGAATTGATCATGTTACGAGTTGCAAATTATGATGTGATTTTGCAAAATCATGTTACAAAGTATATTGAAGACACCAAAACGCACAACTGAAAATAAAGAAAACATGAGAAGTAGAAGGAAAGCCGACCAAAGGACAAACTGGACGAGGCTCTCTCTTGACTTTTTTTGTCAAAAAGATTCATCAAAATTTAATCTAGATAATAAATTTGGACGAAATATTATTTTGAAAGACCTTCAAGACAGTGTTGTTTATAATTTGATGGTGGATAGTACACAAGGTATAGCTTTTATGGACCAGTTGGCAATCTGTGTCCGCTACGTAGTCCAAGGAAAGGTATATGAAAGACTTAAATTTAACAGTTGTTGATGATTCCAATGGACTTATTTTGTACAAATCTATAAAGTCAGAACTAGTTGAATGTGCCATTAAAATTTCGAATATTATTGCGTGTTCTTTTGATGGGGCGAGTAACACCAGGGGCTGTTACAACGGTCTTCAAGCGCATTTCAAAAGGAAGAATCCGTATTTAATTTACACTGCATGGGACACGTACTAAATTTGGCTGTAGCTGATTCTACAGTAAATTTGTTCCAAGCAGAAAATTTATTTGGTTTAGTAGAGGAATCAGCTGTTTTCTTAAGTTCTTGTTACAAGAGAATTACCGTCTGGAGGAAAGAGACTAAAAAGAAACAGTGCCAGCACCAAACTATGCAGACTCCAAAAAATTGGCGCCACAAGATGGTGGAGTAAGCATACGGCACTTTCATCAATTATTGACGTACAGGTTTTGATAAGTGATACCAACTCAGGAAAGTTAACCCATTTCTTGAATGTTTTAAATAAAATATTGAATGGAAGCTTGGACTGCAAATTAAAGTTCGCGGCCATAATATGATAAAGCAATAGTCCAAATTCGAATATGTTCTCATGCCTTTTATCATGCTCGATATTTTTCTGGTCACAATTCCCGTTTCAAAATACTTAAAAAAAATGAATTACTAGCTTGGAAATTGGTGCAAGCTTTGTTACAACAAATCACTGCTAAAATTAGTTCAGAGCACTTTGAATTTTTCACTTGACAAATCAAAATAGTGTGCAATTGCCATGAATAGTATTTTAGAGAATTTGGATGATGTAGAAGTTTCACTGGTTTTCGATGAGAAGAGAATTTCGAACAAAAATGCCTAGTGAAAAAGCAAAAGATGAAGTTTTAACAGTGGAGAAATTTAAACAAATCTATTTCGATTATCGATTGTGCTACTTCAACTATTGAAAAAACATTTAATCCAAACAGATAGGTTGAAAGATTGTTCATGGCTCCATAAAAAAAATCCCTGAAATAGCAGACAATGATGAATTTCCAACAGAAGTCTTACTCACCATTTGTCATCTAACCTTAGTTGATCTTAGACTCAGTGGGATCAGTAATGAAATTTATGTGAATAACTTAAATGAAGACGAATGACGGTTCAGTCAGAAGAAGGTGAAGAGAACTATGTGAACTGCTCACTGAAGAAGAAATATTCTATATGCATAGCATGTACCTTTAACATTGTTTTCGTGGTGTCACAGTCTGGAATTTTTACCAATCTGTATACAGCTTACAAGTTTATATTAACTCTGGTTTGTACGCAGCTAACCTGCGGAAGGACTTTTTCAAAACTTGTTAAGAATAGATTAGAATAGAATTTCTGCGCTAAACCAACATGTCTAAGCTTTTTTTATAAATGCAGAACGAGACTTGTTCATAAATTTAGATGAAAATTTGATTATAGATGAAACAGCAATCACGAGTGAGAAACTTAGGAAAATTTTATTAGTTTAATGAAGCATTTACACATTAGACCTATAAACCTGATCTAGGTAGAAGGAGACTTCTTTTCTCTGTTAGTAAATGTTGTATTTATAATATGCCAATATTCTTCGTTATCAACAGAATACAGTATTAGATAACCAAACATAATTTTCCAGGTGATAGTTTGAAATGTTATTTTTATGAGTAAATCTAAGTACAATACATACACAACTTGTATATATTTCTTTAATCTTATAGGTTGTTTTTATTGTAGATTTTTATACGCCTATGCAAAATCACTATTTTGAAGTTTGAAGTAACCTACGTATTGTAAGTTTCATGTAATAAAGTATGAAAAGTATAAAGTATTCCTGGTAGTATTTATTGGTTACCTACCTTATATTACTGATCAAGGTATTGAAAATATGTTTTTAAAGAATATTATGGTAGAATTTATGTAATTAGAATATATAAGCATACTGTAGAGGTTTTCTAATAAAATAAAGCTCCTCCTATAAAACAATGCGGTAGGTAACTTTACTTAAATGGGCCAATAATAATAGAATTTAGTAACATACGCAAGTGGACATTTTTCTAAAGGGGCACTTCTACTTTCTGCAGCCGAGGGCCCCCAGAGATACCAGACCGCTCCTGATCCAGATATTAGTTCGACGAAGACTCTTTATAAAAGCCGACCAGTGTATCCCTTTGGTGTGATTTGTGAATTCATATCACACACATTTCGGGGATACATAAGTCGAATTTGAATTCAACGTGAAGAGTTGAGTAGAAAAAAAAAAACTTACAACAGTATGGATAACGTTATTACTTTTTCGTATTTCCTTGAGCGTGCAATTCCATATTTTCCTCTGCTCAAACTTTATTAAAAATTGCACAGAAACAATGTCAGTTATTAAACATGTACGGAAGTGGGAAAACTCTTATCAATATCAATATATGTCATGTCATCGCTCATGCTACTTTAACGCATCTGGGAAGGATTTTGACATGTACGCATCTGGGAAGTAATCAAAATGTTGATGTGTGCCTTCTTTCCTTGTATAGCTCTTTTTCTTGTGTAAGTTTCTCTGCAACGAGTCATTTTTTTCTCACAATATTCGAAGTGCATTTAGAAGTACAAACTAGCACCAATAGGTAGTGTCCATATCAGCTTTTTCTCAAAAATTGTAATGAGTCCCTTTTTTCCGTGTACCCTTCAATTGTCAAGGACGAATATCAGACTGCAATATCTCGTGCAGGTAGATCATGGTAATCGAAAAAAAAAATGTCCCAGACGGAAGTATAAGCAACTATTATAAAGCAGTTTTAGAATCAATTGTTGTGTTGCGAAGTTAAAGTGAGTAAAACAATCTTTCCTACTTAAATTTTAAGATTATATTCCTCATATGGAAAAACATAATCATTTTAATAAGAAAACTCAAAGATACGTATTTTTTTAATGTAAAATGAATATTATATTTAAAATTTATTCACTCTATAATTGTGAGTGCGTGAGCGACTATTACCTGTAATCCAATTTTGTTGAAAATTTCCCATGTATTTTATATATATATATATATATATATAGTGGCCTATTTACGATTTTGTTTCGGGGGGAGCTTTGCCTGGAAATGTGAAAATTCTGCAAGAAATTTCATTTACTTTACTATACTAAGTAAGATTTCGGGAGGGGCTTAAGCCCGGAAGCACCCTCCTAAATACGCCACTATATATATATATATATATATATATATATATATATATATATATATATATATATATATATATATATATATTCATTCAAAATAGTCACTCAAAACAGAGTTCTTTGCAGCCACAACTGTCTTAAGCCGGCCCCTGAATCTGGAACATGCAGCCTTCACGGTGTCCCTGGGGAGAGCTATAAGTACCACCAGAATCCAGTCAATGAGCTTGATGAGCTTGGTCTTTGCTGCAATCAGGGGAGTTAGGCGGCCAAATACCGGGACTGGTGAAATCGTATTAATTGTCACACAACCACTTCATGGTCTTCCCAGCAGTGTGGCAAGCAGCGGTGTTTTCACAGCGTTCAAAAAGCACTGATCCGCTGTCTTGATTGCAGAATGTGGTTGTCCAGCACGAATCATCATGATGCAGGTAACTCTTTTCCAATATTCTGGTGGCTTCTACTTGATCAGTGCAGTTCTGTTTGACTTCAGAGCTATATCAGAAACCAAAGAGAAGTAATATGTGAGAACGCTGCCAATACCTTCCCACAACTCATATCTACATTTACCCGCAAATTTACCCCTAACATCCACATCCCTTATATATATATATATATATATATATATATATATATATAT
Source organism: Thermobia domestica (assembly GCF_964235325.1). Lineage (NCBI taxonomy): Eukaryota > Metazoa > Arthropoda > Insecta > Zygentoma > Lepismatidae > Thermobia > Thermobia domestica. Next base: position 248,487,535 of record NC_137461.1, read on the forward strand.
ATATATATATATATATATATATATATATATATATATATATAATATCCGCTTTCCTTTCGTATGCACGGCACTACTAATTAATTGGTCATGCTCTATTACGACGTAGTCCTTCAACTGGTCTAGTTGTTAGCACGTGCGCCCATGGTGCATGAGGACCTATTTCCCGGTAGGGAAACATTGAAATTTGCAGCATTAAGATGGTTCGAATTGCACATTAAACTATAGAACTATAGTTTCACGTCCCACAAAGCGTCAATACTAAAAAGAAAGTAAGCAAGAAATGACAATCTAGCGATTATGACATCAATACACGTAATATTCTACAGAAACTCTGGTTGTCCTCCTGTTCTATGTCCTTAAATAAATACAAAGGTTGTTAGATAAAATATTTAGTAATATTGGTGTGCAATATGTACACCTTAAGGTATGATGGAATTGTCTATGATTCGCAGAAGACATGTTACTGGTATTGGGTAATGGTATAACAGTAAAAGTTAATTGTACTGTTTCTGTGCACAAAAGTATAGTAAATAAAATGGTGAATTTTAATTATCAATACTATCTCGTTAAATCATAAGTACGCTACAATTGATAAGCGATAATATGGGAATCCTTTTATTTTTATGATGGTAATGACTTTGCCAAATTCTTCTCCATATGTGGTAATCATTTCCAACTGAATTTTCCCTGACGTCACAAACGGCCTTTTTCATTCTCAATAAATAATACGGATAGAACAAGGAGTAGATTGAACTCCTAGCTTTGACAAAATACAGTACAGTGTTAGGGAAACAAATCGCAGTCGATAGTTTTGCAGATACACTAGTCATAGATTCTTGACTAATCGTGCACTGCCATCTTTTCACTCTATTTCCTTTATCTCGTTCCCCTTCCTTCTTTGTTCAATCTGGCTTCTCTGTCCAAGCTCTGACCGAAAGAAAGGGCGGGTTAAGTGCTGTATCGCCGGACCAATTTTAGGAAATTTACCGGGTGAATTGAAGAATTTATTTAAGTTTGTGAGGAAGAATGAGTAAAAGTCAGATAAGGGGAAAAGTAAAAGTTAAGAAAGTGGTTGTATTTGTTGCTTGATTCCGATGGTGTAAGCGGCACTGTATGTTGAGGCGGATGGACTATTTAGCGGAGAGGTACACTTGTTTCACTATACGGATCCATAGATTGTAAAATGTGCACAAAAATTTGGGCAAGTTTAATTTGCCCATTTCATGTCGAGAACAGAACCCAACCAACCCCTGCGGAGCTTCTAACCCGTTCCTTCTACTCCTCCTCCTATTACTACTACATATTCTCCTACTCCTACTCCCACTACTACTACTACTACTAATACTATGGATCCGTATAGTATACTGCGCGCCTCATGTAACGTAATCTAACGTATCTTAATGTAATCCAACCAAATATAAACGAATGCAGCACATTTTCCTACTTTTTTCAATTTTCAAATTGGTCCGGTGATACAGCACTAATACCGAAAGGGCGTTCGTACGTCAATGTCACCGTCCAATCGGACATGACTGCTCTTAAGGCGATGATAATTTGTGCAATTTTTCTTAGCTTTGCAAGATTCACTCTCGATCTTCTGGAAACTCAAAAATAAAATACAACTGCCTTTCAACTTGATTTTGAATACTCCCAATATAATTGTACGAGAATATTAGAAGCCTGTATGTATACAAATTGCTACGTAATGTATAGTTTTCATATATAATATTAAATACCTGTTCTAGCAGAAAATAATCGCTAACAGTTACTTTTTGTTTCAAACAATATACTTTCAAGCGACATACGTAAAAATTCTCTTTTTTTCCTTTCTTTTTCCTCAATTTTCTTGTAAATTCGATCTTGCTCGAAGTTGCACAAAAAAAGATAACTCTATTTAGTCGTGCACGGAATTTTTTTCCGCGAAAGACACTATTTAAATACAAAACGTACAAGTAACATTTCTCCTCAGCAGTTCGAAAGGGGAAATAAATATATTATGTTATATAACAATTAAACTATAAACGACGGCTAGAAAAAGCTTTAAAAAGGTTTTCTCTTAAACTTAAAAGAATTATTCATGAAAATACATTAATAAGGAACAAAATTCCGCACGTGACTAATGCCGAGTTAAAGTAAAATTAAATTTACACTTTTGGACTACTATATCGCTTTAACCATATTTTGAAGTGTAGACCTACTGTCATCTTCCGAGTGTCATAATTAAAGACTTCACGAGAATATAGCTCAATATAATTTTAACATGAAATGACGTCATCGTAGAACATAAATTTTTAGTTTTACTAGAAAGGAAAATAGTTTTTTAATTAAATTTTTCTCGAAAACTATCGATTTACACTTACCGAGGCACCCAGAAATTTTTGGAGGCATTAGAAAGAAAGGTTCAATAATACAAGCCACTACGTATACGTAGTATTGAATGGGTATTATTATGCACCTGACAAAACGATAAGTGATTGTAAAATACTCCTACCTATCAGGGTTGCCACACTCGAGACTTGCGATGATGCCAAACACGGGTCTGAATTATGCTAGATTTTTGTAAATTATGCCAGATTTTCAAATTACCCTTCCTAACTAATTTTAAAGACCCGCTCCTACTTATCTTCATTATTTTAATGAAGTGTTTCAACTGTATTCATGAACAAAGCTAATATGACCCTGTCAGGAATGATAATGAAATAAATTGGTAAATGGTACATTATAGGGGAGGAAGGTCGAATTTATATTTTATGAATGGATAACATTTTAAGAAACATACACACAACATGCCGCTTCCGACACGGCCCTGAAGCATTTCTTTTAGTGTATTACTAGCTGTCCCTGACGCTCATATCCTTCCCCTCTCAAGTTGGAAATTGAAAGGGACAGAAACATCCCATATAACCAAACATTCAGGTTTCAGTTGACAGTAATAAAACTATGGGTAAGTAAATATTTTTTGTAGAGTCACGTTTTGCTATTTTTGAACATTTCTCCGAATTCAACAATAAGTTACAACCGCGGAAATACTGACTGGTCTCATTGTTCCAACCATCGCTTCAACTAAGAAGAATAATTCCCGACGGTCCTTGAACCATCTAAATTTTCGTACTTTTTTCTGTTCATCAGAGGGAAGAATGAAGTTAAGCTAGATTTGTCCAAGATGCTAAAGTCAAGATGCTAGATGCTAAATGCATGTGAATTATGCTAGATCTAGCACCAAGATGCTAGATATGGCTTCACTGCTACCTATATTTTCAAAAAAAAAAAAAAAAATGATCGAATTAGATCGTTTTTATAAGAGAAAAAGTACAGATGAAGTAAAGATCAAATTTTCATGCTACATTAATAATTTTTCTGTTAAATAAGTCTAGTTTTATTGAGAACGTGTACACATGTAGGTTGAGTTAGGAAGTTTTGAGGGGTCCGGACCCGGTGGACCCCTTTCCTCCGCGTGGGTGTGCCCCTGCACTTATCAACATAATTTTACTCAGCTCGATTAGAGTTATATCTTTGTTTATGTTTTTCGTTTCGGTTCAGCACTAATAATATAATATTTATTCAAGTTTTGGAAGGTCAGGATCCCTTATTCTTAAATACAATTTCAAAATCAAAATATCCGGGACATGAAAACTGAGCCACTCAAGTGTGCTAAAGAGATAACCTTAGTTTTCTCACACGATCTTGAACTTCATTCAGTAGGTGATCCTAGTCTCAGTAAACAAGCGGTAGAAAATATTAACATTGACGTAAAACTACGTAAATAGTTACACAATATATGTTTCCCTCCCATGCTATCACATTCGTTTCTTCTGGGAACAATCATTTTTATTTCATTAAATTAAAGCCTAGTATCTTTCTTTACTCTGCAAAACATTAATCATGTTTAAACATGATTTTTTAAAAAAGAAACGGCCTTTTGGATATTGTTTTATATGTTCAAAAATGCCCTTAAGTGTTCTACCAGTGAATAAATTGTCTACAATATCTCCTGACGGAGTTCAATAATGTACCGGAACCTTTGATGAGTCCTATGGGTATATGCACAGAAATAGCTTTTAAAAAGTGTTGGAATATGTCACATATTTAGAAGTTGTTGCCGTTCATATATCTATTGAACACGTTCAGAAGGTCAAGTACATTTTGAACACTTTTAAGGCAATTCATATTAACAACTGTTGGAATAAATTATAATTTTCTTAAAATTTTTACTCACAGAACACTTCAGGACATCTTTGGACTTGTTAAACAATGACCGGAAATTGTTTCTCAAAATGTCCAAACATTGATTTATTTTTGTAGTGTAGATCCATGAAATCAAACTCGGAAAGGTTTTATTTTCCTAAGACTAATTTAGCTTATTTAAAATGGGTACCTGCGGCAATCTGCAGAAGTCAAGGGGACTGGGGTATGGTGCTGAATACATCGTCTCGAAGAGTGCTCAAGTTAGGAAAGTGTGGAACCTTGTACTATACACACAATCATTAAGCATTCATGGCCTCTCCCGAAAAGGAAGGAAGGGAGCATTCAGAAATCTTCCGTTAAGCGAATCATATTGTACCATTTTATACACGAATTATACGTAAGTCTCTTTTCAAAACATAAAATTACACACCTTGAAGCTTCAAGATATTATAAAATGTTTTCCTTTAGAAATATTTCCTTGGATCAAAGGCACCATTATATACAAATTTCACTATATTTAATTATAACTTGTTTGCTTTTTCAATACTTCTATTATAATTATCGGTCTCTTTGATTTAATAATGTGCAAATCTTGCAATGTGTGGTTGCATAACTTTCAAGTCGTTAGTTAGATTGGAGTTTAGTGTTTCATTTAGCACCGAGACGATATGAGATGTGGACCTATTACTTCACGCAGGATTCAAACCACATGAGCAGACAGCGGAAATCTAATCTGGGTCTTATATTATCTCCAACCGGATCACTCTACTGAAACTAGAGGAGGTAGAAATTTACTAGTATCAGTTTTAGTGTTAACGTTAATCTCCACAGAGGAAAACCGTTAAGACATATCGATAATAGAATTGCCCATGATATGAGAAATGTCTCGTCTCGTCTCTATTTTCGACTCGAAAACGAGACAAAACTTGGAAGGAAATGTACATTTTTAAACTCGAGACGGGACAAAAGAATGTCCGATCATGATACTAGTAAAAAGTGCCCACGCTTGCACTGCAAACTAATAATACCGTAAATTGTATCAATGAATAGACAAATGTCTAAAATGCATTGTAAAAGTGGTTAATAGGAAATACCTTAATAGTGTTCAAATGTACCTGAACGTTTGATATATCTAATGCAGCCTTTCCCAATTTGGGGTCCGCAAGACGATCTTAGAAGGTCCGCAAAAGAAATCTGAGAAAGGCACACACAGTGGTGAAAAATACACCATTTGAAGCTAAATGATCCAATTAATCATGACAAATCAATGTGCGTGGGAAGTGATATTCGATCTACAAGAAGTTGCCTATACTTCAGATATTTTTTTTCTGACAAATCCAAAAAGGGTGTAGAGACTGATACACGTGTTTGTAAAATATCTTCAAACGGAAACATGCGCGCCGACTACGTGAGTGCTCTGGTTCTCCAGCACCCACACAAATAATCTTGTGGGTGCACCGCACCCACAAGATTTTTATTTTGATAAACAAAATAAATATTTCTCACTTGTCATTATCAAATAATAATAATAATAATAATAATAATAATAATAATAATAATAATAATAATAATAATAAATAAGGAATTAAAACATTGAGATGGAAGTTAAAATTTCTAACCTCTAAAACATAATTGTTTGTTTTAAATATGTTTGTGCAAAGACAACCAAGCAACACACGTTAGTCACTTTGTAGTTTCCATGTTCACATCAAAATCCTTGCAAGTACTTTCTGCAATACCATTAAAATTATTTGCTTTTATGATTTTTTTTCATATTAATTATAAGAATGTGTTTTTTTTAAAGCATCGTATTGATAATACCATTGCCTATTGCAATTATATTATATGCATCATGTAAGTTGTATCTAGTATACATTTAATGTTACGATTACAAAAGTTGAGAATATTAATTACAATAACTTAACCTTGGACTCTGGTTTGAACCCATTTCCCTTGCATTTAAGTCTGCAGTGCTACCAACTGACCTAGGGCATCTCCATTTTATCCTTATAGTACTGGTATATTTTGCTTTATCACAGCACGCCTTGATGACAGTGTTCATAGAAGATTTTAATCAAAAGGCAATCAATCAAAAAATATATAGACTCCCGTGAAAACATATAACACGAGAAGAAGTGTTTTAAATACAAGATACAGTTTTTTACAATAAATACAAGAGAATGAACGTTTATGAACATTTTCATAAACACATACTTGATATATTTTCTCCTCAACATCTGTACTGAAAGTATTTAAATGCTGTTTTAGTTTTTGTGTTTTTCTACACTATATGTTGTTCTCGGGATATGAGGCGTGCAAGAAAATGTTTAATTGAATGAAATATATTGGATACTTTGGATCAGGGGCCACAACATTTTTGAATAGCCCGTGAATCGAGTTTTCGTATTTTTTTTTTTTTAACTTAATAAGCACATCATACGGAGTTAAATGATAGTTTGGGTTTGGCTACACTATATGTAGTTCTCGAGATATAAGGCGTACAAGAAAATATTTGATTGCATGAAATATATTTAAGTTTTTTGATCATTGGCCACAACATTTTTTGAACGGCCCCTAAATCAAGTTTTCGTATTTTTTGCGGAATAAGGACATCATACTGAGTTAAGTGGTAGTTTTGATTTGACTACACCATATGTAGTTCTTGAGATATGAGGCGTGCAAGAAAAGTTTTGATTGAATGAAATATATTTACTTTTTTAAATCAGGGGTCTTTGGAACGGCCCCTAAATCAAGTGTTCGGAATAAGCACACCATAATGAGTTAAGTAATAGTTTGAGTTTGACTACAATATATGTAGTTCTCGAGATATGAGGCGTGCAAGAAAATATTTGATTGAATTAACTATATTGAAGTTTTTGAGTCATTGGTCACAAAATTTTCGAACGGCCCCTAAGTCAAGTTTCGTACTTTTTACGGAATAACCACATCATATTGAGTTAAGTGATAGTTTTGGTTTTGCTTCACTATTTGTAGTTCACCAGATATGAGGCGCATAAGAAAATGTTTGACTGAGTGAAATATATTGGAGTTTTTGGATCAGGGGCCAGAAAATTTTTGAATGGCCCCTGAATCGAGTAGGTTCGGATATTTTTAACGGAATAAGAAAATCATACTGGATTAAGTGGTAGTTTTGGTTTGGCTACACTATATGTATTTCTCCAGATATAAGGCCTAGAAGAAAATTCTTGCCTGAAATATATTGGATCTTTTGATGGCGTCCCAAGAAAAATTATTCCTTAGTGTCAACTGTAAGTAATGGAAATCTATGGTTTCCGATTACAAATCTGATCATAATAGTACAAAAGATAATAGAGAAGAGAGGTTCCTAATATGGACTGAATACCTTAAGAATATAACTCAGCTTCAACTTCATTTCTTTAGTCTAGCCGGAACTGGTATAGATCTACTACTACTTCCAGTTCAGTATTGATAATCATGGTTCAAAAATAGTATGTAAAATATAGCGGTTGATGGCTTGGACTCAGCGTCCCAAGAACACGTTTAATCTTCATTTTTGTTCCTCTATTCAGGCCAGAACTGATGGAGCGGTTCATTTCTGTTTGGTATATTATCGTCTAGCATACGGACCTTCCAGTAATATATATCGTTATCTCAATGTCATCTTAGATGTAGGCCAAATGTGTATTCCCATTTGGCCTATTTCCGTTTTGCCTACACTCACTCCACGAGGGATATTTATAGGGCTGCGCCATATCAAAATTTCGATATCGATATTCGATATTTTTCTGATATCGATATCGATATGAATATCCATATTTGATGTTGTCGATATCAATATTGGATGTTGTCGATATCGATATTTGATGTCGATATCGATATCGGCAATATCGATATCGATATCGACAATATCGGTATCGAATATCGACAATATCTGATATCGATATCGATAATATCGAATATCGATATCGACATCAAATATCGATATCGACAACATCCAATATTGATATCGACAACATCAAATATGGATATTCAATATATTGATTGGTCTTGAATATTCATGTTGATATAGACAATCTGGTCTCAAAACGTTTCAATTGCAGATATCTCAGAATACTTGTTATTCACAGAAAACAGACTTGTGTTCCTACTAATCCACCACTTTTTCCTCAGAAAAAGTTAATAAAAATAGTCATTTAATTTCTTTCCCAGCTATCATATTGGTCATCATTGCGGAAATAGTGAGAGTGAAACAGGGTAACATAGAATATGCGTGTTTTATTTGTGTGTAGGTGTTTATTTCATGCAGTGGCGTATTTAGGGGGTTGGCTTCCGGGCTTAAGCCCCTTCCGAAATCTTACTTAGTATAGTAAAGTAAATTAAATATCTTGCAGAATTTTCACATTTCCAGGCAAAGCCACCCCCGAAAGTTAGCAAAGCCCCTCCCGAAGCAAAATCGTAAATACGCCACTGATTTCATGTATGTGCATTTGTGAATGTGCACGTGTAGCGGTATGCGTTTCAGAGAGAGAGAGAGAAGTTCTTTCTATAACATAACACATGCTTGCTTTGTATTTTAAGCTCACGCAGAAACAATACTTGATCCAGATATGAACGATAGGGGCCGCGGTGGCTCAGTGGTAGAGCGTTCACCTCTGGTGCATTAGGTCCCGGGTTCAAACTCTGCTCCCGCCAAGTGAACTTTGTAGTGGACAAACAGCGTCGCGAGGGTTTCCTTGGGGTTCTCCCGTTTCCTCTCACTTTCTTCATTCCACCATTTTCATTCATTTCTCATTATTACCGTCTCTTTTAGCCTAACCAGCATAACCGTGGGACATAAAACTCAAAAATTTCATTTCATTTCAGAGATGGACGAACGACGTACCTGATCAACAAAAACAAAATCGGGAAATTCCCGTTTCTCCTTTGTGCTAATCATTTGATGCCTTACTGCAACAGGAAATCGATGCATATCTTTCAGTGCCATGTAGACAGTGGTGCTATTCAGCCGGTTCGCACCGGTTCGCTAGAACTGGTTGTTAATATATTTCGAGTTTGCTAAACCGTTTGTTATACCCAGACATAACAGTAAATGTTACCCTGTTATACCAAAGAACGAGCAAGTTTCAGTTTGTTCAGCTTTGTTCTTAAAAATTCTTACAGCTACAGGATTAGATATATGATCTTTCAGAACAAGGTATAAGCGATTTTTTCTTAATTTCAAATGGGCTGGTTAGATATCAAGAATGAAAACTGGGATCACATCAGTGCAGTGGTGAGGGTTATTTACATTTGAAACGCATACATACCATTATCAACAATTGTTGATCTATTGCCAAGTTAAGGTGTTTCCAATACTTCTTAACAAACATCTATTTTGGATAATTCGTTTCCATTATATTAGGTTTGTGTAGGTCTCTACTTGTCACTTGGGGCATCCAGTGAAAAATTTGCTATTGTCTATCTTATATGATTTGCTTCCTATGAGAGAGGGAGAGAGACATCCTTCTATGTATCCATCTACTCTCTCTTTCTCATATATATATAACCAGTTGTTAGAAAATTAGAATAGCACCACTGCCTATATATATATATGGAAGAAAACCTCCTTCACTGGTGGAAATCTCATGACAGTGACTTTCTAAAATTAGCTCTTCTGGCTCGTAAGTGTTTGTGTAGGTGCCAGCGTTCTATCGGAAAGAGTATTTAGTTGTGAATGCAATATCGTAGCTGATGCTCATACTTCACTTAGTGCAGAACATTCGAAATAACTGATTTTCTTTCCATGAGTAAAAAAGCTCGTTCCTAAATAGCAGTGTCATGAACTTCAATGCATCATACATTTCTAGTTGAAAACTCAGTGCTAAAAGGCATATTTCTAAATAAGACAGTTATTGTTCATTTTTCTCTGTGTCTGTCATGTATGTGTTTGTGTTCTTCTAAGTTAATCCGTTGGCTTTACAAATTTAACATTTGGACTTATTCTTTTATAGTGTTCTATTTTAATATTCAATTAAAAAACATGCGATCAATTGAGATCTCTTTCATTTTATTATTAAATTGATAATCTTTTGTATTAAAGAGCTTTACGCGAAGACGTGACATCTCCCACATGAACTGGAGAGGTTTCTTGTTATGGTTTTGTGCAAACTCATATCTAAAAGTGTTGATGTTTTCATTAAATTTAGGCTAAAACTTACGTCTTATACCATTATTCACTTTTGCTTATAAAATCAATTTAGAAAGGTTCTAAGTCATTCCTAATAATAGTGCACCTAATAATGCACATTCTAATACTTAAATCCAAAAAAATAGAGAAGTGTTGATACTACCTAAATAGAATGGGCCTTATGCAGAGTCGTTTTGACTCGCGATTAGTGCCATACTAAAGAGTTCGACTAACATAATTCTCCTGCAGTAGTCAGACGTTTAGTATGATGCTAATCATATGTCAAAACGACTCTGCATAAGGAGGAATATGTAGGTCTATGTAGTGAAATGACAGAATGGAGGCTTTTGTTTGTTTTAGTGGGCTGAGTTATGTGGTTCAACTTACATCTAGTAACCACATACAAATAAACGGAAAATTACTACTTTGCACAGAAAACGAGTAAATTCTTGTTTCCCTGTCTGTTTAGTTTTAAGCAAATATTAGCATTGGCATTTGATTCTTCATTCGCAATGGCAATACAGCACAAACATTAATTGCAGTGAGCATATCAAGTTGACTCGATTAAGGAATGCAGCCATGTTAATGATGAGAAATATTTTGGAGGGTATAGCTCCCCGGCTCTGCACTGCTTTTGGCTTTATCTTCGAAAGGAACATCATTTCTGCCCAATAAATTTTTTGTACAAGTTTGGTTTGATTCGGTGAAGAAGTGCAGCCGATAATGTAAGTTAAATATACAATATTTAGGTAGATTAAATAGATGTAGAAACATCCCTACCCCACCACCGATTTGGACTATCTTAAAAAGGAACCAAATTTTTAACCCATACTAATCCTGTGTAAATTTGGTTTCATTCTGTTAAGAAATGAAGTAAACAAAGAAATTACATATTAACATGGAATGTTGAGGGTGCATAGTCCCCCAAGCCCTACATTAATTTAACTCATGAAATGGGTCGTTTTTCTGCCCCATACGAGTATCGTGCAGTTTGGTTTCATTCGGTTAAGAAATGCAAATGCAGCTGCTATCGAGAGCCAAAAAGCGTTAGGGTCTATATCTATAAAGCAAAACCCGCCGTGGTTTTTTCGAGGCAGTGTCAAACACCAATATCGAATATCGACAATATCAATATCGAATATCGACAACATTGATATCAATATTAAATATCGTTATCGACGATATCGGAATCGATATCGAATATCGACGATATCGGATATCGATATCAAATATCGACGATATCGGATATCGATATCGAATATCGACGATATTGGATATCGACATCGACGAATATTGCAAATGAACTAGGCCCTATAATATGGTGATGAACTATAATATGGTTGGATCTCCCCCAACTTCTACTGCCCCCCCCCCCCTATATTTTTGGGCTGGCTACGAATCTGTTTCCAACTGTAAAGAAAGAAACAGAAATAGTTGTATATTCGATTGGACATCGAATACATGAAATCTCATTGTGAAAATTGTTGTATGAATTTAGCGTGTGTGAACTCTGTAATGTGTGAAAATACTGTAGTGCATGTATATAGTAGGGAGTGTATAGTGGATATATGTGTAATACATACAAAAATATTTTTTATTTGTAAAGTGTTTTTAGTGTGTGTGTCGTTAAGCAAGATTCCAGAATGTCTTGCAGTTCCTTGATAAAACATAAACGCGAAAAAGCTTCGCGAAGTGGTGAGAGGCACTGCGTTTTGAATTTGTTTAATTCTTTGAGAGGACATAATTCTCATTTAAATGTTACGGATGAATGGAAGCTCAATGGTAAATTTCTTACTTCCGGTTCGATCCTTAGTCATGTAAATTCGTGGCTAACGACATCGATTCAATGGGTTTTCTCGGGGTTCTCCCTTTGCTGCCACCTTCTTCCATCAATTATTCCTTTTCGTTCATTTTCAATAACCATAGTCTCCTTTAATCTATATAACTAAAGATGTCCTTTCATTTTTTTATGCATATGTTGCTGTATTAACAGAAAGGAAACTCGATAAAATCATCGTGCCGACACAACAAATTGTGTACAAAGTCCAACCCTGCCATCAGTTGTAATGCACGCTCGTCCAACGCTTCTGCACACACCCCTCCCCTTAAAATTAATGAGCATACTTTAATTGAGTTGACAGTTATATGTTAACTCGTTCATGTTACTCTAATGTGTTGTATGTACACGATAACATGAGAGGTTCAATCCGTTGTTTACACACTGTTTTTTTTCTCCTTTTTTTTAAATACCTACATATCAGCGAATGGGTGCTTGTGATACTAAAGGTAACAACAACACAGCCCCCGTCTGAAACAGTAGACAGCTAGCAGATGGATGGAGGGGATATAAGTTCCTACCAACTTGTCTGAGATATAAACTTTAATAACACTATGCTGTCAGAGTTCTCCGGAGTGGATTTCTTCTATGTAATGCACGAACGTTTTGATACCCCCTCGTACTTTCGGTACTAATATTGATCCTTTAGAGAGGAAGCGGTAATAGGAGGTTATTATTATTATTATTATTTATATAGATTCAGTTTGCAAAGAGTAGAATTCTTTTCATGTTGTTCTACTGAAACTGAGAGTAGTAAGATACAGTTTCGACATCGATTCATTTATATAGTAAGAACGGAAGGAGCTAGATGATGAAGTGTTATGTAACAAACGGTGCATTTCGAGAAAATTGATTGCAAAAATTGTTTGATTGCGTATATTAGTGGATCGTCACTATACATATTACAAGTTCTATATCTTCATCCATACTAGGAATAACTTAAATAAGGTGTTGTGTAGTTAAGAAAAACACGTAATATTTTCACGAACCACCGGAACTCGTATTTTCCAAAATGTAACATGACACCTTCATTCTTTAATTCAGTAATTCTTAACAGGTTTGACGTGACACATTAGCATGTCGCAAAACTATATTGAGCATATCTTGACTCATAATTTTAGACTTCAAAAATAAATTGTGTGCTGTACTTGAGGTTTATAAGACTATTCTGTAACGAAACATTTTAATTTTTGCTATGAGGTCCTTAATAAATTAATATAAATTATGAGGCTCTTGAAAAGATGATTTTTTTTTTTTTTAGTTTAACGTCCTATAATTACGCACCGCGAGTAAGGGAGATGGTAATAATAATAATGAATGAAAGTGAAATCAAATGAAATCTTTTAGTTTGACGTTCCACAACTATGCTACTTAGCTTAAGGGAGACGGGTGATTAAGGTAAGCGAATCATAACTGTAGAATTGCTAGAATAAGAATAAGGGAAAAATCCTGAGCACCCCGAGAAATCCCACAGAAACGGTGATATACATCATAATCTTACATGGTCGGGGATCGAACGAGAGACCCCACGCACCAGAGGCTAAGCTCTTTACCACTTAGTGATGATAAAGGTGGAATGAACAAGCGGTAGAAAAAACCGGCAGAATCACGAGAAAACCATGTACACTCATGTCCAAAATTATTGTCGCATGTCTATAAATATGTTCTTGTAGGAATATAATTTGATAATGATTTTGTCTCATATTTCTTATAATGTTAGTATGTGTATAATCGGCAAATATATGTATGTGGCAGATTTCATGCCAAAAGAGCAGTAAATAAGAACAATAAAACGAAAATTAAACTTTCGTGTCCATTTAGCAACATTTTGTTTTACTCCTTCTAATTTTCGTGTTTATAATTCTTTTACTATGAATTTACAACAAATATACATTTCCCGATTATACACATAGTACCGGTATCAGTATTAAAAGTACCCTGCAAAATCATTATCAAATTGTATTCTTAGAAGAAGACAGTTATAGATATGCAACAATCATTTTGGACATGAGTGTACATGGTGTTTGTCTACCAAAAGTACCATTTGGCGCGAGCCAGGATCGAACAACAAACCCCATGTACCAGATTTGAGCGCTCTACACTGAGCTCCATGAGTTCCTTGAGTTCAATATGACTAGTACACTACTATCTAATTTATCTAATCTAAAGATGTCGTGATATCATAGGCGATCAGTCAAATACGTTGTTAAAAAACGCTCGGAATCACTGCTCTAATCCCTTCAAGTGTAAGAGTTGGCAGAAACTGTATTTAATATGGATTAAATGTCAGATGAAGAGGCTTCGTTTCTCACATCCCTCTATTGAAGCTGGTATAAACGTCCTCTTCCGGTTTCAGTGCTGAATTGGTAGTTTGGAAGTCTTTCGTAGTTTCATAAATGAGAGACGACACTTAGTTGTTGAAAACAAAGAAACAAAAATTACTATGTCCGTCCGTCCTTCAGCGATGCAAGTAGCAACTAAGTGAATAAGGACAGAAACCGTCACGATAACACAGTCGTTAACAAACGTTTGCTTTCTCTAGGACAAACAATGTAGTGGAACAGTTTAAATTGAGTTTTCTAATCCGCCTCAGAACCAAACCGGAACTCTCGTTTTGCTTATAAAAATCGACTCCTTGATTTTTTGAAAATACACTGTATCTTAACAAATAAAGAAAATTTCAGGTGGGATAAAAGTGGTTGTAGGGAGAACTGAGCCCTTGTGGCCATCTCTTAGCTATGGGCTGGCGTGAATAACGCTGACTTGCTTTAATTCCTTGGGGGCTTGAGTCTTAATATACTGGATATTGCATAAGGACATAAAATTTTAAAAAATTCAAGTTCAAAATTCTTATATTAAAAAAAGAAATCATGTTTCCTCACCTACCACATCTGGGGATGATAGAATGTTGTTAACGTATTAACTCTCAAAGCAATTAAATAGGTCTCGATAGCATTTTCTTATATTTTCATTTCAGACATGGAGTGGGTCAGTGGGTCGTAGATCAAGTGGGTCAATTGAGTGAAGTTTCTGTGAGGGGACAATGGGTCATGGGTCAATAGGACGTGACCCACTGCAACCCACTCTGATCTTCCGATCCACCATGACCCACCAATCCACTATGACCCACTCTGACCCACCGACAAACTCTGCCCAATGTCAGTTCATTGTAGACGACATCTTTGGAACACTGGTGAATTTTTCTACGATTTACTTTCAAGGTCTGCATTTTTCTTCCTTTTCCATTTGTTTCTATTTACTTACTTGAAATGAGTATATCTAAGAGAAAAAAGTACTTCAGGTACTTCTGGATATTGATATTTGTAATTGTAATAGTAGCAATAGAACTTACTACTTGGCCTTCGAGAGAGACACAGTCGAATTTTACACTGTTCTTATTTTCTTTACGCTAGCTTATTTTACCTTGATTTGAGACTTCCAAATTTTGAACTGAAAAGTATTTGTAACTCAACAAGAAATAATTATATATGATAATTAAATTGAAATTCATCGTAATATGGCACATGACACACACTTTACCATTTTATATCCTGAAGGTCAGATCTACCGGTATTGTAACAGAGCGGTGTTTGAGCAATTAACGACAGAAATCCAAATTCCAATTAGTTTTAATTTCACAGCCTTATTTTATTACATGTGTAAATTCTTTATTCAGTTGAGGGGAGGATGTGAATCATGGGTCAAACTTCATGAAGATAGATTTAGGTGGGTGGTGTGTCAGAGTTGGTCGTAGTCACGGTGAGTGGTGGGTCATTGGGTCATGGGTCAAGTTTTCATTGGCTCAGGCCATCTCTGTTTCAATGAATTAGAACATTCATAGATTTGCCTCGGTTCTTGTAAGCACCATTTCGCCATTTTGTACAGAATAAAGACAGTGATGTGGAAATTCTACTAAAACGTCTTTCTCTCATTAAGACATTTTGAGTGATACATCACTCATCCCCATTTGATATTATATTTTTTAAAGTTTGTTCCTCACCCACTTCCTAAATGACGCCTTTGATACAATGCCACTGTTTATTTTTCATTTGTTTGTTTCTTTGCCTTTTAACTCAGGTTTCAGTGCCATACTTGATGGACGCCCTTTAGCGGCGGGGTTCACCTTTTGCTGACGTAGATTGTTCTAAAAATTTTGATCTTTACGATCTTTAGGAGACGTTTCTGTAATCCTACTCAAAACATTTTGGACATCCTACTGGGGTTGTTGTTTCACATGAAAATGATGGTAGTGCAGATATTGAGAGGGGGCCATACAAGTGGTCAGAAAGGCAGTAGGTATAGATATCTCTTGCTGTAAACATCTCACATTATGACTATAGCCACATATGGTTTTAACTATAACATAAAATATAATTTTTAATAAATGTTCACAGAGCCGTAGCTAGGGGGCCGAGCGGGGCGGTCACCTCGGGCACTGACAGCAAGGGGGCGCCGAACAAGCAAGAAGAAAGAAAAGGTGTCGGAAAAGACTAAACGACGTGGCGACTCGTAAAAGAATTGTCGCCCTATTAAATCAATATTGTTGTCGGTTTGCAAAGAAATATATTTGTTAAAAATGTTCTTGCTCGCTCCGCTCGCAACCCAAAGTTTCAATAAAAGTAACAAGTTTTTACTTATTGCTTGAAAATATTATTATGTATGTTTTCTTATTGACGATGTGATATACAAGGAGCCGAGTAATGACTTATAGTGTATGCAAGAGCGTTTTCAATAGGGATGCGCACGAGACAAGATTTGTGGCTGTCTCCTCTCCAAAATGTGCTGTAAAAGTGATGTCTCGACTCGAAAATGTATATTTCACTATTGGAAGGGCCGTGTCTCGACTCGAATTTTGTCAGGAAAATCCTGTCTCGATTCGTCTCGTGCGCATCCCTAGTTTTTAAAAATTGGAAACGGTCACAGTCTGAAATACTGTTCAGTGCTGTGATGGTGATGAGTTTGCTTAGTTATCACACTTTCCTACCTAATTGTATTAATCATGATGGTAAGATTGAAGGTATGAAAATGAGAGGAGTGAGAAGACATACCCAAGCTCCTGTTTGCGCGGGATTACTAAAAATGAATTTTAAAAAGGGAGTAATAACATATTATCGTGGAGTAGGTGCTAAAAGGGTCAGAATTTAACACAACGAATTTCTTCTTCTTCAAAGACTAATCACTACCAGTGATTTTTTTTTATTCCATTGAATTAAATGCTTCCAGTTTGAAAGAATTAATTGGGATCATTTTTCCATCAACTAATTGTATCGCCAGGATATGTTTTCTGTGCATACGTATCAGTTGTGCTTTGTTTTATCTATCTACATACAAACAAAACATAAACTATCTGAATTTCCGTTATATTTCACAAATATTTTTACTGTAAAAGAACTAACTAACTCTATGGCCTATAGAGCCCGGAGGTTCAATGCCACGTTCATAAAACCTCTCCATGACTACTGTCCTTACCCAACTGAATCCAGTTTCTACTTTGTATTCCTATTTCTGCAAGATCCATCTAAATATTGTCCTCCCATTTGTGCCTGGGTCTTCCTAATGGTCGTTTTCTGATTGGACTTCCAGTTAAGACTTTGAAAGCGTTCCTACTTTCTTCCACACTGGCTACATGACCTGCCCACCTGAGCCTTCTAGACTTAATGACCCGAACAAGGTTTGGTAAACTGCATAAATTATGTAGTTCTTCATTATGAAATTTCCGCCATTCCTGTTCTCTTGGGTCCGAATATTCGTCTCAGGATCTTGTTCTCAAAATACTTTCAGTCTACGTTCTTCCCTCAGAGTAAGCGACCATGTTTCGCAACCATACAAAACAACAGGCATGATTATCGTTTTATATATTTTAAGCTTCAAATTTTCCGACAGAATTCGCGACGACAAGAGATTTTAAACTGAATAATAACACAAATTCCCTGCTTTTAGTCGACATTCTTCGTGGACATGATTTTAATTTCTTCGTGGATATGATTTTGGTCTGTTAATATTGATCCTTTGTACTTGAAAGTATCCACTTTATCGAAAATATTATTTGATACTTTGATGGGTACATAATTTGCAGTATTTCGATTACAGTAAACTTCCATGTATTTAGTTTTTTCTGCATATACTTCTAACCCTGTATGCACTTAGTAATGTCTTTGCATTTCTTTCTATTGTTCACCTATCATCTCCTATCAGATTTACATCATCAGCATACCCCCTAACCTGGTGAATAACATTAAGCTATAGGTCTTGGTTGCTATCTTTGATTTTTCTTATAGCGTACTTCAGAATAAAGTTGAATAATAATGTCGACAACGTATTTCCTTGTATTAGGCCATTCTCGACGTGGAAGCTCGTGGACAAGAATTTTCCTACTCTGTCTTTACTTTGGGATTCGTTTAAACACATCTTAATTAATCTAACTAGCTTTTCGGTATTCCAAATTCTGCAAGAATCTTGTATAATATTTATCTCCTAATAGAATCGTAAGCCTTTCTAAAATCAATAAATAATTAATGTACCGTGATATTGTATTCCCATTTGTTTCCGAGTAGATGGACAAAGAATGTGAAGAAAGGGGGTTGCGATATGATATAGGTTGCGGAAGCCTGACTTGCTATAGTAATTCGCTTCTCTAAACAACTATAATCATCCGTATTTCTAGACAAATAGTTGTTGAATTTTTAAGAATTAGAATTAAGAATAAGATTTCTGGGCTTTCGGCGTCTAAGGCTATGTTAACTCGACACGTATAAGCAGTGGCGTATTTACGATTTTGTTTCGGGGGGGGCTTTGCTAACTTTCGGGGAGGGCTTTGCCAGAAAATGTGAAAATTCTGCAAGATATGTCATATACTTTACTATAGTAAATAAGATTTCGGGGGGGGCTTAAGCCCGGAAGCCCCCCCCCCCTAAATACGCCACTGCGTATAAGAGATGAAATCCCTCGATGATCACATTCCTCGAAGAACTGGGGCAGAAAGAATGGAATGAAATGGCCTGGAATTATTATGTGAGGTATTAATAACTTTCCGCCATTTGCCTAGTTTGAAGGAGGGAAGCACAGGAAAAGATTACTCTGGATGACTAACCTTAAGTGTTTACACTTTTTCCACCGAATGTCCCCCTCGGGAACCGAACTCAGGACCGTTTTTACCATAGTGAGAGCGTTAGCGTCTACGCTAAGTACAACTACTTGAACTTTTAAGTGCCACCAATAATTTATATATATATATATATATATATATATATATATATATATATATATATATATATATATATATATATATATATATATATATATTTTGCTGTTAAAAACTTACTGTTTCATTAACAAGTTGCTAAATATATTCCTTAACAACGTAATTAATTAATATATTTACGATGCAAATTTAGTTCCTCCGAATTGTAAAATATCTTTTTTTTTTTTTTTTTTTTTTTAATAAAAGATGTTTTTGTTTCTTAAGTGCTGAAAATATTGGCTGTTACATAAGAGTGAAAAGTTACCTTTGTCATTTTCCATAGCTAACTATAGCAAAGAAACAAAGTGCTTTTTAAATAATATTTTTCAGAAATGTCTATATACTCGTATATGGTTAATTAGGAGTTTAAAAGTGTTTCCCATACCACAACTTCCTTTATAAAATTCGATTCTCTAAGATCGTGAGGTTCTGAAACTGGACTTTAAACAGAATCGATTATGATAGATTCCATTCGTACGGATCGGTGCAGCTCTAACGATCTCTTTTACGGTCGTTTTCTGCAGCTTTCAACTGCTGGTAGATGTTGCAGTAGCGTGTGTCAGGTCATGGGAAAATGAAATTCTTATTAAGGGAAGAAAAATAATGATCTGTAACGAGTAAAGACAGGATGTTAGGCAAAATGCCTATTCTTTAATATCAAAGATATAACATTATCCATTGCTTTGGATTGTATGTGTAACAATAGAAACATTGATCAAAGCTTCGACACACACTGTATTTTAAACTATAATGTGTGACGGTTTCGGATATCTAACATGCCCTTCATCAGATACTATAGAACATAAATGAACATACTGTTGCATCATCGTACATAGAGTCCTCAAGTAAATCCTGAAGTAATGTTTCCACAGCATCGTATTTCTTCTTTATTGCCAACCGCATGTATTCAGGAATAAGTCCGTCTATAACAAGCTGAATTTGTTTCGTAACCGGAGCATCTTTGTCATTGCGAAGTATAGGGTTTCTCTTAGCATATAAGTACGAAACTACAGATTCAGTCTCATTCTGCTCACGTGCCCTCATTTCCTGTTCCGTTAATTGAGGTAACAAAGAATTCTTAAACGCATCAAGAAACCTCTGTTTAAATTGCGCGTATGTCATATCAGGAAAGTCTGACTGTTTCGAAAGTGTGTCAAACCAATAACCCGCAAGACTTTTCATCAAGGAACCTAAAATCCATTTCTTTTTTTAAATCCGACCAATTATTCACCTGGGCTAATATTTCGAAATGATCAACATATCTCTCTACATAAAATGGTTCTGGCCTGAGAATATGTGACAAAACCCCTATATTACCCGTCTGTCCACCTCCAGTCATGTCTGATTGAAACAAACTGTCACTATTTTGAAAAACCGAAACAGGGGGATCTTCTATACTAGATAGCGAGTGCGAAAACTGTAAATTTTCTTTAAGTTTACCTAAACACTTTCTTGTAAAATGAACACGTGCAGGAGAAGAGGATGCAATAGGTTCAAAAAATTCACTTATATCTAATTCATCACTAATGTTATAGCTTTCCGCAAAATGACGCAACATAAAAAATATACTAATTATAAGCACAAATTAAATATAGCATATTAAAATTACTTTACACCAAACCATCAGACCAATTTCTGCTAAAATTCAATTACGTAGAGCTGCAAGGTGCTACAGAAAAAAAAAACACAGCATCAATTCCACCATGTTGCATCACCGTACATAGAGTCGGCATTGCACTGAAGGCAACCTAATATAGTAAGAAAATCGTTGCCCAACAGATTGGGGATGTTGTCTCCACCACCAGTTTTTATGAAAAGCTGAAAACATGAATAATTAAATTGTATTATTTTTACATGTAATGCAAAATATACTAAATTCGGGATGTAGCTTTAACAGGGTTAATATTGTAATAATAAATGAAATACACTAAATACATATTTCAAAAGATGCAGCAGAATTTGGGCAGGTAAACTAGAATGTTAGGTCTGTAGAATTGTAATGGTTTGTAATGTAAAGTTCCTTCAATATGTCAGCTGATTACAAGTATCGAAGTAGCTCCATGACCTGCCGTCTAATGATGTTTTCTCCGTCAAAATCTTATTCACACTTCCCCTGACAAGCTCGGTGTTCGTGGTTTTATTCAAAGGCTGGTTTTACAAAACCCAACCCCTTTTCTTCTTCTGTCCATAAAAGGTAACAAAACTTCAAATGTTCGGGAACACCCACAATCACGTTGTCTTGACGTAAAGTCGAAAGGTCTAGAAGGTTTAGGACAAAAACGTCCGAAGTTCAGTACCACAAACATTACCCTCAATCGACCTCACAGGAGGTGACATCGTCCAACGTGAACTCACCAATATAGCTGATAGCGTAGAAAATAAGTATTTCCACAATCAAATAATGTTTATGTTTGCGGATATAAATCACTTCACTCAGTACAAAGAGCATTATCAGGCAAGTTGGTCAAAATCAGAGTATTGACTCAACAAAGTGACAAAACAAAATACAGCTGACATATGACACGATGTGAAATGTGAAAAAGTAGCAAGTAAGGGGGAAGAAAAGCAGGACAAGGAATAAGGTGTAGACATGTGCAGGGTAAAGGACTTCTCCCATTGCATCTAGTTCAATGAACCAAAAAAAGTATTACAAATTGCTTCAAAGAAGCTTGAGGCTACATGAGTTCAAATCTTCTTGGAAAAAAATAAATGTAAGTGACATCCACATGAATCGAACGACGGACTTCCGGGACCATATCTCTCATCATGTAACAATACATACATACATACATATACATACAAATACATATACATACATATACATACATACATACATACATACATAAATATACAGGGGTAGACAAAAATCTAAAAACACTTCATACAGGACACATAAGTTTGGCCCTCCACTGTACAACATGTGTTGCGGTTGCCGAACGTTTTTTGTTTACAATGTGTCATGTGGACCTTCCTCTTCCGTCAGCAGTAACCAGTTCACCTGTGAGTGTCGTGGTATGAAAGTGGTGCTGTAAAATGGGTGACCTGACAGATTTCCAAAGGGGCATGATCGTTGGTGCCCGTCTGGTTGGAGCTTCAGTGGCAACAGTGACAAACATTGTGGGGGTATCGAAAAGCACTATGTCCAATGTCACGAAGACATATGCAATTCATGGACAAACGACGTCTGCAAAGCACAACAGTGGTCGAAAGACAATCCTGTCAGATAGGGACCGGAAAGCATTAAAACGGATTGTAGTAGCTAAAAAGAAGACGAATGCAATGAAAATTACGTCTGAACTCAATTCCGGCTACAGCACTCGGTTTCAACGATAACAGTGCAACGGGAATTTCATAAAATGAAAATTCCTGGCAGGGCCGCTATTGCCAAACCTCTGGTCACAGCAGTAAATGCGAAGAGGCGTATCCAGGGGTGCAAAGACTACAAGGCGTGGACTCATGAGCAGTAGAAATACATAATGTGGTACGATGAATCGACCTTCACCTTGTTTCCAACAACCGGTCGTGTTTACGTATGGAGAACACCGTCGCACGCCTATCATACAGACTGTCTGCTCCCAACTGTAAAGCATGGGGGTGGTTCTGTTACAGTATGGGCAGTGATATCGTGGTTTTCTGCAGGTCCCAACATAGCCCTATGTGCAATGATGAATGCTAGGGCGTATGAGGCCATTTTGGGGGACCAGGTTCTACCCATGGCCCAAATATTGTTCCCTGATGGTGTTGGCATCTACCAAGATGATTTGGCACCCTGTCACGCTGCAAAGCGGTGCAATCATGGTTTGAGGAGAATGACAAGGAGCTATCACACCTCCCTGGGTCTCACAATCACCAGATCTGAACATCATTGAGCCATTGTGGTCTGAGTTAGAAAGGCGTGTTCCGTCTCATTACCCTCCACCAGCATCCCTTAGGGAACTGGAGCATGTTTTGGAGGAACATTGGTAAAAAATTCCACACACCAAGATTCAGGAGCTGTATACATCCATTCCACGTCGGATCCAAGCTGTTTTGCACGCAAAAAGAGGCCCCACACCATACTAGGTATGATTTTCACACTTTTGCAAACGTTTTAGATTTTTTTTTTTTTTTTGTCCAACCTCTGTATATAGTCATTCTTATGAGAAATTTCACATACAATGATAAGACCAAATATAACATTTTAAGGTTTACATGGTGGTTATGGTTTCAATTTAAATCAATTTTATTTTGCCTATTTCGCTCATTTCTGCCTAAATAATTGCTTTAGTATCTAATGTTGCCTATTCTATGCATTTTCTTCAAAATAAGACTTTATTGGGGAAAAATATATAATTTAGTATTTCAAGAAAGGATTCTGCCTCTTCCGAGAAATTCCGTGTAAGTTTTGTTTGTAGTAATAACCTGTCGTAAAATTTTGGACTGCTATGTGTACTGATAAAGTGCTGTAAAAATTTTGACTGCTGTGTGCACTGATAAGTGTATAAAATTTGGACTGTTTTGTGTAGTGGTAAAGTAATATAGAGAATATATATGCCAATGGAAGATATTTCAAGCTTCGTTTTTATATGTACAATAAAAAGCAGCTATTAACCAAACGGTATGTTCATATATTCTTAGAACATTATCTATGACTTGAATTTATTTTTTAATCGTATTGAGTATTAATCTTCATTATTTCAAGTTACATTTCAATGCCTATTTTTTAAATTTTAGTGCCTATTTGCCTGCCAATTTTCCAGGTTTTTAATGCCTAAACATCCGGTTTCTAGGAATGAGCATTATTATGTTCAGTTTTGAATAACTTCTGCTAGGTTATGTAAATATTTGTACCTCGCCTGTGTTCCTATTTTATATCAGCGTCTGCCGGAATCCCTCTTGAAATAAAGTGCACTTTTGGTATTTGCAGTTTGCAATAATTTGTGTGGTACACAGTTCATTCTGTTGGATACCGGATATTGGAATATGGCCCGAAGTGATTACAAATATGATACAGACCGTTACGTAGTTAAGATTGGAGATATGGATTGATTTGTTAAGATAAGGTTACTAGAGATTATGAAGATATAGATTATGAAGATATAGATTATGAAGATATAGATTATGAGGATATAGATTATGAAGATATAGATTATGAGGATATAGATTATGAAGATATAGATTATGAAGATATAGGTTATGAGGATATAGATTATGAAGAAATAGATTATGAAGATATAGGTTATGAGGATATAGATTGTGAGGATATAGATTATGAAGATATAGATTATGCGGACATAGATTATGAAGATATAGGTTATGAGGATATAGATTATGAAGATATAGGTTATGAGAATATAGATTATGAAGAAATAGATTATGAAGATATAGGTTATGAAGATATAGATTATGAGGATATAGATTATGAAGATATAGATTATGAGGATATAGATTATGAGGATATAGATTATGAAGATATAGGTTATGAGGATATAGATTATGAAGATATAGATTATGAAGATATAGATTATGAGAATATAGGTTATGAAGATATAGATTATGAGGATATAGATTATGAAGATATAGATTATGAAGATATAGGTTATGAGGATATAGATTATGAAGAAATAGATTATGAAGATATAGGTTATGAGGATATAGATTGTGAGGATATAGATTATGAAGATATAGGTTATGAGGATATAGATTATGAAGATACAGATTAGCCAAGAGAGTAAAGATTGTATATCCAACGTGAATATTTGGATAGTTCATGTGAAAGGTGTTACTAGGAAAGGGTATAGAAATAAAGTTATCATTGGTGCAAACGTGTTTTAATGATTTAGACAAGACAATTGTAAAACTGTAGACCCAATTGATGTATTTCTTCAATTATTCACTTTCTTAATTACATATGAAGAAGTTTTGAAGTCGATAGTCACAACAATTAAGCCTAACGTTGAAAGTGAAAGATGGTGCTTAGGTGACTTTCATCATAAGTTTGACCATGAAATTCATACATGTAACATTGACTTAGGAAGACTGAAGCTACCAACCTATATTTATGAGATATTTTCTTGTTGCTTTAAATGTCTCCTACGAAATGACGTTGCCATTTGTCTTCTTGCTTGCCATTTATTTTCCAGAACCTTAAATACATATAATTATTCAGTTTCATGAAAATTAGTATTTCAGCGGGAAGTATCATGCATTACTTTAGTTAAAGAGTAATAATAGAATGCACTCTCCCTGTGCATTTTAATCATAAAGCTGATTACATAAGAAAAAATAACGTGAGAAATACATATTAGAGAAGCTCACGTTTCTTCTCTCTCAAGATATGGAGGAATTTATACAAACTCACGTGCCCTTGTCATATGTGTAAAAATTATTTCATGAGAACCCTTCCACAGAACATATTCTTTATTTAAGATTATTTATTACTAATTGCCGTATTTTCTTCAGTGACCTTGCCTGAAACAAAACGTTTACGTTTGAGATATAAATATAATACAATACAATGTCTGAATAAAGTCTGACGTCATTGCTACAATTAGTGAAAATTTCAGACGATTTACCGCGGGAGGAATGCCAATGCACAGAAGGTTAAAGCAGTATTGTGAACATACATGATATACTTACTGATCCTAATCGAAGAATTACCTCAGTTAAGAAATTTCGTAGTTCTGGGGAGGGTAATTCCCCTTGGTCAACCCCTGAAATCATCACTGGCTGTACATGAATGTAAAAGGGAGTAAACTAATCATGTTATGCATGTGGAAAGCACATAATATGCATAGGCTTCAGAGCTACTCGTATGCATTGTATTAGCGTGGAAAAGTCTGACATCACAGCTATGTTCACGTGTCCGTTCGTCTGTCGAGAGATATCGAAAAAACACACACACACACCAAAAAAAAAAAAAAAAAAAAAAAAAAAAAGCTAGAAGCATTTTATGAAGATCGATTCAAAATTCCACGAATGGCTTCTATCTGTTCCCTTAATCCTATATTAAAACCTAATATCTTGAATTTTAACCATTTTTGATTTGAACGTTTATTATCATTTTTAGGGTTAGTATTCTTATTTCGTTGGAACAGTTTGAATTTCGAAGAAAATTTTTCGAGCCCCGAAGTACCTCTGTCAGGACTTTAAAATGTTCTGAAAACTTCATGTTAATTGATAAAATTGGTGCCAATAATAATAATAATAATAATAATAATAATAATAATAATAATAATAATAATAATAATAATAATAATAATAATAATAATAATAATAATAATAATAATAAATATTATTTATTAGAATTTAGTTTCTACATTATTATACAGACCAGTAGTCGTTTCAGATTTTGCTTCGGTGGAAGGGAGGACAAGGCTTTCAATATAAGTAAATTTTTACGTTTCTCTTTAGTATATTTTTTAATTATATTATTAGCTGAACCTGCACTATCTATATAGCGCATCATTCACATATGAGCATGAATCTCCTTGTCATTCCTCACAACATATGTACATGTCCATTTACAGACACAAGTGAAGGACGTCTTCATAAAAATCAACAGGGGTACCATAAAGGGGAGATTTTCTCGATTATTTTTCCAATATCTTGCACCATTTGCAAGATTGAGTGTACTTCCGGTTGGAGTTTCATATTCATGTATGATCAGTGTTTTCTTTCTTCTTGCATAGAGTATGTAATAAGCAAATACATTATATACACAATTAATTACAATATCAGTGATTTATGGTGTTCATTGGGCATAACACTTCAAACAATTAAGATTCATCTTAGCCTGGGTTGACGTGCGGAACCCGGGTTTGATTCCCGGTGAGAGCTCATGTGGTTCGGGTTCCACGTTCATCAGTAGGCCCCGTCTCATATAGCCTCGCTACTGAAATGGGCGTTAACCTCAAAAGCAACTGAACTTAGCCTAAAGAAATGGTTATCCTTAGTTTTTAATTATCATTTGCCCATGAAACAAACGCCTGAGAGATATACAGCCCCTGTATGCAACTATGTTGTGTTGGGATGTATAACTCATATGATATGATGCTTTACTTTTTTTAAAATTTCAACACTTTCAGTGTGTCTCTAAAAAATGTAATAAAAAATAACAGCCACGTTTTTTAAATATTCAATTAGAACTGAACACTCTATACAGAATTTGAAATCGACCAGCGAAAACGGCATGTTTCTAGCACTTGTGGTTTTCGAGATCTCTCTGTCGAAAGGATTGGAGGTAAACATATAAACTTTCCTTTGGAGACAAACATATAAACATAGCATTTCAATATATAGACTAGTTGAACCTGCGGTCTCTACACAGCGCATTATTTACATATAAGCATGAATCTCCTTGTCATTCCTCAAATCTGTACATGTCTCTTTACAAACACAAGTGAAAGACGTCTTGATAAAAATCAGCAAGAGATACCGTAAAGGGGAGATTTTTTCGATTACTTTTTCAATATTTCGCACCGTTTGCAAGATTTGAGCCTACTTACGGTTGGAGCTTTTAATTCATGTATGATCAGTGTTTTCTTCTTCATGCATGCAGTACGTAATAAGCAAATACATTACACACACAATTAATTATGTCAATGATATATGGTGTTCATTGGGCAAAATACTCCAAACAATAAAGATTCAACTTAGATTGAAGAAATGGTTGTCCATCGTTTTTCATTATAATTTGCCCATGAAACAAACGCCTGAGAGATATGCAACCCTTGTATACAATTATGAGGTGTTGGAATGTATAATGCACAGGGTATAATGCTTTAGTTTTTTTTTATAAAAATGTAATAAAAAATAATGGCCATGCTTTTTAAAATATTAAATCAGAACTGGACAATCTACGCAAAATTTGTAATCGATCAGTGGAAACGTCATCTTTCTAGAGCCTATAGTTTCCTAGATCTCATTGTCGAAAGGATTGACCACAAACATATACGCCAGGATTGCCACACTCGAGACTCGCGATGATGCCAAACACAGGTCTGAATTATGCTAGATTTCTGTAAATTATGCTAGATTTTCAAATTATCTTTCCGAACTAATTTTACAGGCCCGCCTCATTATTAATTATTTTCATTATTCTAATGAAGTGTATTAACTGTGTTGATGTACAAAAGGACTAATATGACACTGTCACGGATGATAATGAAATAAATTAGTAAATATATTAACGCTATCATTCCGCAGTTTAAAACGAGACAAACACAAGAGATGGACTTTCAACGTGCTGAAGCTTAACATTGTAAAGATCAGGGGCGGATCCAGGGGGGCGATTGCCCCCCCAGAAGAGGAAACTTTCTTATTTTATATGTATAAATAAAACCCATCCCAAAGTTTGGAGCCCTTAAAAGTAGCAGTATGACAGCCCACCGCCCCCCCCAGAAGTCGGTCCTGGATCCGCCCCTGGTAAAGGTTATATTAGAGTTATACAAATGCAATTTTACAATTTACTATATATATTACTAAATATTGAGCTCCCCGTGGCTATGTGCCGTACGCGTTTTCCGCACGGAAGACCGGGGTTTGATGCCCGGTAGGAGCTGTGGGTTGACGTCTTTTAGTTTTTCCTGAAAGGAACACTAAACTGTAATCTCATTTAATATTAGTACATATTAAAAAATAATGACTTACCAAGATGATGTAAATTTGGCAGCCATCCAATCCGTTTTCTATTTTCGCTTAATCCAGTGGATATTCATACAACAATTATAAGCCACAAGTGTATATAGATATTCAGAAAAAACACATAAACACACACACACACGCAAATATGAACACTTCAAGACTATTTACAAGTTGTAGATCCATCAAGCACTATTAACCTTCAAACAAAACTTCATCACCGTCTTCCCTGTCTGTATTATTTAATTCACCCCCAGATCTGTCATATATATTTGCACTTGTCATTGCTTTTAGCATTTTTGGGGATGGCTCAAACTTGTTACAGCCTGTAACCTGAACACGTTCAGAAGCTAAAAGAATTCCGTTTATTGTGCTCGATAGAAGCTTGTTTCTCGTCTTTGTTTTCACTAAGTTGATTTTAGAAAAAACTCGCTCACATGCTGCACTAGAATGAGGGAAAACTAGAGCATTTAAGGCGAATTCTCCTAGTTCCAAGAACACTTGTTCCCCTAATAAATCTGTAAAGTTCCGAACATTTGTCCAGAATTTGTTCACTTCTAAGCTACTCCATTCTTTTGTCAGTTCATTATCGGGCAACTTCCTCCACAAATCATCCACTTTTTGGATCGTTTGTGGATTACTTATGATGCGAGGAAGGCTAGATATTAATCCAGCAATTGCTTCTGGTCTTGCAGTACTTCTTTGTACAGCTATGCTGGGTGTTAGCCAACTCAATTTTTGAAGTACTGTGTCCCCAAAACAATATCTCTTTTTTATTTGGTTGCATGCAACGATTAAAAATTCTCTGTATGTCTGCCTGAACTTTATAATGGCGTTCCTATCTTTTACTACGTTTCCCAAGCTGTTATTTATTTCTATTCCCAAATACATGCACTCCAATGGGGAAAACAAACTTTTGTCTTCGGGATTTACATTTGTGAGTCCTACACGTTGTAATTTTGAATTATCCATATAGATTCGCATCAACTCGCTATATAGATCCCTCATTCGAGAGTCTAATGCGTTAATAACTACTTTGTCACTTTGAAATAATTTGTTCGCAGTGACAAATTTGGGCAAAATGTAGGCCAAAAACTGAAAATACAATTTTGTAACGGGGTGTTTCAGCTGAAGAAGAATTTGATGTGCTTTATCTATATTTTCAAAAGACTCCATCGTAAAAAATGCAGTTAATGCCTGCCATTGTTCTAGAAGACGTTCAACTACTTGCAGCAGAGACAGCCAGCGAGTTTGAGACGGACGTAAAATTTTATGGGGGTCTGTGTCAAAAAAATCCTGATATTCACGTTATTGAGCTTGCCGTTTGCTGCTATGGTTGAAATAAGCATAAATGCTGCGAGCAAGCTCTTCGCATTCTTGGGGTAGTTGTTTGCATGCTTCACTTGCACATAAGTGAAGTGAATGACAAATGCACTTATTTGTAACTACACCCGGCAACTCTCTTTTCAGGCGAGTGGCTACCGAATTTTGAGATCCAAACATTACATTACACCCATCACTTGCAAACCCTATGATATTTTCCAAGGGCACTTTTGCGTCGTTAAATGTTTGGATCATAGCATCATAAAGACGCTCCGCCGTTGCCCCCTGAATTGAAGCTTCAGTCTCTATGCTGCTGAAGACCTGTACGAGTTTCCAAAATTTGGTTATTATTGACATTGAACCCTCATCAAAATATCGAGCACAAATTGCTAATGATTTGACGGAACCGATATCTGTCGATTCGTCAATAATAACACTAAACTTCTTTCTTTTGAGTTCTTGAGCAGTATCTTCGAAGTGACACTTCCCTATTACATTTTTTATTATTCCCATCGCCTTTGTTTTCCCAAGAGTCACGGATTGGGCAATTTTTGAGTCACTATAAGTACGAGCAGCTACTTCTACAAGATGTTTACCTATGTTCATAGAGATATTATGTTCCGCTAAACACGCAGCCCACATAATTTCTGCCCTCTTTACAACGTCAACATCATCTTTAACTTTCGACGCGAAGTCAAACAATGTGCGCTGAGCTTTTGAACACCGAGCATTATTTTTATGTCTTTCAGTTTCACTGTGTTTCTCAAGTACACTTCTTTTAGCATGAATTTCTTGTTTGCAAACAAAACAGTATGCTTTTGTTGGACAATCTTTAATAGCCCGCAACCACCCCATGAACACTGGCTCACTTTCCCACGTCACTTTATATTTCTGTGTATAATTATTTGGTTTTGAACTCGACTCCCCGCGCAACTTTTTTTTTCTTCTCAGGAGTTCCAGCTTCCGATCGCTTCATATTTATATGAAACAACACACTCGCGAATCACTACGAATCCAAGACACCACTTTGAACAAAGTTTAAAAGGTCGTGTACACCATAAAAGATCTTGTACAATATCTTGTAGCTGTCATAAAAAAAATCTTGAAACCCTACCATATTTCCCCGTGTACACATAGTCTTGATAGGGTCATAAAACATTTTTTCCATCTTGCAAGAAGTTCAACAGTGTCCAACTTTTTGGACAGTCTTGCTTGCTACCTGCTATCGCCCTCCCGCTGACATAAAAGAAAATCCAGTTGCGCCGCTTCCGAAACAACGGTTTCTTTTGGGCTGGAGGGGGAAGAGCCAAAATACACATTTTTACGACTGCCAGGGAAAACAAGTGTCTCTTCTTTTGTTAACAGCTCGGTTCCATGAATGTAGGCATCGAAATAATTTAGCTTCCTCACAGATATCAAAATAGCATACTGAATTCAGGATGGTACTGCAAATTAAATTCTGTAATCATAGCAGCTTTAATCGAAGTTATTATCTTTCACAATTACTAATTTTCATAATAATAATAATAATAATAATAATAATAATAATAATAATAATAATAATAATAATAATAATAATAATAATAATAATAATAATAATAATAATGGGCTTCTAAGAATGGAGTCAACAGATTTTGGTGAATTGGCCTCCGAACCTATGTGGTCAATAATAATAGTAATAGTTGTAGTAGTAGTAGTTCATATTTCTAAAGCTTATATTTCATCTACAAGTGTTTTTCTTATTAGGTATATTGTACTTATAACGAATAACCTATCTCCTTTTGCTTTCCTGGTGGGAATTAATCCCTTTTCATTTTCTGTTGCGAATTATCCGTAACCCGGTTATATATATATATATTGCCCACTAGCCCGGTCAATGACGGGGAAAATGTCAGAACAAATTTGTAGCAAGATGAATTATCTACCAATCATTAGCACACATGTAAAGGTATAATTTCTCAAAATTCTCCTAAATTCTCCCCGATGCTTATCCCGCTATTCCCCTAAACCCCCCTGTGAAGCGTTTATGGCATCACTCATATCTTCGTTACTATATACCCTAGCGCGTTCACTCTTTTTTCCCCTAAGATTACGTAGTACAAATACGATTCAGTACAATTTATAGCTGGAAGCAGGGCCGCCCAGAGTGGGGATGTATGGCGCAAGCTGCGCCATTGAGAAAAATTTTGGGGGGGATTTTACTCTACTTTCGAACTAGCAATTTTACTGTCGGAATAGCATTAAAACACGATTTTGAGAAGCTAATTTTCAAAAATTTTCCTGGGTGAACCCCCGTACCCCCTGCTTCGATACTCGACGAATGAAGTATCGCGCAAGTAGCCGTATGAAAGGAAAGGTTGGTTCGTTTTAAGAGAGAACGGCCACGTCGAATAAGTAATTTTGCTGTCGTCAGAATAACATTGGAACACGATGCGATTTTTTTTTAAAATCTCGAGAATGAATCCCCCTACCCCCTGCTTAGAAACTCTATGAATGAAGTACCGCGCAAATTGCTATATGAAAGGATGGCGCCAAGTTCTGGTGAACAACAGTTACAAACACTCAAGGAATCACTTTCAAATTTAGCTTTGAAACTTGCCTATGTTGTCTGTTGAAAATTATAAAGTAGTTTGACATAATTGTGAGCTAGTGGTAACCACACAGACAACAACCAAGTTTCAAATCTAAATTTGAAGTGAGCCAGTGAGTGTTTGTAACTGTTGTCCATCAGAACTTGGCCACTCGTACTTGGCTCTTTTACACGAATGTTTTTTGTTGGATATCACTTCTTTTTGTAGGCTAATTTCGAGGATAACATTTTCTTTTGGTATCAAACTCAATAACTTGTAACTTGCGTCTTACTTTTCATGTACAAGGGATATATCAATATTTTGTAAAGAAAAAAATAATACTACTAATTTAAAAAAAGAATACCTGTGCCATACACAGTGTGTAGAAGTTTTTATACCCTTCAATATCCTTATAGAACATATTTAGTATTGTACACTACCAAGACTACTAATAAAAGTAATGCCATTTTTATAATTACAACTGCCCCTACTACTACTACAAGCATTCTATAATACTACTACAGGAAATAAAAACAACAAAAATAACAATTACTAGTACTATAAAAACTACTGCTACACTGGGCAATTGTTTTTAGAGGACTTGAGTTTTGAGGAGAGAAGAGATTATTAGTTTTGGGGGGGAGTGCGCCATCAGCTTTGGGGGGGATGGGCACCCCTGGCTGGAAGTAACTGGTTAGGGGATATTTGTAAAAATCGAGACCTCCTCCCTCTGGAAGCGTTTACGGTATCACTCATATCTTCGTTATCGTACAGTCTGGCTTGTTTGTTCGTTTTTCATTTTATTTCTAAGACTACATCTACAAAGAAGGTTCACTAAGATTTTTAACAGAGAGTAACGGTTTGGGAGATATTTGTAAGATGAATCGTGAAAACACCTGCTCGCATCGTGAAACACGGGCCAACAGAGCTGGCATGGCGTAACAACTGGCTCGTTATCCCATCTCCCTTCTCTGATATTACACTTGTCTCACTTTTAGATGTGATTTAATAAATGGATAGAATAGAAACGTTCGTAATATAATATCATCTTTTGATGTTAAAATATACTTTCAAAAATAATCAAACACAAGCAGGTTTCTAATCCTGAGAGAAATCCATATTCCATGAGGAGTAAAATATATAAATTAGTCCCTAACGGAGCGCTTGTTTAAAGGCTGTAGGAAAAAAAATATATAAAACTTCTTTCAAAAGGAAGATTCTGGGTGCGTTCGCCACTCCTCAGTGCCACCTCTAGAAGGGTGGAGATAAATACGAATTATGAAGCACTGCAGTCCACACTTTTAGTTAGCGAACCAAATATCGAAAAATGTTTCAAGTTTATTTTTCAAACCTGCCCGCCCCCTCAAAAATTCCTGGATCCGCCTCCGGTATCGGCTGTTGCCAATTAATTGCTAATAGTCACAGCGTACCTTTTGAAATGATTTCAAACGTTCTTTGCATAAAGTCCGTTCGCCCATACACCCTTTTACTGTGCGCCCTGGAGCAACTGTTCCACTCGCTCCATTGTAGTTACGCCACTAGCCCAGGTCATACTAATATACTAAAAAATGTGATATTTGGAAGAAAAATCATTTTAATATGATAGCAAGGAATCAGAAAGGATTTTAAATTAAAATACGAACTCAAATGGGGAAGCGGTAATGGGTGTTCAAATGTTTTACCGAGAGTATTTTAGAAATCCCTTAAGTAAGGGACGTGAAACTCGGCATATCAACTCCTTGTTATAAATAACTGAACACATGCTGCAGCGTTGTCAAAAATTTCGATGTTGAAGAGGGAATGAAGGCCAATTTCTTTAATATTTGAAATTTTGCGATTCCTTGTTTAGAAAAAGGTCAAATGTAAGGATTTTTTTAAATTGGAGGTGTGTAATTCTGTATTTGAACTCAATTAAAAATAGTGAATATCTGAAAGCCACATAAATGTGAAGAAAAATACAATATATAGATAGACTTCATTCAGGTGATTCAGGTAAACCCATTTGTCATCCAGGCAGAACCCTGTAATGAGAAGGTTCACTATTTGTCCACTAGAGCGCAGTGCTGCATGGGTGGAAATGTCTTTCTTGCTTTCAAGAAGTTGATATGTGTAGACAGTAAATAGAAAGATTGGGTTTCAAGATTTTTTTTATGACAGCTACATGTTCTTGTACAAGATCTTTTATGGTGTACACGACCTTTAAGACACAAATGTTCAATTTTCTCCAAACATCTTTCTACAGCAAAAGAATCGGTTCTCTGTATTGGAAAGAGGGAAGGGGAGAAAGGGCGAATGCCGCTTCCGATACAACGCTGAAACATTTCTTTTAGCGGGATATTAGTAACTCTACCCTGACGCTCATCCCCCCTTCCCTCTCAAGTTTTAAAGTAAGAAGGGACAGAAACGTGCCAGAAAGACTACACACTCAGATTTCAATTGACAGCAATAAAACTATGGGTAAGTAAACAGTGTTTTGTAGGGTCACGTTTTGAGTATTTTAGAACATTTCTGCGAATTCAACCACCGCCCGCTCGATCCTCTAGAGAGAGCGAGAGGAGAACGGGTGGTTCCAGCGGGCTGTGATTTAACAATACAACAGCGGTCGCTATCAACTTAAAAGGGATAATTCCCGACGGTCGTTGAACCATCTAAATTTTAGTTCTTTTTCCGTTCTCCAGAGCGAAGAATGAAATTATGCTAGATTTGGCCAAGATGCCAAAGTCAAGATGCTAGATGCTAAATGCGTGTGAATTATGCCAGATTTAGCACCAAGATGCTAGATATGGCTTCACTGATATACGCCCACATATAAACATATAAACGCCCACAAATGCATAGTTTAAAAGAACTCCAAGGATGGCAGGACAATTCATTTGCACTGATTTTGGAGAAGACTTATTACAATACATAGGCTTTGAACAATAATTTAAAAGGATAAACTTTATGAAAAAGATCTACTTAAATAATTTATTCAAAGTACACATACTTTAAAATATTTGTCTTTGTTAAACGTGAAATCACAAATACCTGGAAATCACAGGTTTAAATCGTAAATAACTGTAAATCAGAGGTTGGAGCTCTGGCGCTTTTATTGCTATTGTAGCATTTTAATACATAGATAGTTTAAAATGTATATATTTACCCCCAGCCTGAAGACTCAAACGATGAAAAATAGCACTTTAAAAGTTCACATATATCACGATTAGCTCTAGTGTAATTTCGTAGCTCCTAGGAGAAGGAATCCCGCATGGCCACCCCCTGAAACTATCACTACTTCAAAATAAGAGAGAACCCCACAACAGCAGCAAGCAGTTGCGTAATATATAGGCTATAAATATACATAGTACATAGGCTATATATTAACTAGGAAGTTAAACTACGAGTTACGAAAGGAAACAGACAGAGAAAGAGATTAGTTTTACAAAAGAAAATGTGAGGACATAGAAAAATTAGGAAGAGTGGGGAAATGTGAGGAAATGTACAAGAAGGTGTAGTCTATGGAACTTGAGAGGAAACAAAGAGGTATTACGATGGCAGTAGAAAATAAGAATGAGATGATACTTAGTGAGAGAAGTGAAGTCTCAGAAAGATAGAAAGTATAATTGAGGACTTATATGCAAGTAAGGATAAACCGTGTGGCCTAGATGTTGAAGTAGAAAATGAAGTAATCGAAGATAATAAACGGTTTAGTATTCTTTGGGATGAGTTTGAGAAAGATATATCCGAGATCAGGAATGGAAAGGCAATCTGGATGAACAATATACCAATCGAATTCATTAAGAATATAAGAGACAAGGGCAAGAAGGAATTGTTCCGAACCTCTTACGAAATATGTGAAACAGGAGAGTGGCCAAAAGACTTCCTGATGACGATCATGATACTGATGGCTAAGATATCGAACCCAAAGAGATGTCAGGATTATATAACTATTGGTATCATAATGATCTTATGCAGCTAATGTTTTGTTTCGAATTGTGAACAGAAAGTTGTATGGAAGAACAAGTGAAAAAGTTGAGGGGGAACAGTTCGGGTTCAGGAGAGGTAAAAGCATAAGAGATACAATTGGATTATTAAGGGTGATGGGTTACAGGTTTATAGAAAAAGGGAAAACGGTGTATGTTTTATTTATTGATCTAGAAAAGGCTTTCGAACGCATGAATTGAGAATTGATGTTGGAAGTTCTAAAGAAGGTTGTATTGGTTCGGAAAGATCGAAGACTCACAAGAAACTTATATATGAACCAATAAATAGATGTTAGAGTAGGGGAGGAAACGACAAAGGAGGGCACCATTGCAAGAGGAGATCGACGGTGATGCTGTCTCTCGCCAACCTTTTTTAATATCTATCTACAAAGGATAGTGAAAAAGAGCCTACATAATGAAGACAGTTTTTCAGTACGAGGTAGAATGATTAGGTTATACGATTTGCAAATGATATGGCTCTTGTTGCGAAATCTGAAAAGGACATCAATAGGATGGTACAAAACTTGAGAACGGACTGTGTGGAATATAGAATGAAAATATATGTTAAACAAACAAAAGCCATGGTGATTGGAACGTTACGGTAGGTGTCAAATATAGGGGAGAAAATACAATAGATTACTAGTTTTCAATATCTGGGTAATATTATTAGTGATAATATGAAGTGCGAACATGAAATAAAAGCAAGGATAGGAATATGGCGAAAGAAGGCTTTAGGAGCAATAAAAGATTATTTTGTGAGACATTGAACAAAGAGTTGAGAAAAAGGGCTCATACAATACTTCGTGAAAGGTATTGTGCTGAATGAGTCAGAAACATGGACATTACACAAGAATGATGAATAATGACTGGATACTTTCGAAAAGTTTTTAGAAGGAAATTTTAAAAAAAGAATGGAAATAATGAATATTTGAATGAAAGGAACTTCGCAAAAATCATCAATGATCAAAATTTTGAATTGTGCCAAACTACACACAAAATGTATACAGAGTGGCATTACGCACTAAATACACACACAAGACAAAATTGCACACATTTTGTGTAATTACACACATTGGCAACGTTGTGCCCCTTCTGGTGGTGTGGTGCTGCTGTCAATGTGTGTTTTCCCGTACGTCCCTCGAAAGAGGAGGGACAAGTTGCTGCGACCGAAAGCTTTCAATTGTTTGATGCGGAAGCATTGCCACAATGATTTATTTTAATATCTTCACTCGTCAAGACCAAACGACTGAATGACAAATTGGCAACAAAGTCGAGGTCATTCACTTCTTTTCCCTAAGCAAAGGCAGGGTTTCCTCCGTCAGAGGGTGGCGCGGGTGGGACCTAACTATGTTTCGCATGTTTTTGAGGGTTCATCTGAGATTGAGAGGCTCTAGTTCGCGTAGTTCCCAGCTTACTATAGCGCCTACGCACAAGTTGCTTTCGACATTTGGCAGGTGCGAACTACGCATTCAGGCCGTTTCTAAGTGTGTTCTTTGCTCCTTGTTGTGATTGTGTATGGTGTGCTAATTAAGAAAAATGAAGCGTTCCCAGAGGTCAATAGAATCTTATTTCAGTGCTTCTAGTGGTAATGCGAAGAAAAGTAACTCTGTAGGTCTTGCACAGGAAGACTCCGGAAGTCTACAGGAGAAATCTGCCGGCGCAAGTTCAAGTGATACTAGTGGTCAATTGTTGAAATCCAATAGTGCACCTTTGTGTTGGACCCAAAACCAAGTTAACATGTTTAAAGAAAAGTATCCGTGGTTAACTGTCTCGAATACTCTTGGCTGTGTAACTTGTCGTAAAGTTCAGGACTTGAAATTGTATTCAAGTGTTGGCGTATCGCTGTCACAACAGTGGATTGCGGGTAGTGTTAAACCTTTCGGATCTACAACGGAAATGCAACAACATTCATTGCGGAAGAAAATTTTCGAACATAAGAAAAGTATTGCCCACTGCACCGCGGAAAAAATACTCTTGGAAGCTGAAAACCAGAGCTTAGAAAAACTTTTTGACAATGAAAGCAAATGTAGCTTTGAAACAACGTGTCGAGTTTTTCGAACAGCATACTATACTGCAAAACAAGACAGGCCGTTTCTGGATCATTGCCATTTAATAGATCTTCAAGCCGCCAACGGCCTTGATATGGGGCGAATTTTACACAGTAATGTTGTATGCGCGGACATTGTAAGCCACATTAGTGCTGAAATGAAAAGTAGACTTATTGAGAAAATTAAATCTGCTAAGTCCATGATAGGCATTATTGTTGATGAGTCAACCACATCAAGTAACAAAAGCGCGTTAAATATTTATATACGTGCGCGTATTCCGGATAGCGAAGGAGTTGAAAGTAAAGACAATAACTGTAGTGATGATATTTATACGTTCTTTTTAGAACTATTGGAACTTCCGGATCAAAAATCAGATACAATATACAACGTTCTTATGGATTGTCTTCGAAGGAACGGTTTTGATGATAATTATCTCGGGGACTACCTGGTTGGTTTCACAAGCGATGGTGCTAGTGTTATGTGCGGGAAAAAATCTGGAGTCGGATCAAGATTACAACAACAATTTCCAAAAATCGTGTTGTGGCATTGCCTTAGTCATAGATTGGAACTTGCTGTAAATGATGCACTGGAGACTATAGATGGTGGTGTGAATCATTTTAGTATTTTGGTTAGCGCTCTGTACAAGTTGTACAGTCTCTCTCCAAAAAATTCGAACGAACTTGAAAAGTGTGCACATGATGTTGCAAGTCAACTTAAAAAGATAGGTCGCATTATAGATGTAAGATGGGTGGCGTCTTCTTTTCGCTGTGTAGAATCTGTATGGAGTTCATACACTGCAGTATATACACATTGCTCTACAGAATCTAAAAACAGCTGCCGCAACAGTAAAGAGCGAAGTCAGTGCCAAGGACTAGCAGATAAACTAAGCTCCTACAATTTTATTAAACTTTTAGGACTTCTCTTTGATATTCTGCAGGAATTAAAAAGTCTGTCAGAATTATTGCAAATGCGTGACTGCACCATAAAAAGGGCTTATGATATGATAAAGCTATATATAAATAGAATAGAGAGTTTAAAATGTACGCCAGGCGACAGTGAAGCTGAGGTATTCAAAAGTGTTGAAACCGGGGTTTTCAAAGGAGTGAAACTTAACAAGCACATTAATTTTCCATCTGTCAACAGATGCCAGTTCATACAGTGTATAGTGGATAACCTCAAAATGCGAACCATTAATGAAAACGATACGAATCACAAGCTAATAAGTCAAATAGAATCTGTTTTCAGTGACTCCGGTGACATTCGACAAGGTGAGAAAGAAATCAAGGAACTTGCTTTTAGGTTTGGATTAAATTCACATGATGTTCTTCGCGACTTTGTGCAATATAAAGCAACAGGGAAGAGGGTTGTTACTGAAACTGTAAAAAGATGCTTCACCGCTCTTAACACCATAGCAATTAGCAGTGCAGATTGTGAACGTGGTTTCAGTAAAATGAACATAATAATGTCTGATCTTAGAAATTCGCTACAAATTAGTACAGTTTCAAGTATAATGTTTGTGTCATTAATCGGGCCCCCTGTACGCACGTTTAATCCTGAGCCCTATGTTAAGTCTTGGTTACGAAAAGGAAGGTGCAGTGCAGACTACAGAAGATGTCAGCAACGAGAAAAGAAGGAAGATGGACCTTATAAGAAGCTGTGGTGGATACTATGACTTAATGTTCCGGATAGCAGACATTTGTAGGTAGATAATAGAAGCCAGGTTAGTAAAAATAGTTTAATATTCTAATCGTGTTCTAAACAGAAGCGTCATTTCAGATTTTGGTTGGGGGAAGCAAGACCCTTGATATAAGTAAAATTTCGCGTTTTTCACTGACTTACTGCTATTCTATGGATAAAATCTATATAAATCTCAAACTCGGGGGGATTGCCCCTGCCCCCCTAAATGACGTCCTTAGTTCTAAAGTAGGTCTATGTACAATGTGTTTTGTATATTTTTAGAGGTCCACACTTGTGTAGAAAGTATAAGAATTTTACACTTTGAGCTGATGGAAAATTCTTTTTTTTTTTTTTTTTTTTTAATCGTAAATCGGGTACACATTTTTCTGTTCACTGAATTTGTATTATGTGTTGGTAATTATTTACCGAATAATATGATGATTAGCAATATTTAAAGTTTCCATTTTATTGAATGGAATACAATGCAATACAATGGGATACAACGAAAAATAATATTCATTGAATATTAATATTTATTTCTGTTAGGCTGATGAATGTGAGGAATGAAATATTTACGTATTTGTTTCTCTCTCTCTCTCTCTCTCTCTCTCTCTCTCTCTCTCTCTCTCTCTCTCTTTCTGTAACTTTTCACATCAAAAATGGTGTAAAACTATCAGAAGTAGAGATGTTCTTTAGGGTTCTGGCCAGTGGCGTATTTACGATTTTTTTCGGCGGGACTGCTAACTTTAGTCCTGGAAATGTGAAAATTCTGCAAGACATACCGTTTACTTTAATATAGTAAATGAAATTTCGGGGGGGAGAAGAGTTATGCCCGGAGGCCCCATAAAATACGCCACTGGTTCTGGCAAAAGTAGTGCTAAAAGTGGTCATATTTGTTCCATACCGTCACCTCATCTGATGTCACTTTAAGCACTGGTGGAGAAGAATGAAGAGAAGTAGCTGGGTGGAACGGAAAACGAATGAGAGGGTGGTGGAAGAGAAAAGAACAATTTTAGATATTATTAAGAAGAGGAAGAGAAACTCGTTGGGATATTAGGTAAGAAGAAACTGTCTCAGAAAAGATATGCTAGAGGGAATGGTAGCAAGAATGAGATGGGGCGAAGGAGACTACAGTGAATGGACGATATCAAAACAGAAAAATCATATGTAAAGACAAAGAGGTTAACGGAAGACCGTGGAGTATGGAAGCTTCTCAGCTGTGGCAAAGTGACATACCAATACTGGCAGAATACTTATGATGATGCTATATAAATACTGCAATGTATTTAAAATGACAATATTTTTGTTATACAAGATTATTTTATATACAGTACTTAACTAACTAACTAACTCTATGGCCTATGGAACCCGGAGGTTCAGTGCCGCGTTCACAAAAGCTCTCCACTGATTTCTATCCTTAGCTAATTGCATCCAGTTTCTACTTTGTATTCCTATCTCTGCGAGATCCATCTTAATATTGTCCTCCCATCTGCGCCTTGGTCTTCCTAATGGTCGTTTTCCTATGGGTCTACCAGTCAAGACTTTGAAAGCGTTTCTACTTTCTTCCATTCTAGCTACATGACCTGCCCACCTAAGCCTCCTAGACTTGACGACCCTAACAATGTTGGGTAAACCGTATAAACTATGTAGTTCCTCGTCATGAAGCTTCCGCCATTCCCCATTCTCGTTCCTCTTGGGTCCGAATATTCTTCTCAGGATCCTGTTCTCAAATACTTTCAGTCTATGTTCTTCCCTCAGAGTAAGCGACCATGTTTCACAACCATACAGAACAACAGGCATGATTATCGTTTTATATATTTTAAGCTTCAAATTCCTCGAGAGAATTCGCGACGACAAGAGATTTTGAACCGAATTCCCTGTTTTTGTCGACATTTAATTTCTTCGTGAATATGATTTTCGTCTGTTAATATTGATCCTAAATATTTGAAAGTATCCACTTTATCAAAAGCATTATTTAATATTTTAACGCCTCCACAATTTGCCGTATTACGGTCCCGACGCACTTCCATGTATTTAGTTTTCTCTGCATTTACTTCTAAACCCATGTCCCTGCAAGCGTTTAATAAGATCTCTGCATTTATTTCTACTGTTCTCCTATCATCCCCTATTAAATTTACATCATCAGCATATGCCATAACCTGGTGAATGCCGTTCAACTCTAGGTCCTGGTTGCTATCTTTGATTTTCCTTATGGCGTATTCCAGCACAAAGTTAAATAATAATGGCGACAACGCATCTCCTTGTTTCAGGCCATTTTCGACGTGGAAGCTCGTGGACAAAAATTTTACTACCCGGACTTTACTTTGGGATTCACTTAAACATATCTTAATTAATATAATTAGCTTTCTCGGTATTCAAAGTTCTGTAAGAACGTTGTATAATGTTTCTCTCCTAACCGAGTCGTAAGCCTTTCTAAAATCAATAAACAGTTGATGCACCGGGGTATTGTATTCCCACTTCTTTTCGAGTATTTGGCGAATTGTAAATATTTGGTCGATAGTTGATCGATTTCGTCTAAATCCGCACTGATAATCTCCAATAATTTCATCTGCGTATGGGGGTCAATCTTGCTAACAGAATATTTGAAAGGATTTTATAGGATGTTGACAGAAGAGAAATGCCTCGATAATTATTACAGTTATATACAGTACCATTGCATTTAAATTGTTTTTATCCATTAGGTAAATTACCGAATTCAATCGTTACTAGAAATGCCTTATTACGTAATTACGGGGAAAAGGACCGTTAGTGCATTTCCTTACTCCTTCACTCCATCTCATTTGCATACATACGTCTTGTTTTGGAAACGCAGCAACCCTAATCACCATAGGTCTAAATGGTTACAGATTTAACAATAAGCTGATTTTTGTAATCGATCCAGCCTCTCAAAATCCGTACAATCTCAACATTTAAATCTCTACTAAAATCGGACTACTTCCACTTTCAATGTTTGATCTTTATGGAGTAAAAATAGTAAGAGACAGCGAGAAATAACTTTTTGATATCAATTTATCGTCGAAAAAATAAGTTTTAGTTCGATGTTGATACTTGTAATCAAATTGAAAATGGTAAAAATGTAATAGTTTCCGATTTCAGTACTAAGCGCCATATTGAAAAACTTTTCATAGTTAGCAAGGCCAGTTTTCGGACATGAATTCGTTGCCGCAAAAAGATATACCAACCCTCTGATTTTGTTCCTCTACTGCAACCAGAAGTGATAGAAATATACTAAAATTTCCTGGTTTCGTCTTACAAGGAACCTCTTGAGTGCGAGGCCGCAAGTGCAATCTCCAGTAAGGTTCAGTTGAAAGTGTACTGTGAACAATGATGGCAGGAAAAATATTAATTGCTAATGACTCACCATGTCCATCAGCTGGGCGACAGAATATACATGTCCGGAAAGTACAGAAATCAACCTTCTATGGTATGTATGTATTACACATCAACAAATGGACATCGTCGATATTCACGAAGTGTTCAAAGCAAACCATCAACTTGCACCATGAACACCGAATGAAAAATGACACGCCACACTGATCACAAACGTTTAGTGGCAGTCCTAATGCTGTTTAAATCCAAGTTCAGCACTCACCCACCCAACCAGGTACATTCTAGGAACGTGCCATTTAAGTTCCATATGTACCGTTTACGTACCTGGTACTTGAAACATGTACATTTCATATGCATAGCACGTGTCGCTAGGTACGTGCCTTTCGAGGAATTTCTGACACTTGCAAGGTACTTTTACATGCTTCACTGGAATGTGAGGAATGTGAATGGCACATACCCCATGTACCATGGCATGGTTGTGCGTAAGTTGCTTCGTATTGCGACTAGGGTTGCCAATTTAGCCACTTTGTGACGAGATCTGGCCATTTTGAGAACGTCGTTAGTCACATAATTTCCAAAGAGCCAATAGTGGCTTTTTAGCCATATGCTTTTCACTTCTATAGCCACTTTCTGAGTTTAGCCACATTGTAATATACATACAAAATTAATATATTGTCAGTTATATATGGTGCTTATTGGGAAAA
The DNA here is from genome assembly GCF_964235325.1 of Thermobia domestica. Taxonomy (NCBI): domain Eukaryota; kingdom Metazoa; phylum Arthropoda; class Insecta; order Zygentoma; family Lepismatidae; genus Thermobia; species Thermobia domestica. The sequence continues at coordinate 248,532,201 of NC_137461.1, forward strand.
ACACTCCCCAAAAAAGTTCATCTTAGACTGGAGAAATGGTTATCCTTCCTTTTCCATTATTATTTGGCTATGAAACAAATGCCGGAGACATATACAACCGCTATATACAACAGTGTGGTGTTGGAATGTGTAATGATTAGGATGTGATGTTTTATTTTATTTTTTTGAAAGTTCAACACTTCCAATGTACCCGTAAAAATGTACTAAAGAAATAGTGCCCATGTTTTTTAAATATTCAATTAGAACTGGACAATCTACATGAAATTTGCAATCGATCAGTGAAAACGTCATCTTTCTAGAGCCTGTAGTTTCTGAGATCTCATTGTCGAGAAACATATATGTGTATTTTAAAAGAGCTCCAAATATGGCAGCACAATTCATTTGCATGTATTTCGGAGAAGACTTACTAAAGGCAAAGGCCTTTGAACAATAATTTAAAAGGATAAACTTTGTGAAAAATATTTATTTCAGGAATTTATTTAAACTACACTCTTTTAAAAATATTTGTCTTTGTTATACACGTGAAATTACAAATAACCGTAAATCAAAGGTTTGAATGCTAAGATTATAGGTTAGAGCTCGGTCGCTCGTAAATGTTACTGTAGTATTTTAATAGATAGTTAAATTGCCACACAGATGCCGGAGGAGGGCATATATTTTCAGAGTTAGTTGCTTGGCTTTTTTTAAAAGTACAAGCTTCTAAATTCGAACGTAAAAATGAAGCGTTAAGGTTTTAGTATTTAAGTACTCGCACCCCCAGTTGCATAGCACTGCCCTAAGGAACATTACTGACATGCCTAGTACATTCCTGGCACATGCCAATGCCAAGTAAATGTGTCAAGTACATACACGGTACGTGGTGATATACACATAATAGATACATTCCTCGGTTGTGTCATGCACGTACTTTTGGGCGGAAGTAACCTTATTCCTTACATGTGTATTTCACATGATTGCTCTATTCACGTACCTATCATGTACATTCCAATGTACCTCGAGGAACATTCTTTACACATGATCAGTATGTACTTGTGTTGGGTGGGCAGTTGGGGCAAGACACCCTGAGTAGGCCTACTTCTTGTTGCGGAGGAGCAGACATGAAAATGATAAGATATTAGTGTCGAATCCAAAGTTTCCAATCTCGCTTAGATAAAGAATGACACTCCGGAAGGTTAAGTTTAGCCCCCATTAGCATCTGAGCGCGAGGTTGAAATTGAGACATGGTAAATAGGTAATTGAAAAGGACGGATATTAGTTTCAAATCCATAGTTTTTGGAGTCGCTTAAATGAATAGTGATGCTTCTAATGTTCTTTAAACACAAGTTCATCCACATTTTAAGAGGGTAGAATGGGGCAGATTAAAAATGAAATGTCAGAAATTATTTAGATTTGAATCGAATTCATAGTTTTCGGCGTCTGCAAAACTTCTGATCCATTTGAAATGACTGTTGGAAGATAGTACCACTTCAAGATAGGCTTTTATAAATCAATTTGATTCAAGACGTATTTTGTGGGGATAAGCTGTTTCAATATTTACTTCAAAAGTAGAGTATCTTCATTTAACTTTCGTTGAAATAAATATTCTAAGTGGAATGGGATTGATGTATTTCCCATATAATTTTTCTCACCGTGCAAATAACGAACGTTTCAGCTGATGAAATAATTAAAAAATGTAAATAGTAATTATAACGAAAAAAATGAAAACGTCTCCATGAAACATTGACGTCATTTCTCTGGAATAGTACGCAAAATACTTAAAGTATCATGTGAAACTTTGTTGGTAATAACCTTTCAAGGCTCGTGTAGGGTTAACTAAACTGAAGTTACAGCTATATTGCGTTTTTCTGCAATCAAATATCGAACTAAAATAGAACTTTTATGTGAATTATCTATATTTTAGAATTGTGTATTATTTTGTGGTTAAAATCATATAGGCTAATGGATATACTTAGGTAAACTTAAGATCAGATGTCTATAGTAACAGATATCTATAAATCACATTATAACCTCCTTTTCGATTAATTACACCCTCCCTATAATTGTACCAGAGATGGAGCCGATCAGTAGGTCGTGGGGTAAATGGGTCAAGATTTGTGAGTGAGTCAATGGGTTGTGGGTAAACAGAATGTGACCCATTACGACCGACCACTCACCATGACCTACTCTGACCCATCGACTCACTCTACTCAGTCCATTTAAAAACACCTTAACACTTGTGAATTTGTGTACGTTTTACTTGCCTCAATGCCTCCATTTTCTTCCTTTTCCATTTGTTTCTATTTACTTACCTGAGATGACTATATCTAACAAGGAGAAAGCAGACTTTAGTAAATGAACTTTGAGGCCATTTTTTGCAAGGGGATAGTGCACATTTAAAATGTTCATATTACAAACTTGGAGAGTGCAATGGCCTAATATAGCAGATAGAAACGTCTTAAAGTTTTTTACTTCCCGCGTATGTCATACGTTACGCAAATTTATCAACTGACGGCGTGGCAGAATCAGTAGCAGCTGTGACTCCCATGCCAAGTGTCACGGGTTCGATTCCCGCTGGAGTTATTTTTTTCGTTTTTTGCTTCAACCAATAAAGTAGCCACTTGTAGCTTCAAGTAAAATGTTAATACACCATATGTTTATAATGAATTAAAACAATAGAAATATTCAAATCAGTTGTACAATTTTTCAATGTTCCACTTAACTACCAACGAAATGTAATCTATTTCGTAAATATATTGGTATCACGAGTTATATTATGGCTACCACAGTCGTTGTGTAAAAAATGTTCTTGACGCTTCGTGTCTACATCTGATGAGAGTGTGAAAATAACAAAGGGGATGAGATGCAAATCCCCTTTGGTAATACTGGATGTTATAACCAAAGAAGATTTCCAATATTGGATGGAACATGTCCCCCTCAACCCTCCCTGCCATTTGCACCAGTGCTTGTAATACACACACTGTCAACAGATGTAGACATGAAGCATCAAGAAAAGTTTTGCACAAGGACTGTGGTAATCATAATATAACTCGTGATGTCAATATATTTACGAAATAGATTACATTTCGTTGCTAGTTAACATGGAACATTGAAAGGTTTTACAACTGATTTGAACATTTCTATTGTCCTAATTCATTATAAACACATGGGGAATTAAAATTTTACTTGTAGCTACAAGTGGCTACTTTATTGGTTGAACCAAAAACCAACAGAAAGTCCAGCGAGAATCGAACTCAGGACCCTTTGGACGTGAGCCACATCTGCTACTGATTCTGCCACGCCGTCAGTTGATAAATTTGCGCAACGTATGACCTATCCTTTAAGACGCTTTTTCTCTGCTATATTAGACCATTGCACTCTCCCAGTTTGTATTATGAAATCTTTAAATGTGCACTATCACCTTGCAAAAAATGGCCCCAAAGTTCACTTACCAAAGTCTGCTTTTTCCTTGTAAGTGAAAAAGAACTTCAGGTACTTTTGCATAATTGTAATAATAGCAATAGGATTTACTACTTTGCTTTGGAGACACAGTCGAATGTTACATTTTTTCCTTTACGTTGGACTACTTTGCCTTGATTTGAGACTTCTAAATTTCATTCTACTTTTGCATGAAAACTATCTGTAATTCAACAAGGAAATAATTATATACGATAATTAAATTGAAATTCAAAGCAATTAAAATCTTCACTAAGACATTTTCTTTTTTATTTCATATTTTTCATAATTTTCTTCATGGAGACTTACCAAAGTCTGCTTTCTCCTTGTAAGTGTAAAAAGAACTTCAGGCACTTTTGCATAATTGTAATAATAGCAATAGGATTTACTACTTTGCTTTGGAGATACAGTCGAATGTTACATTTTCTCCTTTACGTTGGACTACTCTACCTTGATTTGAGACTTCTAAATTTCATTCTATTTTTGCAAGGAAGTATTTGGTGAAAAGAGATCTGTTCTAAAACATATATATATCAATAATTTGGTGTAAATATCTACTTACTTGCATTGCCTACATAATACCATAAGTCGACAAAGAAGAAAAGAAAAAGGCTAAAAATATAGTACTGAAACGTACTAACCGTTAGTTTACAAAAATGACAGTAAAAGATTATAGTGGTAGTGGTAGTAGAGTAGTAGTAATAGAAGTAGCAGTAATATTAATAGTGATAAAAAAGTAGGCCTAATATTAATAATAGTCGTAACATTACGAATATGCTCAAAGTAGGATCAAATACTCGGATTCAAGGGAGTTCCCCTTGTCGTAAGGCAAACAAAAGCAATAGGTGTATGATCATGAGCGCCCGAAGAAAATTTTCTAGGAGGGGCATCTCCATGGTTGCTAAATTATTTGGAGGGGCATGGTATTTAATATAGTCTATGTGGTTTGCTATATTATGTATGCATTTTTTTGAGCCAGGGGGCGCTCTCTGCCCCCTTCGGACACCCATGTGTAGTATGAAAGCAAAGAGGGGCATTTTAAAGTAAGTCCCATCAAAAACGTACAATCTGTTCAAAAGTTATCGTCGGACGTCACATACAGAGAGCGCAATCTATAGGGAGCTTCGCAACCAAAATTCCCAAAGTTTCTTTCAGAGTCAATCCATTCTAAGTGATCAAGCATGTGCCGCTCGACCACCTCCAAAAAATCTATTTTTTTCATGAATGTTTATCCTATAACAGGGTACTTCAAAACCACAATTAATTATTTTTTTACAACATCCCATGGTGCCAATTTTTTTTTTTTCAATTTTAGGCGTTTAAGTTGTTTTGAAAATCTCAGCATGTATTTGTTCTAACAAATTCAAAATTGTTGGATGACTCCAACTCGTGCAGTGCTAAATCTTTGATCTCTTAACATTTTTGCTTAAAACCACTTGAAGGGGTGAAATCAGGGTCTGGAGTAGCAAGACTTTTGGACATTGGAAACATGTTTGGGAAGAGGAAACAGCTGATATAGAGGTCTGAATTTGTGTGTGCATGTAGTCCGGGGATATAAGTTAATACACAAAAATTTACAAACATGTAGCTACTCCCAAAGGCCTGAGAAAAAATCGTAAAGTTGGGGAATTATGTCAATTTAGCATATTTCACTGTCCAATATCTCCAATGGGTCTGGATAGAAAAATATGTAATTTCGAGAATAGTTAGTCCTTTAGTATACCATAACACACAACAAAGCGCGTTGTGTGTTTTTGAGCAGAAGGGGATCAAAGTACTAAGTAACGACGTCATACTCTAAGAGGTGTTGGAGATTGAAAACATGTTTGGAAAGAGGAAACAACTGCCGTAAAGGTCGAATTTGTGAGTGCATGTAGTCCGGAATCATAAGTTAATACACAAAAATTTACAGACCTGTAGCTGCTCCCAAAGGCCTGAAAAAAAATCGTAAATTTGGGGAATTATGAACATTTTGCATATTTCACTGTCCAATATCTCCAATGGGCCTGGATAGAAAAATCTGAAATTTTGGGAATAGCTAGTCCTTTAGTATACCATAACAAACAACAAAACGCGTTTTGTGTTTTTGAGCAGAAGAGGGTCAAAGTACTAAGTAATGACGTCATACACCTAAAGGCGTTTTGTTGATAAAATCTACTGGAAATTTGTCAGTGTTTACAGCAAATAAGTGTTCACTGACTTGAGAATGTAGATCAAAAGAAAAGACAACAGTCTCCTGCATGAGTTGACTGTTAAAACAATAATAAACATGATTGAGTATCATTGATGTAACAAGCAGCAAAAGCAAGGAATACATGCGGACTTATTTTGTCAAGAGTGCATTTTGACTTGCCTTGCCTTCTGCTGATAGCAGCATTCTTCACCAGTGCGCTGTGGGTGTGATAAGACAGTGTCACAACTAGAGGAAAGAAACGAACTTGAGAGCCTAGACTGGACTAACCATTCATTCCACTTTATTTTACTTCACAACAACAAATTTCCAGTAGGTTTGTTTCTATATTCTTTGAAAATTATCAATGACTTGAATTTATTTTTTAAATGTATTGAGTATTTATCTTCACTATTTCGAGTTACATTTTGGTACATATTTTTTAAATTTTAAGTGCCTATTTACCTGCCTCTTTTACAGGTTTCTAGTGCCTAAACATACGGTCTCTAACAATGTAAGTTCCTCCAAAAACGAAAGATGTTGCGTGTGGTTGCCTAACTCCTGAAATTGGCTGTTACATAAAAAGGGAAAAGTTATTAGACAATTCCCATAACTAGCCAAGAAACAAAATGGCTTTTAAATTATATCTTTCAGAAAATATATGGTTAATTAGTAGTTAAATGTGTTTCCCAATATTACAACCTTCTTTGCAAGATTGTTACACTGACATCGTGAGATTCTGAAACATGGACATTTAAAAAGAGCGCATAATAGTCCTACTAATTGCACCGTTTATAAAAGACCCCATAGGTATGGAGAAATGTAGTCTTAACGTTTCTTTTTCCGTCGTTTTCTGCAGCGTTTAACTGTTTGATGATATTGCTGTAGCGCGTACCGGCTCATAAGAATGTGTAATTTTTATTAAAAAATGATAAAATGAATGATATGTAATGTGTATTATTATACTCAATTTTGGATAGCTTTTTCTGGGTTATTTTAATGTTTGTAGGACGTCTATATTTGTATTTTATATCATTATATTCGGGATACGTAAATTGCATCAAAGTGCACCTAAGGTATTTGCAATTGGTTAATAATTTGTTTGGTACGCAGTAGTATCTTAATTATATATGAAAAAAGTTCAGGAGACGACGGAACTGGTTCCGCGAGGAACCGATCTTTGAAATCCGGTTTTTAGAAAAGGCTCCAGACCTGGATCCGAAAATTAGTATCTTAGGAAACGGTTCCAGATCTGGATCCGATAACCCGGTTCCGGAACCGGATCCATTCAGAGCCGGAAACCGATGTCACCAGGAACCGGTTCTGGCCATCCCTGAAAGCAATCAGCAGAAGATGAATTTTGTGTCAGAAAGGTTTTACATTTTTTAGATATACATGTTTATGAATAGGTACATGTTTGTGTATAAAAATATTTGTTGGATATAGTGCAGAGTGAAAGTGAGTTTTTTTCTATAGCTATAATTTTGCCTTTGCATTGCAATGTATTTAGAATTTACAGGGAATTGAAATTGTCCGCAGATACAATATTGTGGTAATTTTTCATCGACAATATTTAAATACACACAGGAAAAGTAAAAGTTACTTGAGTAGTGAAAGCTGGAAGGAGTCCGAGCTATTTATGTTCAGTAGTGATTTTGTATTTCACCATTTGTTTCAGAACTTGTTTGCGAAAAATGAAATTTCGTTCCTCCTTACGAGACGACATCGTACATAAATTCAGAATCGGTTCCGGACCTGAATCCGAAAACCCAGTTTCGGAACCGGATCAGTTTAGAACCGAAAACCAATTCCATCAGGAACCGATTCCGGCCATCCCTAGACGTAAGGCCTAATAGTTTAGCCTAACGTTATAAGTGGAAAATGCTGCTAAAGTAACATTCAGCATAAACCTGACCACGAAACAAACACATCTAACAGAAACTTGGAAAGATTGAATTCTTCTACCTATGTTTATTAGATATCTCCTACAAGATGGCACTCTTTTTGTTGGCCATTTTTCTTTCAGAACCTTAATTGCATGTAATTATTCTGTTTTATGAAAATTAGGTTTCAGCGGAAGTAACATAAATCGCTTTAGATAAAGACTAGCTAATAATGCAATGCACTTTCCGTGTCAAACTAATCATAAAGCTCATTACGTAACAAAAAAAATAATAATAATAACATGAGAAATCCACATTAAACAAGCACACGTTTTCTCTCTCAAGATATGGAAGAATTTATGCAATCTCAGGTGAAAAAATTGTTTCATTTGAATCCTTCTACAAAACATATTCTTTATTTAGGATCATTTACTACTAATTGACGTACCTTGGCTTCCAATGGCCTTGACCGGAACTAAATGTTTATTTTTGAGATATAAATATAATACAATGCCTGAATAAATTAGTATGTTTACTACAATTGACGTCATTGCTATATTCAGTGATAATTTCAGACCATCTACCACGGGGTGAATGCCAGGTTAAAGTAGTATTGCGTATAAACTGGTGATCTTTATTGAACACTATCGGAGATTTCTGGTGGTGAAGTTAATTTTCGTAGTTTCGGAGAGATTAATTTCCCCGGGCCAACCCCTGAAATAAACATTGATTACGTCAATGTAAGAGAGTAAACTAATCATGACATATGAAGAGCAGGTAATTTGTTTTAGAGTTCAAAATTATTCGTATCCCTTGTTTAAGTATGGCAAAGTCAAACAAACGCTATGTTTTTGTATCCGTTCGTCCCTTTTGTCTGTCGAGAGATATCAAAGTAATAAGCGAGAAGCGATTTTATTGGAATCCATTCAAAATCTGAAGAATTGATTCTACCTATTCCTTTAACCCTCTATTAAAACCGAAAGTGGTACGATTTAATCATTTTTCGATTTGTACGTTAATCATCATTAGGGTTAGCAGCCATCCTTATTTTGTCGGAACAGATTCAATTTCGGAGAAAATGTCACAGCTCTGGATTTTAAATTGTTCTCATTTCTATGTTTATTGATGAAATTTCTGGCTATACTACTACTACTACTACTACTACTACTACTACTACTAATAATAATAATAATAATAATAATAATAATAATAATAATAATAATAAATTTATTTATTTTAGTGCCATGAACAGCCAGATAGCAAAGATACAGCACTTAGTCATAGAACTAAGGGTTATAAAACACATCTTACATTCCTCTTAATATTAACAATACATTTATTTGATAGGAGGTCATTGTCTATCTTATAATGTATACATAATTTTATGACTTGTATCTTATCTGGATAAACATAATTACTTCATTATTCATTAAAATAGTTAATCAATTTTTTTCAAATTGTCCCTTAAAACAAGGATACCGTCAAACATACAGATATACTATATAAAATATACATACCTAATAAAATCTATACGTCTGTTTAATAAATACAATTATCCCGATAATATATTAAAATAACTTGTCAGTTTTCTTAAGATTATAGAATTTTTATTCGTGGGAATAATATAATAATAATAATAATAATAATAATAATAATAATAATAATAATAATAATAATAATAATAATAATAATAATAATAATAATAATGGTTAAGGGTGGCGATGGTGGAGAAGGGTTAAGGAAATGCACTAACGGTCCTTTTTTACGTAATGATCTAGTATAAGTCTTTCTGGTAAAGAGTGAATTTATCAATTTATCTAATTGATAAAAAGAAAGTGAAACTATTTAAATACAACAACACTGTATATCAAATAATCTCGTACAATAAAATATATCAATTTCAAATACATTATGATTCTTATGTATAATAAATATAAATTCAGTATATAGCCTACGTGTAACGCACCTACCTGCCAGCTTGCCCTGCCTGCCACTGCTGTGAAGTTTCCTGTTATTTAGAAGCAGTCATAGTTTCAGGGAATGGCCATATAGGGTTCCTTCTCCCGGGAGCTACGGAGAGCTATATGACTGGTGGTGCTCAATGTGCATTACGAGTGCTTTTGAAGTACTACTTTCTATTCTCTTATGTTTGTAAGTCCGCCGAGGAAAATTTGATATCACCACTAGTTTCAAGACTTTCTATCAGTGGCATCATTTGCGGCTTCACAAATGGGGGCAAATAAATATACTTTGAACTATAATGTAATAATAATATATTAAAGGAGTACGTGCAAATTTACTTATGTAGAAAGTCTTTTCACCTCCTCCCCAGGAGGAAAACCTGAAATGACGCTTCTGTTCTGTATAGGCCTTATAATGTGGAAGTTTTAAGTTCCGATAAAAAGTAATAATAGTAATAATAACCTGGAAATCCTTAATTTACATACAAGAAGCAAAAAAAATTGAAGATTCAAACTGAATGGACGTATAATCGCAAAATAAACTAAAATTAGGAGAAATCCATTAAATCTATTCTAGTCAAGTTATTTGGTGAGAGTGAACTGAGAATTCTATTATGGCTTGGATTCAAAATTTATTCCAAAAATCTAGCAATTCACGAATCCTTTAAGTTAACTAGATGAATCTCTGTATATAAATTCCTCATTAATAATAAGTGAAAACGTAGTAAAGGGTTTTGGAAAATTCAGCTTTTGAGGAGGGAAGAAACAATTTTTATAGTTTTTATTATTATTATTTAAATCAAGGTTGTCTGTGCAGTGACTTGAAAATGACTGAACCATTTGAAATTAATTTTCTTTCTACTGTACTCGGATTTATTTTTAAATTGTAAAAAGGCGAAGTTAAATACGTTTAAGTTAAGTTCATGTCCTTTATGGAAATATGTAGTAGCATAAAATAGCATTATCGTAACATTTTGCATAGAACGGGAGGGGAGATAATCGCTATCTACATCCGAGTGTGTCTGTGATATGGAAGAATCTGTTTCGTAAAGGTCCGTATATTCTTACGGGGCAAAGAGCCTGTTCGTATCATCCAAGTGTCCACTAATGGAGGCTTAACTCTATAAACCATTCCAAGTCTATTTACATAGAGCGATATTTTGATCATTCTAAACTGAAGAAATCACTATGGCAGAACTTCGTCCCGTGAGATTTTGGACAGCGAGTTTTTATCCTGGAAGAGATTTCGTCCAACTAGTTTCTGACCAGGCGAGATTTTAGCTACTCTGAGAGAGAGAGGGAGAGAACTGATTTTTTGTCCAGAAAATTCGGAGATTTTGTGCACCAGGATACATACTGGTTTGTTCTTTAGCCAGGACTGATCTGTACAGCCGGAAGTACGCGGAAATCTTGTACACCCTCCGTCGGCACGTACAGGATACAGAAAATCAGTTTATGTACTGTGATACACTGGTTATGTGCAGACACTACATAGTCCCATTCTGGTGTGGAATTTAGCTTTTCCTTTTGGCATGATATAAACATTACTGGGAAGAGCATTGAGTATGTTGCAGCATCTAGTAGATCTGTACGATGCTTAATCTAATCTGAACTGACTCCTACACAGTATAGAAAATCTGCACCACGACACAGATTGCAGATCTCCTGCCGTGGCAGGAACAGCGCCAGTAAAAGCCGCATGTAGCCAAAGTCTACAGATTTTCTTTTTAAATGAACTCTAATTTTCTCTGTGCGTAGGCGAGATTTTTACCCGCGAGGTCTTCGCTACGCGATCTTTTTCGGGTGACGTTCTGGTTACGGCAAGATTTTGGGCGCAAGATTTTGTACTTAAAACTATTAATCTTACACATAAAGTAGAATGTTCGTCTGCTTGATTGTTTGTCTCGTGCATAAATCTACACCTGCACTTGAACTGACAAGAATTTCTATCATCTTATTTTGATTAAATATCTTTGAGTTTTACGTCCCACTGTTATGCCGGTGAGGCTAAAGGAGACGGTGATGATGATTAATGAATGAAATGGTGAAATGAAGAAAGTGGGAGGAAACGGGATAACCCCGAGAAAAACCACGCACACGGTGTTTGTCCACCACAAAGTTCACTTGGCGGGGGCTTATTTTGATTAAAATATACACTGAGGAAAAAAAACGTGTGTGGCGTACGTAAACACGTAGGTTACATGCTTAAATCCTGTAGTTTTTGGACTTAACGTACAGCAAACGTGTAACTGAAAAAATATATTTTATACGTATTCTCCGTAAAAATGTTCCAAATAAACGCACTTTCCGTACGAACGAAACAACTATATATATAGGCTGTCAGGATCTCACGTACAGATGGACATATGTAACATATAGGTAGCATACGTAACATACGTATCTGTGTAATATGCAAAAGACTGTTAGATGGTATACATCCTGCAACGGCATGCTGTAACATCTTAGCGGAAAAAGTATGCAGATATGGATAACGTATGCTCCGTACTGATTTCCGTAATGATACCGTATATTGGTACACTATACCACTGTATGGATAACGGATTTTTCTCAGTGTATATCTCATAAGAAAAAGAGAGAGAGTTCAAAAATGTCAAAACAAAGTATATCTCATGAGTCCTTCAAGTTAGGCCGATGAACCTTAGTATCTAAACATTTTTTTATTAAAAAATAAGTTGACACGTTCAAAGTAATTTTGAAAATTCCACTTATAAGAAAGGAGAAAGGAACGGCTTCTATATTTTAATTTTGAATTTTGTATTTATAAAACGGCTAAATTGAAAAAACTGTTGTACCACTTAGAATGATTTGTTTGAAACATAGTTATTTCTCGGATCGAGCTTGTTTTATATATATTTATCGATCATTTCGATTTAATTATGATTCCTGAGGAAGTAAAGGGGATTCAAATACATCTTTCAAATAATTTTCACGAAAGCTATTCTTCTGGTGCCAAGAACTGATATGTCAGACAGTTCTTTCTAAAAAATTTATAGCTAAAAGAAAAAAAACTCAAAATAATCAGTAATTTTAAATATTTTCAAAAATGGATGCAAGGTGCATCATGACCTCAGATGACACTTTACGTTTCAATATTTGGAGAAGTCTACTTAGAAATTATTATTATTATTATTATTATTATTATTATTATTATTATTATTATTATTATTATTATTATTATTATTATTATTATTATCCCTTCTCTTTGTTTTGCTGATGTATCTATATACATAAAAATGAAAATGACTATGTTTGTGACTTAATAACTCTTCATTCACCCGACCAATCTCGATCAAATTTTCAATATAGATGAAGTTCGAGCCTAGGGTGGTTTTTATTTTTCACTTGGACGTTACAACGTTGGGGGAGACGGAGGCGGGATATATATATATATATATATATATATATATATATATATATATATATATATATATATATATATATATATATATGATCTAAAATGGTAGTGAAGTAGAAGTTTGAGTTTAACGTCGCTTTCAGCAGCCATTCCATATGAGACATATACCTACATATTAACGTGGGTTCCGAACCACATGAGCTCCCACCGGGAATCGAACTGGGTCTCCCACGCCAAATTCGCGTACGGAAACCGCTTAGCCACGAAGGAGCTCTGACCAATATTAGTGTCGAATCTATACACTGTAAAAAATCGTTGTGTTATTTCAACGACATGCCTATGTGTTAATACAATTGTGTTGAAATATAACACAAACAGGTGGTTAGAACAACTTACTTCCATTTGGAGTTGTGTGTCAAATGCCTTTAGTTGAAATGACACACAACCTGTGTGTTAAATTAACACAAGTGTAGAATCTTCGGTGTTGTTTTCTGCGTGATTGCCAAATATGTTGGGCTTCTAATTATAAAGGCTTATGAATTGAAGCTACAGACAACATAGTAGAAAGAAATACTTAAACAAATCCAGGTATACTCAAAATTTCAACATGCAAACCGCGCGATGTGTTTTCAATTGTTTTACATAATGTTTCTGAAGAAATACATCAACAGCGAGAAACAATATCGTATTAATGTGTCACTTCTACACTGCACCAGAGCTCACCAATCAGCACCGGGGACTGTGCTTCAAAAATGTTGGAAAACAATTAGAATCACGATTAAGAGGCTAACATATTATAAGGATATAGGTAAGAGTTTTCTATCATTCTTGAATAAGATGTTGGGGAAGGTTGTGTTTCGCACCATCAAGAAATACTTCACAATAAATGTTGGGGAGGACGACAAAATTTTTTAAGAAGATTTTCTATATGAAGTGCTCTGTAGTTTACTATTCTTATTTTAAAATTAGAATCTTTGGTAAGCGTAAGCATGCACACCACATGGTTTTCCAACACAGAAAAATGGTTACATCAACACCACACGGAGTTATTTCAACACCAAAATAGGTGCCGTAGTAGCACAAAAGTGGAGTCGAACTAACACCAAAAACGGTTTTAATCTTTTGGTCTGACCTTCAATTTTAACACAGGAAGTGTTGAATTAACACCAAAACGGTGTTATTTATACGGCTTTGACCTTGAATTTTGACACAGATTGTGTGTTGAAATAATAAAATGATGTTGAAGTAACACAGGGAGTGTGTTATATTGATACTTGACGTGGTGTAATATTAATACAAAATAATTAACACACTACATACTGTGTTATTTTCTTCGTGTTGGTGCAACACCGCCACAAGTAACACTCAACACTTTTCTCCACACTACCGACCCTAACATGGAGTCAAATCAACACCGCTCAACACCGGTTGTGTATTAGAGACGTAACACACCCCCTGTGTTAAACGCTAACACCGCGGGATCTGTGTTGTACTAACACCGCATAGTGGTAGTCACGCTCTGTGCTAAAATTGAGTTGAATTAACACAGCCATTTTGTACTGTGTAGTTTTCGGTATCGCTGAGAAGAACAGTGACACATCCGATCCCGTTTAAATCCAAATTCAGCTCAGCAACTTGGGGGGCGACGGGAGGGAGGAGATGTATAAAAGTGATCGAAAATGACCAATATTAGTGTCGTATCCATAATTTTCGATGATGCTGAGATGAATAGTGTCACTTCCAATCCCGTTTAAATCGAAATTCAGCCCCACAACATGGTGAGGGCGAGATATATAAAAATGATCGAAAATGACCTATATTAGGGAACGTTTTAGTAATAAAAAAAGTAACTGACTAACGGAACATACTACTATTTTTTCCCTATTTTAACCCAGGGAAGCGGGTAATTGTTGACTGTTACTGATATAGAAAATATCTGAAAATATAGTTTGTAAATATTTGCTTCATGATAATTATATTAAAGTTTTCTACTCGCTTGTTTCAACTCAAGATCATGTAATTCTACAAAAAATAGTAGTAAAACTACAGTACCTTCGAAGAAATAGATATTTTCCATCTCAAAATGCGTTGGCAAAATTGTACACACTTCAAGTCTTTTCTTTTTTTTTAAAGTTTACGTCCCACGTTTATGCCGGTTAGACTAAAGGAGACGGCGATGATGAGAAATGAATGAAATGGTGGAATGAAGAAAGTGGGAGGAAACGGTAGAACCAAGAGAAAACCCACGAGCACGGTGTTTGTCCACAACAAAGTCCACAGGGCGCGAGCTGGGATGGAACCAGGGACCCCAAGTACCGGAGGTGAACGCTCTACCACTGAGCCATTGAGCCCCCTACACACTTAAAGGTATGAGCATTAGAAGATACTGCGAAATAGGTGTCGTCGTATTGGTTGTGGCTTTATGTTTTTGCCTTCCAGCTAGGCTATACACAATGATCTGTTTCTCTTCCTGGTTGTGTTAGCGAAAAATGTATTTTTTTTAATGTTTCGCATTGGATTTATCATATTTCGCTATAAAAGAATCAGCGAAAAGTGGATATAACCACTTCTTCAAGTGGCTATAAAGTATGTTAACACGAAAAAAAAAAACATATTTTAGTTAACGAATGATAGGAAGTAGGAAGCTACTCTTGTCTTGTAAAAATGATTTGACTTGATTTGATTGTGAGTTCAACGTTCCGTTCAGGAGCTAGGATATATGAGGCGTGGACCTACTGATTAACGTAAAACCCAAACAACATGAGCCGCCGGGAATCGCAGCCGCGTTTCCAACGCCAAAGGCGCGTACGTTAACCGCTTAACCACGAAAGAGTTCCATCTTGTAAAAAATGAAATGAAATCTTTCAGTGTAACGGTCACGATTATGCTCTTTAGACTAAGGAAGATGAAGATCAAAACAGGTGAATTGTGGTGGAATGAGAACGTGGGAGGAAACGATAGTACCTAGAGAAAACCCACGGACATGATGTTGTCCATCACAAACTTACTTAGCTGGGAATCAAACCAGGGACCCCACCTCATTTTTATGTTCTTATGTATGTTTCTTATGTTCAACATAAAATCTCAAGACTAACAAGTAAGGGACCATATGATTGTCGCGCAAATCAGATGCAGACATACGCCATCTGATTGAGCATGAAGAGATATGGAGAACACAGAAATTTAAGGTGCTAAGGCCCTTAGCCTAAGGGCCATAGGGAGCGGAGCGAGGAAAGAGGAAACATTGAATGTCGGCAAAATTGAAGAAAGTCAGGAATGACGGGAAAAGTTAATTTCTTGCAAACAGGGAAAGAAAGTCAACCAAAAGAAAGAAACTAAACATAACAAGGGCATCAAAGACGAAGAAAGATCATAATCAGGGTTGCCATCCGGACCGCAGTGTTGCCAGCCCTGCATAACATTGATATGGAAGATATAGCACAGTATGGCAATTCATGCACAAGGAAAAAAAATTAGTTACACAAAAGACAATTGAAAAGACTCTGTACACGTGCGTAAAAAGGTTTAACGTAGTCGTGAGTGAATATTACACCCGCGTGAATACAAATGGAGGAAAATAGAGAACAGTACGCACCATTGTACTTTAATTGCAGTTGACGTGAAGATCACGAAGAATGCGTGGTCTACACACAAACATTTCTCGCAGTGAGCGAATTGGATGAAAGCAAGCTGGTCACACGCGTCTCTGCAGCATTCCTCTGTGAGTCCTTTTTCAAAGCAATATGCGGAAGGTGTTTCAAATTGTCCAGGATGTTCATTGGAATGCTATACCTTCCATATCAATGTTAAGCAGCGCTGGCAACACTGTGGTCCGGATGGCAACCCTGATTATGATCTTTCTTCGTCATTGATGCTCTTGTTATGTTTAGTTTCGTTCTTTTGGTTGACTTTCTTTCCCTGTTTGCAAGAAATTAACTTTTCCCGTCATTCCAGACTTTCTTCAATTTTGCCGACATTCAATGTTTCCTCTTTCCTCGCTCCGCTCCCTATGGCCCTTAGCACCTTAAATTTCTGTGTTCTCCATATCTTTTCATGCTCAATCAGATGGCGTATGTCTGCATCTGATTTGCGCGACAACCATATGGTCCCTTACTTGTAAGATGACTCCAGTTTTAGTTTCGTGAAGGGACAAATGGAGGCAAAAGTAGAACAAATATAACTCATATAACTCTGTCATTGTTACGTAATAGTATATAAAATCAAAAATAGTAATTTATTGTATAGATCCACTAGCAACGTTCACCCCGCTTCGCTGCGGTCACCCCGGAACGCAATAAACTTTGTTACTTAGATAATTTTTACTTTTTCGCTTTCAAATTGCAAGCGCCTGTCATTTATGTTAACCCGCCGAGTCACGTGGTCATGCGGGTTGCATATACATACGTTTATTTTTACCTATGATGAACTATGGAGACTTGAATGGTCCATTATCTCAAGACACTGGTAATTAAAAATTAAAGTGATATGATAAAAACCATCTAGGGTCCAAATCCTAACAACCCCCCAAAAATGAAAGAAATCGGTTCAGCCGTATTAGCGTGATGAGTTCACAAAGGATTTGTACGTTCTCTTTTATATATATAGATTAAGAACTCTCTTAGTTCGTCAATACAGCAAATTCACAGAAAGTTCTAAATTCGTATTTCCGGTAAATACGATTCCAGGATGCGAAAGCAGTTTTTTTTTTTTTCTAATCTTTATTTGTGACAAGCAACAGATCGTGTGACAAATATAATAAAATTTTCAGAAAGCGAAAAATACACCATGAGAGTATTTTCCTACAATTTTAATAGAAGGAAAGCCAAAGGCGGATCCAGGACGGACCCCTGGGGGGCGGTGGGTTGTAATACTGCTGCTTAGAAGGGATGGGTTTTATTTATATATAAAATAAGAAAGTTTCCTCTTCTGGAGTGGGGGATTGCTTCGATCGTCCCCCCCCCCAGATCCACCCCTGACTAAAGCAAAATAATATTTTTCTTTCACTAGGTAAAAAATTTTAAAAAAATAATCCGAATAAACAAGGTTTTCAATATTATAAAAGAACTAGGCTTTTAACTAACATTGTATTTGGACTTACACTCCATCACCGGACGATGAAACTGCAAGAACCCTGCAGTAGCAAAATAACAGCCAAAACTTGGAGAGACTACAAGGCAAAGACCGCCAAAGTAGGAATTACAAGGTATAAAGACGGCCCTAAAGAATGAGCTTTCATCAGGCAAAAATAAAGGTATCTAAAGACCAAAGATATCAGCGTATTTGTAATCCAAGTGATCATGATTTAACTCTTGATAATAAATGTACAAGCTGTTTTCTTTGTGTCATTATATTCAATAAAATAAATATTATTCAATGAGGTAACTGCGTCTACCAGTGTTGAAGTTATTTTACAATGTTAAAACTTGTTTTGCAGTTAAGCTTACGTTAGCTTCTGCCTTTGTAAACTTCAACATTGAGCTCTTGTAAATAATGAAAATTCTTATTTCATTTGATCCATTAATCAGCAAATTAAGTTAATTAGCATATATTTATTCATTTCTTATTCATATTAATTTGCATATCCTTATAACTTCATCTTAAATACTACTTTCTTATTTCAAAAGTACACGACACAATAGCACTAGTAATGATACTGACGTGTTAAATCAAATATAAATAATTTCTTTTGAGATTCAAGGATTCTGAGAAGTCATTGCTAGCCATCAGGGGAGGGATCACTTTGGTGTGGCCTCTTTCCCAACTTATCGCTGTTAAAAGGGCAAACTTTGATGACTATATCTAGTATGAGGACCATAGTTTGAGAAACGCCTCTCTACACTATTGAAAACCACATTAAAATTATATACGTTTAGTGTTTTGTAGTTGAGAAACGAATATAAGTAGAAGTTTTGCAGTTTTACCTAAGAGTTAAGGAAATTAACTAAAAAAAAAAAAAACATATTCTCACAGTTTGACGTCAATGTATAAGTCAAACTAGCAAACAAAAAATAAAATACATTTTTATGTATTCAGTGCTACACTTATTTTTTTTTTCCTGCCGAGTACGCGAAAAGCAAAATTCTCACAATTGAAATTTTTATTTATAATTGCTATTACAGTCTAGCAAGAAGATACAAATCTTGCTACGTAACTCGTATGTTGTTACACAAATTAAATGGAAATATGTTTCATGCCATGTTTTGTGATTTTAAAAAAAATGTATAACAAAGGTTATGATACCTACTTTACTGTCGTCTCAAGGAGAATTTCTTCTGAAAATAATCGTTTTTATTTGTCACAAAGTCGGATAATTCATATAAATTTCATTTTCGAACACTTTTTTTTTTAATGTACAGAGGGATAATTTTCCCCTTATTCATGATTGAAGTCAAAAAATTCTTACCAAATTTAATGCTGAACTTAAAAAAGTGAGGTAAATTTTCTTGTTTAGTCGTGATCAGTGTATTTACAAATTGTATTCTGAAACTATGAAAAAGAAATAGTAAAATTTCCCCTAATTCGTGGCAGAATCCGGTAATTGTTACCAAATTCATTGTGGGAAATATATATACCAGGTTCAGTTTGCCCCTATTTGTGACAAATTTTATACCCAAATAAAGAGAATAATTGAATCAGTGATTTTATTAAAGAATCTTCATCACCTCCGTATTTCTTGAAAATTGAGAAATACATTCATACCTCAAATAGATTCTTACTCAGACATCTTTGTTTATCTATTACAAAATTGTTAAGTTGGTTTCCAAGAATATCCAAATGTCAATAAAGAAGCAGTAAATAAGTTGGATGGTATTTAATTTAGCGCACTTTAAAGGAGATGAAGTTTCTTCGTTCTTCAACTCAATAGACAAAATTGTATTTGGAAGTTCCAACATCGAACGGAAATGTTCTAAAATGAACACATGTACTCCAAGTATTCTGTACCAGAAAATTTCGTTCTATACTTAAATGTAATAATAAAAATCGTTGTAAACAATATACAAATACGCTACTCTAATACGTAAAGGTAATATTGTACAAGATGTGATTGTGTGCTCTTCCAATAATGAGACATTTCATTTACTTCTCCAATCATTGTTATCTGAATCGTTCTTACTTGCTTGAGGCAATCAAATTAACAATAATCTGGTAAAACCCTTGACGTTTTGGTAGTATATAAGGTATCATTTCAGCCTCATCCTTCACTTTGAGTTGACTGAGAGGAATATGTTCTCTGTATGTTTTCGAGTAGGAGGCTTAGGGAATGGATGCCACTTTACAAGCCCGAATGAAATCATACAATAAATATACTGAGATCACAATACATTCTGGATTCTGAGCTCTAAACTTTAGGAATTGATATGTAGATAATGCAATTTCCTATTTTGTGTTGTTGATTACAACAAATGCATTTTTCGTAAAGAAATCGGTCATGTCCTCCGAGTCAATAACACTTACCAGAACATCACTGTTTCGTCTGGCATCCGCCATCTGTTGCACGTAATCCATTACTAAATAAATACGATTGTTTTCTTACTGCTTTTAGGTAACGCTATAGTCACGATCATATGGCAGAAAGGTGTCCACGTAATGGGAATTACTGATAAATATTGTAAAATATTTTAGTTATTGTATTTAGTTATTATAGAGTAAAAAAAATCGCACTGCAGTGAAATTGTTCTGCACACCGTACTTGCTACTATTCTTTAATAAAATTCACAGGAAACTGCATACTTCATCTGCACCACGCTTTGCTTGCCTTTCGTAATAACAATAACATTTTCCTGTTCTGTCCGATGTATGTCGATGTTCGCACGAAGTCTTCACGTCAAAAGTACACCCATTTTTCTATCATTAGCATAGTGAAATTATCTTTAATGAGTGGAAACATCTAGAATCTCCTGGATTTTTTTCTTTATTCGAACAACAAAGATTTTATCCCTGCTGTACGCTGTATAATAAGAAGCCCAGATGTTATATATATACAGGGTGTTCAGAAAGTAACTATGCAGTTCATAATTTGTCGTATTTTATTTTCTATAAACCGCTTTAAACAACTGAAATTAACTTGAAGGTAAACTTTAATGCTATGGAAGTTATAAGAGATGCTGGAAGTGATCCCCTTGCACTTAAAGACGTTTTTGCATGTCCTTCAAGACGTTATGCAGAACATCGGGAGTGATGTTCCGAATGTGACGTGCAGCTTGGAGTTCTTGTATGGTGTGTGAATTGCTTTCATAGGCCTTTCCCTTCAACGTACCATATAAAAAGTAATCCGGTGAAGACAAGTCCGGTGAACGCGGAGGCCAGAGTCCTCGAGAGATGATGCAGTCACCGAAGATGTCCTGTAAAAAGGCCATCGTTTTGTGGGCAGTATGTGGAGTTGCCCCATCCTGTTGGAACCAGGCATTCTCAATTTCATCCTCATTTAGTTCACCTAAGAAAGGCTACAGAATGAAGGTGCAGTACCGTTCTGCATTTATGGTGTCCTGAAAGAAGATGGGCCCAATGATGCGTCTAAAAGTCACGGCGCACCAAATACCAACCTTTTGATCATGTAGTGAGGACACATGTAATTCATGCGGGTTCTCCATACTCGACACACGACTATTCTAGCTATTCACTTAACCGGAGAGGTGAAATTATGCCTCATCAGTGAAAAACGTTTTGTCAAGAATCCACCTTGTCCATTGTCCTGCTCTAAGGACAGGAACCAGTTGCAAAAGTTCACATGCTCCGGGCGATCGGTGTCTCTCAGTTCATGCACGACCGAAATTTTGTACGGATACATGAACATTTACTTCCGGAGAATCTTATGAGGGGGACCCACGGACACGTGGGCCTGCTAATCTAGTCGTCTAACCGATTTCTTTGGACTATGCAGTATCACGTCTTGCACCTCAGCCACCTTCTCTGCGGATGTGGCTGTGGATGGCCTACCTGATTTTGGAGTATTATGAACGCTTCCGGTCTTACGAAACTTGGTGATGAGGTTCCGTACAGCATTGCGGTTAGGCATCTTCACTCCTGGGAACTTTACTGCAAATGCAACTCCTACTGCTGAAGTAAACTTGTCTCCATTGCGGAACACATACTTCACAACAAACACTCTTTGTTCAATCATCAGCATGATGACCTAGATCACAATGATGCCACACAAGACGTTGGTCTTCAATCAAACCGGACCTGTAAACAAAGACAAATACCTGGTCAAATAGGGTTCAAATATGTTAAACAGTGGAAAATGTTGTATTACTAATTGACAATCATATCAGTCATCACTTACAAGCAACGTACAGAACAAGGCACGATCAGATCCGACTCAAACTTCGCCCAGAGGACACATAATAAAAAAGAACACCGGAGATATGCTCCGAGTGTGAGTCGGATCTGATCGTGTCTTGTTTTGTACGTTGCTTGTTAGCACACCACAATATGGCACTGCATAGTTACTTTCTGAACATCCGTTATATATATATCAGAGGGTGCGTTTTGCAAAATAAACAATTTGTATATCTCAACTCATTTTGGTAAAATTTGTAGTTTCTTCCTTTTTCTACTCATGATTCAATTAGCAACTCTTTTATATATATACGTATTATCAAAAGAGACACTGACCAAAGCTTAAAACTTTACTTTATTTTAAACTAGCATATATTACCCGCTTCGCTGGGTTGAAATGAAAATTTAAATGCACAACTCCATATCTCATGTGTTTAATACCCGTGAAATATGCTTGCAGTAAATGTTAACATTATATCGCCTGTCATTTATGTTAACCCGCCGAGTGACACGGTCATGCGGGTTGCATATAAATACGTTTATTTTTACCTATGATGAACTAACAAAGGATTTGTACGTTATGGACACTTGAATCGTCAATTATCTCAAGACACTGGTAATTAAAAATTAAAGTGATATGATAAAAACAATCTAGGGTCCAAATCCTAATAACCCCCCAAAAATGAAAGAAATTGGTTCAGCCGTATTAGCGTGATGAGGGAACAAAGGATTTGTACGTTCTCTTTTATATATAAAGATTATAATTTGTAACTGTTTCGGATATCTAGCATATCCTTCTTCAGACACGATCGAAATTATATATATATGACGGTTAAAGAATTTAAACTCTGTTATAACAACATTTATATATATGTCTGTATTTTCATTAATTTCGATCGTGTCTGAAGAAGGATATGCTAGATATCCGAAACAGTTACAAATTATAATTTAAAATAAAGTAAAGTTTTAAGCTTTGGTCAGTGTCTCTTTTGTTAAAACAATTAATCCAAAGCCATGAATAGTCTTACTATATACGTATTATTTGAACAAAATCGAATATTTTTTGAACAAATGTTGCCTTGGAAGATATTCTTTTTTCCCTATTCCATTGTGTATGTGTATATACAGAAACTTCCAAGCTAGAGTTTAGTTTAACTTTCTTACTCGAATACTCCTTATTTTAAACAAATTTTAACACTAAGAAACGGATGACTTGAAAACCTTAAGGGCTAGTGATGCGGCGCGTAGTAGAAATGAGCTACCTCCTCTCTTCTTCTTCTGCTCCCGCCAAGTGAACTTTGTGGTGGACAAACACCGTGTGCGTGGGTTTTCTCGGGGTTCTCCCGTTTCCTCCCACTTTCTTCATTCCACCATTTCATACATTACTCATCATCACCGTCTCCTTTAGCCTAACCGGCATAACCGTGGGACGTAAAACTCAAAGGTTTTTCTCTTCTTCTTCTTTTTCAATTCAACTCCAAACTCAAATTCTCTAATGTCCATCAAAATATAGATTGCGCTCCACAAAATTTTCAGGAAAAATATTTTATTTTCCAATCCTTTTCTCATTAGTGACCCATTTGAAACCAAGTAATAGAGATGACTAGGAATCCTTAGAAAAATTAACGCCAATGCACACAAAATAGAATGATTTCTTCCTCTTTCACATAAGCTATCATGGAACGTATTTTATATTTTTAGATCATAGATGAGGCGAAGGGTTTAAAGTGGTGAATTAATTCAAAGCATTCGGGATTGTGTGGAAGCCTCAATAAACATATACACGATGATCTGTACAAATAGAATAATTTTTATATCAAATATTTTGGAATATATATATATATATATATATATATATATATATATATATATATATATATATATATATATATATATGTATATATATATATATATTTACCGAAGAAGGGGAGAGAAAGATCCTGCTGTACACCCTCTCCTTCTGGATCGATTTCAAAAGCAGTTACTTAGAATGATTGTAAAGCCTAAAAAAAAAAGTGTGTTATATTGGATTGAAATATAACGATTTTCTCGGACGACTATTTCTTTAAATTAGGGGGAGGCGCTAAATTCATCATTCCTTTTAATCCAAATCATTAAGAACTGTGAGAAAGCCTCAAAATATAGATACATTAGCATTTGGTTAGCTATAAACTTCGCTCAAAAGACCTCCGCATTTGCTCGGCCTACGGCCTCGCACTGCTCACATCTCTAATCAAGAGATTCCGAAATATTGCCATTTTATTATAACAATTACAACACAAACCCTTTTCTCCTCCCGCCTCTCCTAAGAAAACCAAATAATACTGAAACACGTCTCTTTATCTTAAGGATTTTGATATTTGGCCAGGTTATTTTAACAATTACAACCGTTACCCTTTTTTCTTGTCGCCTTTTTCTTCTCTTCTCAGAGAAACATCAAAAAACGCTTAAACTCATCTTTAATTATTTTAAATATAAAGTCAAAGTACCAAATTTCATGCCTAAAAACTTAGCAAATTTGATATATGGCTATGTAGTTATAATAATTGTAACCCCAATTTTTCTTCCTGCCTTTTTTCTTTATTTATGGAGCAAATATAAAGATGAGAAGCCCTTATATCTAATTTCGTTTCTGAGGGTGGGCGAGAGGGGAGAGAAAATAATACATGAGACCGAAAGGAATTTTAATTAGATATAGAAATATTTGGTTAGCAATAATTATATATTATTTTAATTAGATATCTTCAGTAATCGAAAATTTAGTAATTAAATTTGGCATAAAATAATTTGACCAATCAAAGATAAGGTAATTAAATGTTTATCTTCTATTTTTTCAGCGATAAAAAGAAAAAAAGAAGAATCTATAATGGCGATTAAAGTTGGATTAATTTTTAGTACATAATATGTTAAAAAAAAATATTAATAAATTGGTCTATATTATTGAAGTTTTTCATATGTAATTACAGAATTTTCCCTTTGGACGTATTAACGATAATTAAACGGCGTGACAAACATCTTGGTATTTGAAGGCGGCGCTACAAGTTCCCCTTAAATGCTGCTACCAAATGAAAGGTCAGCGGTATTGCCACGTTTATTTTGTACAAACCCACGCCTATCCTCTGCCACCTGATGGCACTGTAGTTCGTCTGCTTAGCCATAGCCATACCCCTTAGCACTCGGCAACGTCGCGTCAGAGCTTGCGATTTATTCGTTTAGCTGAAATGCCAAGATGTTTGTCACAAGCTTTAATTAAAATTACAGCTAAATATTACTTAAAATAAAGTGTTTTATTTTTTAAATTAAAATCAGTATAAAATGTGTAAAAAAGAAAACTTGCTACTATGTGTGTAACTGTGTTTCATTAACGATATTCTTTCATGAGCTCAAACGATATAGTAAATATATATTCACCTGTAATCTCTATGCCTTTTCAACAGGATAGAGAATATAAAATAAGATTATGAATATATATATATATATTCATAATCTTATATATAGGGAGATTACAAGAGATATAAATATTATATGGAAAGAAAAGAAAATTTAAGATTTTACGTAAATAACTCCATTCTACGAAAATGTCGAGAGTAAGGGGGTAAAATACACACCATGTTGCAAATTTGAACATACCATTCACAACAGTGTTTAAGTTTAAAACATGTAAACATTGTTCGATTATAATTTCTTTAGAGTATTCTGGCCATATTCACTGCTTGAAGTTAAAACCTTCCGAGAATGCAATAATGAATTAACACCCCTTCCCCAACCTATAATTTTCGAAAGAAAAGTTTGATTTTAATGCAATATGCCACATATCTTCTTTGAGGCTTCCCAATCACTGTCTCGATATGGAGCTAAGATCAGTAAAAATAAAAAGTGATATATATATAAAATTAGACGCAGTGGTGGATCTAGCACGGGGCCGGGGAGCCTAGGCCACCAGTTTTTTGAGTGACATATAATTTATTATTCACATATTTTTGAAAGTTTATAATAAACACACTATATACCTATCATAGTCTGAGTTCTGGTTGCCTCTCCCCCCAGTTTTTACCTTCTAGATTCGCCTCTGATTAGACGCTTTTCCATAATCCATAACACTTGGAATTACAATCAGTAAACAATATACAGTAACTTTAGCTTCTAGTGAGCTGTAGATTATACCCTTCCCGCAATTAAAAGAATATCATTCACAATATCTGTCGTTAAGAAGAAATTAGACAAATCAAAAAATGGATTAAAATATTGCGATCTTGACCAATAATTAGTTTTCGAATCAAAGGCCACAAAATTTTTGAACGGCCCTTAAATCGAGTTTTCGTAATTTATACGGAATAAGCCCATCATACTGAGTTAACTGATGGTTTGGGTTTGGCTACACTATATGTAGTTCTCCAGATATAAGGCTTACAAGAAACTTTTTGATTGAAATATACTGGATCTTTTGATTTAAAAAAAATAGATGTTGCTGTAATATGGTGAATATTTCTTGAGGTTTCACAATCATTCCAACTGTTTGAATTAAAGATTAATCGGGAACTTGAGATTGAAATTATCTTCTTGCTCCCTGGTTTAATAACATATATTGCACGTTAACTTTTGTTAAAAACGTTCGATTTTATTGAGTAAAACCACATAAAACCCACCTCCAAAATATATTTAAAATTGGAATTGAAATTATAACCTTAATGATATCATAATAGTTTCTTCAGTTGTGTTTCTCAGTGCACGTCTAGCTTTAGAATTTATTTTAAATGTGTATTTATCAGAAGGAAATCTCTAACAATAACGAAATACCATTGAGAAAAAAAATACCGTATTTACTCGCGTAATTTTCGCACTATTTTAAACGAAAAAAGTTGTTTTGAAACAAGGGTGCGTAAATTATGCAGGGAAAAAAATTAGCCACATCAGTGAACATCATCTAATTTTTTTCCCAGTCAAAATAACACGAAAATACTGGTACACATTTTCTTTATAGCAAAAATTGACAACAAACGACTAATTCTAAATTTGTAGAAAAATAACATTACAAAATTGATTAAGAAGTCGTGCAGTTTCTTACCTTACAACAATGGCTTTGCTGCGTTGCCAATTGTTCATTAGCTACCGTAATTGATTCCTGGAAAAATGCTGTTTCACAAAAAGTTTCCGCGTGCGCAAATTACGCGAGGAAAATAAAATATACAGAAAATGTCCTTCAAAATTGGGATGCGAAAATTATGCGAGGGCGAAAATTACGCGCGTATTTACGGTATATACTTGGAAATCATGCACAACGAATTTAGTTCGAATTCAATCAAATACGCTATAACCAAGTTCAACTGCAATCTAGGACAAAATGTAATGCGACTATCTTCTTTCTTTTTTAAGTACATACTCGAGTATTAGTACAAACAAATAACATGTATATAGTGTTAAGGCTTAAATGATTGTGAATCACTATAAATTATCGCATGGTTGGCAAGCATTAACCAACTACCCGACTTCGCTTCTAAGTATTTTAATTTTAAAAACTAGAAGTGTAATTTCTAGAATCTTATAGGCCAATATATTATTTTTTAAAAACATGAAATATTTAGAACAACCTTAAGAAGACAAATAATGCATACAAGTAAGTACTAATAAAATAATCAACCTGAGTAATCGTGGCTCAGTGCTGGAACTGTCATCTCTGGTACAAAATGTCCCTTGTTTAAATCCCAACCACGCGAGTTTATGTGGACACCTTGTGTCTACGGTTTTTGTCAGGATTGTCACGTTTCGTCCTGTGTCTCTACTTCACCAACTATTTCGTGTTCATCGTTGTTCTTTATTCTATAGGCTATGTGCATAGAACATAAAAACTGTTTTTTTAAATAAGAAGTTGAAGGAAAATAGTTGTGAATACGAGAAGACTCATTGCAATAGTCCTACCTAACATAAGCTCCCGTTGACACTTTGATCGAAATAGTCACTCATTGCAATATGAATATGCTATATATAATTATGATACCGCTCTACTATTATGTTACTATTCGGATTATCTTCATTTGCTATATCAACATACAGACACAATCCAAACATATACTTGAAGCGCTACAAAACAGTGAGGAGGGGGCAATTGTCTACCATGCTCTTCTCTTCCAATGACATCGTTTCCTTTGTTATATATTATTCTCTTTATTTCAAAACACTTAGATATATCATTAATATTTTAGTGCTTTTCAATTCCCTGTTGTTTACAGAATTGGAAAAGAATTTAATAGTGTTTTTATTATGAGGAAGGAAGTTGTATCCATAAACGATCTGTCATGTGTGCAGTGTGTGAAGCGTCCTCGTCGTATAAAGTTTCTTTTAGAATAGAATTTCGGTTTATTTTACAGATCGAAAGATATACAAAATGACAACAATCACAGTAAGTACACACATATTACAAATCAGTTAATATCACTTTAGTTGAGTAACAAAAGTTGTCAAGAAAACAAGGAGTATGTAGTTTTGAGTCTAGTGGTGAAAACTCAATAAGTGAGATCTCTTTATAGCGGAAGAAAATGAAACATGATTATTTGCCTGTAAATGAAAATTGTTCAATACAGACACCTTAAACAATTTTAAAATAGTCACAGCTCATGTAGTAATTGTATACGGCTAATGTGTTAGTTATATTTGTAGACTGACTATAAACTCCCTGCTAAGTGTCAAAATGAAAATTAGTAAAAAGCCCAGGTTTTACTTCAGAACTGATGGCACATAGGTCCACGCGGATTCTTCTGACGATTATTTGAACTACTTGCACAGTGAATACTAGATAGCCCTATTTTAACTGAGCAGTGTTAGGCACATAGCCCACATTTTGACATTAAGCATAACTTTTCTAGTTTTTGCGCTTAGCACGGGTTTCATTTTCAGTCTACATTTGTAATTATAGGCTAATGTCGAAGCATTGTACTCAGTGTTCGAATTACTGGGGCAATGAGGCGGGAAATACTATTTGTAAAGAAGCAAATGTATCATTAGGAGGTGTGCTTACATAGTCTTTTACAATAAAATACCAGGTGTGATAATTTTCATTTGAAATACATATATGTTATAACCTGTAAATATTCCTTAACTCCCATGTTGGCTATATGAAAAGGCAAATAACGCAACAAGAATATGCAGTACTGATATTAAATAGATACTTAAAATGTAAATAGAACTCATAGCCATGAAAATTTATGATTTTCTCGGGAAAAGCCTGATATAGTTGTATGCAGTGCACAAGCTGCGGACTCTAGGTTCTTCCCAAACTTTGCTGTGCTGTCTACGGAACAGCATTACATGTACAGGGTGTTTCAAAACAACATCAACAATGTTTAGGAGGAGATTCCTGACACCAAGATAAGACAAAATGTATAGACCTACTTGAGTGCACAAGTACTTCCTCTCGGAGTTATAGGCTGCCGGAAACATAAAAAATTGAACTTCAAAGATCCATAGCTCCAAAGCTATGGGACCTACCAAAGTCGCGTCAAGACTTCACTTAGGAACTATATTTACCCTATTCAAAACTTCATGTTTCAAAATACTGCGGTACTTTCGCAATCGCATTTGTAAAGGTAGTTGGTGATTACTTCAAATTTTATGCCCGTAGCTAAACTCCCTCTATAAAACCTGTCGCGGAAGTACCGCACGATTTTGAAACATGAATTTTTGGATAGGGCACGTATTAGTTCCTGACTGAAGTCTTGATCTGACTACGGTACGTTCCATAGTTCTGGAGCTATGGACCTTTAAACTTCAATTTTTCATGATTTCGGCAGCCTATACCTCCAAAAGGAAGCATTTATGCACTCAGGTTGGTCTATACCTTTTGTCTTATCTTGGTGTGAGGAATCTCCTCCCAAGCGTTGTTGGTATTGTTCTAAAACAGCCTGTATTTTATTTTCACAATGCAGAAAGTATGTTTTGTACGACTAAGTGCATATAAACTGAGAATAACATCTGTCCGTAATGAAGAGATTGCCAAAACGTTGAGTGTGTTATCGCGAGACGGCAAATAAATTTTAAAAATTGGACTCGTAACGAGAAACTTTACAATTCTCGTCTCCTTTGGCCAGAAATCTCGCTGAGCAACAGTAGCTCACCCAAGTCTTACAATTAGATATCGGACACTGTTTTAGTTTTACTTGATTCATAGTATAAAAATTATTAATTGACAAAACTATTGTATTAAATCAACGTTTAAAGACAAGGAAGCCACTACACAATATTATCTAATAATAAATACGAAGTTCTTATACTAAACGCTCCATGGACCTCTCGTCGTCTGTAAGACTTCCACAAATTTTACGACAACGAGACGACTAAACCTTATTTCTCGTTTTGTCTCGCTTTGTGGGCAACATTCTCTATTATCCATGTCCGTACCTCATCAATTTCCGTAAAGTAGAGAGTTTTGCCCCTATTTTTGCAACATAAGAAAAACTGTCCATATTTTATAAGTGTTATGAACGGCCATACACAGTGGTGCCTTAAAATTTTTGAACAGCCTTATGTATTGGGCGTCACAAAGTATGTATAAGGTTGTATGCTCGGACGCAGACATAACAATATAATGTTATGAGGAGATAAATGTTAATAATCTACTAGCATGACAAGACAGAGTGAGAAATTTTTTTTTAAACATCTTCAATTTAGAATAAAACCAGTAAATCGGATGGCGACATAATTATCTTTAGAATAACCTCTCTTCTTAATTTCACCTTCCTTATCTTCCTACACACATGAACTATCGTGTCCTTTATTTATTCTCTTCTACCTCTCGAGGAGACCTACAACAACACTTGAGATAGCTGAATTGAGGGTTCCGACATCTCTGCCTTCTTTGTTGTTGTAGCAACATACAATAATACTATGAAACCTCAAATATGCGTCCTGAAACAAAGACATCTGAGGTGAAGAAACATACGCAAAACTTGCATACTTACCAATCGTACACTTACCTACCAATCGTAGGATTAATTGAATCGTGGAGTTCGAAAACCGGTCATTTCCATCCAAGCTAATTTGAGAGGAGTAACAAACAACAGTAAACTAGTCTATATTCGTCTGACATATAGGGCTGTTTTCATTTTCGGATCGTAGAACTGACATTTTTCTACTTACCGAAAATGAAAATTACAATATATATATATCAGATACATATTGATTAATTTAGTTTTGTTTGTCACTCTTCACAAATTAGCTTCTATGAAAATGACCGGTTTTCGAACTCAACAATTCAATTGTATTTTCATTAATTTCAATAGGATAAATAATTTCAATTTACGACCATTTCAGTGTACGAAGGGCGGTACGGAGCGGATAAAGTTCGCAACGCGGGGGTCTATTGTATATATGTGTTTAAAATCTATTGTATATTAATATACTAATTAAAAACATGGAACTTTTGTAATGGTAGAGAATCTTGCCCTGTCCTACCAAGCAAAATGTGAAATGACGCTGGTATCAAGAACATAGTAGCCATTTTGTTGTCAGTAGACACTGCTACACAGTTACGCACTAGATGAGCGTTCTAGCGGTGTTATTCGAAAATTTAGCAGTAGCACATACGAAACACTTTTTAAAGTCATTTTCTAACCTCATTATTGAATACTCCCTCAAATACTGTAATGCTATGGTATTTGTAAAAAATCGTCGTGTTATTTCAAAGACATGCCTATGTGTTAACACGATTATGTTAAAATATAACACAAACAGGTGGTTAGAATAACTCACTCTCCATTTGGAGTTGTGTGTCAAATGCCGGTGGTTGAAATGATACACAGCTTGTGTGTTGAATTAACACAAGTGTAGAATCTTCGGTGTTGTTTTCTGCGTGATTGCCAAATATGTTGGGCCTCTAAAGCCTGTGACAAACATCTTTTCATTTCAGCTAAACGAATAAAACGCAAGCTCTGAAGCGACGTTGCCTAGTGAGAAATTGATGGCTTGGCTAAGCAGAAGAACTACAGCGCAATCAGGTGACAGTGGGTGAGTGTATACAAAATAAACGTGGCAATACCGCAGTCCTCTCATTTGCTAGCAGCATTTAAAGGGAACTTGGAACGCCGCCTTCAAATGCCAAAATGTTTGTCACGGCGATTTATTATAAAGGCTTATGTACTGCAGCTACAGACGAACACAGTAGAAAGAAATACTTAAACAAATCCAGATGTTCACGAAATTTCAACGTGCAAACCGACCGATGTGTTCTCAATTCTTTTACATAATGTTTCTAAAGAAATACGTCAACATCGAGAAACAACGCTGTATTACTGTGTCACTTCTACACTGCACTAGAGCTCACCAATCAACATCGGCGACTGTGTTTCAAAATGGCGGAAAATAAGTAGAAACACGATTAAGAAGCAATCATATTATAAGGATATAAAAGCTATAGGTAAGAGTTTCCTATCATTCTTGAACAAGATGTTAGTGAAGGTTGTGTTTCGCACCATCAAGAAATACATCACAATAAATGATGGGAAGAAGGACAAAAGTATTTATGAAGATTTGCTAAATGAAGTGTTCTGTAGTTTATTATTAGAATTTCTTTCCTTCCTTGCCCTGTTAACATTTGAATAGTGCATTTCAAGAAAGGGTGAGTTTTTAAACACTTGACTAAATTGACGATATTCACGAATGTTGCAGTTCTTTTCACTAACATAAGTTCGTTCGTGTCGTTATTTCCGAATGCTAGGTTGTCATGTTAACTAGCTAGTATCAAAAGATGGCGAACCAGCGTAAGCGTAAGCATGTACACCACAAGCTTTTCCAACAGAAAAAAGTTACATCAACATCGCACACGGAATTATTTCAACACCGAAATAGGTGTCGTAGTAACACAGAAGTGGAGTCGAACTAACACCAAAAACTGTGTTATTCTAGTGGTCTGGCCTTGAATTTTAACACAGAGGGGTTGAATTAACACCAAAACGGTGTTACTTATATAACTTTGACCTTGAATTATGATACAGATGGTGTGTTGAAATAATACGAAAATGATGTTATAATAACACAGGACTGTGTTATATTGATACTTGACATGGTGTAATATTAACACAAAATAATTAACACACTACACACTTTGCTGCTTTCTTCGTGTTGGTGAAACACCGCCACAGAGTAACACAACACTTTTTCTCACACTACTGACCCTGACATGGTGTCGAATCAATACCGAAAATACAAACACAGGTTCAAATGTAACACCACTCAACATCAGTTGTGTGTTAAAAACGTAACAGACCCCCTGTATTAAACGCCAACACCGCAGGATCTGTGTTAAATTAACACCGCATAGTGGTAGTCACGCTGGAACCACTTCCCTGTGTTGAGTTGAATTAACACAACCATTTTTTCTGTGTAGACTTAAACTAGAACATTAGTGCTGCCCACGAGGCTGAACTTGGCTCTATCTTGTCTGGAAGAGGCTTAGTGAAAGTACTTTCTCGTCACGGAAGTACATTGGTTTCTATTCGAAAAACTCAGTCTCGTCACGAAAATTGTCTCGTCAAGTCTCGTGAACGACACTAATAAGGATTGAATTTTGAAACCGGATGTGGCAGTATTTTCACTCCCGGTTTAAATCTAGGATAAGGACGGAGATTGAACCTGCTCTTCAGAAGTATTAGTAGATTTCTATCACTTTCGGTTTTAATTGAAGAATAAAAAGGACTGAGATTACTAATTATTTTCTTCTGAAATACCTAGGTAGAATCGATACTTTAAAAAGTCGGTTTATCTTTACTTATAATCGATTTTGTTCAGGTATTTCGAAACCGGAACCCGTAATAGACTTCTATAATTTCCGGTTTAAGTAGAGAGCTCTGAAATGAGAGATGGAACGTATTTTTCCCATCATTGAAGTTATATATTACGCAGTTCTCTGCTTTCTTTGGTGTGGGAGACCCGGGTACGATTTCCGGCGGGAACTCGTGTGGTTTGGTTTCCATGTTAACCTGTAGTTCCAAATCTCATATAGTTTCGCAGCTGAAAGAGACGCTAAAATTAAGTCAAATCTTACAAGGGGTACGGTGGGCTCAGTGATAGAGTGCTAACCTGTCATGTGTGGGAACCCTAGTTCAATCCCTCTCCAAAAAAGCTTTGGTGAACAACATAGTGTCTGTGGGTTTCCTTGAGGTACTCCCGTTTCCTCCCACCTTTTCATTCCACCAATTCTTCTATCACCATTCACTTGCTTTAATCATGGTCTTCCTTAGCCTAAAGGACATAATAATTGGATGTTGAATTTTTTCTGCTACCGTTCTGGCACTACGACGATCGGGGCTGAAACTGGAAATAATTTAGATTTCTGCCGCTTCTGGTTTGAACTGGGGTTAAGGGATAAGATGGAACCAGCTACTGGAGCGCAAAATCCGTATAGAAAATGCATTTCTCGGCATGTTTTAAATTCTTGCTCTTATACCTATCAACAGAACAGACAGACTGACGGATGGACAAAGGCTTGCTTAATTCCCACATTTATGCCTCATAGTTTACAAGTCTAATAAAAGCAGTGCTATACAATAAGAACAGGAATCACTAAATCGCATATAGAAGTGAACATATTTCTTTGTTATTCTTTATTTCTGAACACTATTTTAATTGTACTTAAATCGAAGCTTGATTGTTTTAATAGTATGGTATCGATTAAAATAGTTTTAGGTGATGAATATTTAAATCATCTATTCTGTTCAATGGCAAACTTTCTGATCATAAGATTAATTGTTTATATTATGTTCTGGTTCTAATTTGTGCATTCATCCTTTCTTTCAGTATCTATCATTAGTTTGTGTGTTACTAGTGACATCTGTTGATGGATTTTTAAACTCTCTCGAAGAATTACCGAACTCCTTGGTCGGCCAGGCGATACCAGATGTCTCTGCATCACTTTTACCAGTTGACTACAATGTAAGTGATCGTAAAACCAGTCTTCTAACAAACTATAAAAAAATGTTTTATTTTACTTTCAGTCGTGGATGTAGTGGCTGTATGCATGGGAGGGTAGAAACTTCCTTCCCTGGAATTCAATTAAATCAATAACTTGAATTAAGTTTCCGGGCATGTGCACTGTAAATTCTGTTCTTGAATATTTTACTTGATTCTTGACGTTTCAAACTTTTTTGGTAAAAAATACCTGTTGTGATAGGTCAGTGATCACCAAAATATAAAAGCATTTGTCTGCTTGCTGAAAGCTAAATAGTGACGTCACCATAAATTTTTTTGCGGAGGTAGACTGAGGGGAAGATAAATTGGGAACAGCTGTATTGCTTGACCTACGTTACTAATAGCCAGTGACGACGCTAGAGGATGCAAGGGGACGGGCGTCCACCCAGTGAAATCGTTTATCCCCGAGCCATCAGATAAGCTGTATTGTAAACCTAGTAATATTTTCGGTATGCAAAAAACAACTGTGCTCCCCAATATGTCTCTATGCCTCCACCTACCCCTCCAAGAAATAAGTCACTGAATACAATATGTCTGGAAGCAGGCAAAGCAGAGTAACTGCTGGGCGCATCCGGCCCTTGCCCGTTCTAGCGTCGTCGCTGGAACTGTGCGGTGAATACCAGGATGATACCACACAAATCAAGACCTGGACGACTCCCCTATAAGCCCCTTTTCTTTACTATCTCGAGTTCAGCCTTATATGCCAAAATATCATAAATTTATATTTTAAATACTTCTACTAAAGCTACTGCTACTGCTACTACTACTACTACTACTACTAATAATAATAATAATAATAATAATGAGGTCGCAGTCAGTCAGTGATAAAACGTCAACTTCACTGGTCACTGGTTATTATAGTTCTTCTTCTTCTGTATACTTCTTTTCTCGTGAAAACTACAAAATGAATAAACGGTACCAAGAAGCATTCATGTAGTGCGCTTCATGTAGCGCCTCATATTAAAATTATTGTTGCAGGTTCGAAAAAACTGTCTAAACTTTCAGAATGTCTACAACCATGTTATGTTTCAGTTGTTCTTCAAGTGACTTGCTACAATATTTTTCATATCCATCTTACTGAGATGTAACGTTTAACGTATGATCATACAATATACTGGTATTTATGGACGTTTTTACTTTTACGACTATGATATGCGAATACATTCAGATCTTTACCCACCTTCTTTTACAAACTTTTTTCAATTCGGAATACTCTTCTTAGTCCAATCAATAAAGGCAAAAAAAAAAAAAAAAAAAGCTTTTGTCGGGACTAATTACTAACAACCTGAAACTTTAACAGTTATTACATCATAAGGAGAGTATTTCCTCAAAAGTCCCCAACTCTCCCCCTCTTGCTTCCCCCCCACGTCCCTAAACGTGCAAATTTGCATACCTACATTAAAATGTCAGTAACTCGATTAAGCCAGCTCGTACCAATATGATTTTTTAAAGTTAGGTTCCTCACATTTAGGGATGCGCTCGAGTCGAGACATGTCTCGAATCTCGACTCGACTCGACTCGAATTCGAGTCGAGATTCGAGTCGAGACACACTTTGTAAAATTCGAGACGAGTCGAGACAAACGTATTTCTCGACTCGAATTTTCGAGTCGAGACACGAGTCGAGTCGAGACAGCTCTTAAAAATCTCGACTCGACTCGAATGTCTCGAAAATCTTTCTATAATTTTTAATATTATTTTGAAGAAAGTATTCACTCAGAAACAGCCTTGAAACCAATTCCAGCTTTTATTCCTTCAGAAAGGTATAGAACGCATAAAATTAATAGTTAATCTTTAAAGATCAAGATTTAATTTTCAGCTCAATTCAGTTAATTAGAACTAATAGTTAATGTCGTTGTATTTGGTTGTACTGCAAATATAATGATAATAATAATAATAATTGATTATCTAGTTTGTATAAAACTATTATCCGTAGTCTAAATCTAGTTTGTATAAAACTATTGAGATAAAGTGAACTTCATAAATTCTCTGAATGAGCAGTTGGTAGTCTATAGTAATTTAGCATAGTTATAATTATTGTGTTTTCGTTCCCATGAACGCAATAGGGTTACGTAACTTCTGGATTATTCGCTTGCCCAACTATTCTGAGGCTTTAATATGTTGCAGCATATCACGAGCTGCGGATAATATATAATGTAACATTTGTTGTAAATCACATATTATGATACGAGACTATTTTACATAGTATATCTTATCTAATATAAATAAAATAAAAAGTTTGTTTGTGTGTTTGTCTGTCTGTCTGTGTGCGACCTGGGGACCAGACGAGTGGACCGAGAGTTCCCAAAATTTGGTCACGGGTACCTTAGTCCAGGCCCCAGATCAAGACGAAGCGTTTTTTTTTTAATTTCGAACCAGGGGGTCTCGGGGGGGACGTTTACTGGGACCGACCTGGGGACCAGACAAGTTGACCGAGAGTTACCAAATTTTGGTCACGGATACCTTGGTCCAGGTCCCAGTCTAAGGCGAAGCGTTTTTGTCAAAATTGGAAACAGGGGGTCTCAGGGGGGCGTTTAGCGAGACATGTAGTAAAAGTAATCCAAATTGATAGACATTAGTGTCAAATCCATAGTTTTCACGGTCGCTGAGATCAATGGTGACACTTCCATCAGCGATGACTTGCAAATTCAGCTACTACTGTATGCGGGCCGGGTGTCAGCGGGTGAGGAATACCGAGACATGTATAAATAGCCCATATTGATTGATACTAGTGTCAAATCCATAGTTTTCGCGGTCACTGAAATGAATGGTGATACTTCCACAGGTGTTGACTTCCAAATACACCCCCCATGCGAAGAATGGGTATATTAAGCTAGTATTACAATAAATGCCAAGAACTAGTACAGATAAGTACAATTCACTTCTATGAATAGGTATTTTTTAAAAGGATTTTTGTAAACACTAAGTTATAAAACAATGAACTACATGCAGTAGTTATGGTTTTGGTTCCCAACATAAAAGAAATATGGATTGTTCATGAGATATTGAACTCCAACTTTCACTCTTGGAAAATTTCAATTTTGGAGTTAGGCCACTTGGCATCAAAACAGTTCACTGTAAGATAAATACATTCCGCACATTAGTAACATAGTTGTTCAGGGGCCTTCGATTTCCATCCTCTCAAATGAAAGCTGAACGATTGCTTGATACATGCTGACTATATAGGAGAAATAGTGTATTAAGTTTTCGAGCTTTGGTGCGTATCCGTATTTACACTCTGATATAACTTTAAGTTCACACTCAAATCGAGCTAATTGTTTAATGCATTTCGAAAGCTTTTGTTTTTATGCAGCTCATTAAGGAAAATCTATTTCATAACCGTAACATTTATGTACTGAGAAACTATGAACGTAAAGTGGACTCGACCTAGCCCCGTGGCCGCTGTGACTCAGTGGCACAGCTCTCACCCTTGGTGTGTGAGGACTCTGATTCTGTGTGTGTGTGTGAACTCCGCGGCTAGTGTACGCGTCTTTGCCTTGGAAGACTCGGGTTCAATTCCCGGCGCGAGCTCATGTAGTTCGGATTCCACGTTAATCAGTAGGTCTACATTTCATATATCCTCGCTGCTGAAAGAGACGGTAAAGTCAAAATCAACTCAACAATATATATATGTGTGTGCTTATGTGAATTTCCTCGTGGTTGTATGATTAACACATACGCCTTGATCGCGGGAGACTCTGGTTCGATTTACCGTGGAAGCTCATGAAGTTGTTACCGGTATCCCACTTTAAACTGTAGATCCATGCCTCATATAACCATACATATAATATATATGCCTTTCATACACTTATTTTCCGACTTGGAAGCCATCGAAAATTTCCAGACACAGAGCCCCGTAGACCGAAAATGAGAAACATGGGTACAGAGTAAAACAGCCATAGAAATTTTAGCTTTTTAGGCTAACTTAATCCTTACATATAATGCAACTAGCTTGGCCAAGTTATAATGGAGGAAATGCTATCATTGCACCACTCTGAGAATAGAAAATGTTCGTCAGGTATTACTATCCCCCTCTCTCCTGCAGAATGAAAACCCTGACTAAAACTCAATATATATATAAAACTATTTTGTGTAATGTAACAAACAGTGGCGGATAGTATTCATGTTTCCTTGCAGAGGTCCTTACGAGGGTTCGCTTCCATCTTCCTCTCCCCAAGAACTAAAATAAATTAAAAAATTGCTGTTACTTGTTAATCTTGTACA
Source organism: Thermobia domestica (assembly GCF_964235325.1). Taxonomy (NCBI): domain Eukaryota; kingdom Metazoa; phylum Arthropoda; class Insecta; order Zygentoma; family Lepismatidae; genus Thermobia; species Thermobia domestica. Next base: position 248,571,478 of record NC_137461.1, read on the forward strand.
AAGGACGCAATTAAAGTCCCAGTGTAACACCCCTTCACATTTAGATTTTTCCCCTGGAAGAAAACCAGTTATTATTGTTTCTTGATTTCTCAGTCTCACCTACATAAACATACGAATAGAATTACAGGATAGGACATGTTTAGATTGCTTGCACGTGACATCTAACTATATTTCTCATCAAATGTGTCACAGATGAAAATTTCCGTTTGTACTGCCTCTATTTTCTGGTACATATGTTTCATTTATGTTATGTTGCTAAAATTCGTTAGGAAACAAGTACAGACTGCGCCTGTGTGCCTGACAAAACGTAAATGTACTGGATAATTATTTCTTCACTTTCTTCCAAAAAAAAAGTAACCCATCTCATGTCGGCTAACAAAAGGAGGTAACGGACCAAAGATAGCCGTTGTTTACCTAAGGTCGTTACACAGCAGGGGTTTCATTCAGTCAGAGGGAAAAGAAAAAATAATTTAAGGTTTCTACATTTGTTTTGAACTGCAATATACTTCTTCCTTTTATTTTAAGAACCATTTCCTTCTCATTTGTCTGCATCAGAAAAAAATGCAAAAAAATCACTTGAATGTGCCTATTTACCCAAAGTACGTACTAGATCACTAGTTCAATAGTAAAATCATTAAATCTAGTACGAAATCATAAATGTGGCATCCCTGGGTTGGAGCGAAAGTAATGGTTGGAGTAAAAACTAGTCCGTATTTCTACTGCGTTCTGTTGTTGAATTCACAGAAATTTTCAAAAATAAATTCAAGAAGTAAAACACGATCCTACAAAAGACTGTTTACTTGCTCACTGGTTTTCGTATTGTGAACTGAAACTCAAGTGCGCAGTCATGTTGAATACTTCTGTCCCTTTCTACTTTACAACTTGAGGTGGGATGAGGGTCAGGATAGATCTAGTGATATACCGCTAAAGGAAGTGCTTCAGTACAGAGTCGGAAGCGGTATGTATTGTTTATACTACTTACAACGTTACCGCCCACATAAAATATAAATTCACCCTTTCTCCCTTCCCTTTTTCGAATACAATGAACCGACTCTTTTGCTGAAGAAAGATGCTAAAAGAAAATTCAAACATCTGTGTCTAAACTTTCTTTGAAGCGCAGTCTTTTGTATTTGTAAGGTTTTGCGAGTGTTTTCGAGATAGCCAAATCTTTTATCATGGACTCCTGCTGCGAACTGACCGTGAGTAAACACCCGATCTCGCTGTGCTCAATTTCTCTCTCACACGTGAAATGGGCTTGTTGTTTCCAAAACAAATAGGAAGTTACCTTGTGCTTTTGCATTTCTGCACGCACACAGGTACCATTGTTGTTTTAATGATCAGAAGAAATATCAAAACCATCCGATATATATGATACGAAACAGCTAACAGAGGGAATCAAAGATAAAAGTAGGCCTATACCAAGTTTTCCGCGTGGTACCATTACGGAGAATAAATATTTGATAAAGTCACGTAGATGCGCTTAAACCTATTCCATCTGTCCTTATAACTTTTCTGGTCTCATCAATTTCTGAGGAGAATACGTACAACATATGTCTAAATTCCATATATACTCTTTCTAAACTAATGAGTAAACTCATTAAGAACACCAACTGATATCAATAAACAGGAAAGAAAACAATACTTTATACTTCTATCATTTGGTACACATCTCTATGAAGCACAGCTTGTTTCTTTTCGAAATAGCTCCTTCGTGTCACAGCTGTGGTTAGTTTTGTTTTGTGTTAGGATGAAAGAGAGAAATGCAACATTTGCTTCGCGGTGAAGTTATATATATTATTAAGATGAGCGGTGATAAGCGAGGTTTAACAAAGAGTGCCTTTCGGATGCACAATTTAACGGGTAGTTGCAGTCCGTGTTGAGAATCGAACCAAAGCTATGTAAGACATGTTATGACAAATCCAAAAGGTGTGTTGTATCGGTGCAGTACCAGTTTTTCACGTTTTTCAAAATGTTCCAAAACCCAAAGAATAATCTTTAATTTCTGATATTTTAGTCGTCACAAATTACAATTTTATAATGTAGTCAATGTTTATAATTACTGGGCTGTTGGGCGTTTAAACTAATGACATCATAATAAAGTCAAAACCATAATTTTGAGTTGAATTGATTCTGAGTTTAACGTCCCGTTCAGCAGCGAGGCTATGTGAGACGTGGACCTACTGATTAACGTGGAATCCGAATCACATGAACTCCCACCGGGAATCAATCCCAAGATTCCCACGCCAAAGGCAAGTATGCTAACCGTTAGCTACGAAGGAGCTCCACCATAATTTTAGTGGGCGTTAAGAAATATCTCGCCAGTGCTTTTACAATAAATAAAATTTTATAAGTATTAAAGAATAGCGGTAAGAGATTTTATAATAGCTCTTTTATTTATGAAATATGAGTATTTTAAAAAAAAAAATCTAAAGAATAAGTTGGCGGAACCACAAAAGACTTTCTTATAAATACATACGCACCTTACTCACCTTTTATAATTGCCATGTTTACGTTCTCCATAAAAACAAAAATTCTCTTTTAGTGATACTTTACACAAGATCATGAAGTGGGTTCAAATTTAATTAAAGGCAAAATAAAATACAATAATCCACAAATATTGCCTCAAGTGAGTTTAAAGATTTCTAAACACTAGTGCGAAACCGGGCTCTGCCGTTGCGATCGATTTACAGGTCTTGAGAAGAAAGTAAGAAGGGACTTACGCACACAGTAAGTAAAAACAATTAATATGCCTGTAACTTTCCCCCAAATGGGTGTATCTTAAAACTAACCTCACCATTATTTTTCTAATTAAATTCTAGCCCGAAATTATGTATCATATTACCCTATTCCCATTTTGAAAACTTGACCTTAATTCAAAATGGCGGATTTCAAGATGGCTGCCATCAAGGTCATATCTACCATACGACTTCCCCCAGGAGTTATATGTATCCACATGGTTTTTCTTCACTTTTCTTCATTAACGCTCCGTTTACAAAGGGTAGTAAGGGACTTCTGCAGTAATCTCTAATAACCACATCACAACTCTTAAAAGTTAAAAAAATAGAAAACATGCACCATGGCAAAAATTTGTCATCACAAGTAACGATGCATACATGCCTTCTATCAGCAAAAAAAGTTTTATTGAAATTGGAGCCGGACATTTGAGTGATGTCCCTTGTGGGATGTGATTGAACGTGACGTCAGAGCACATCGCCCCCCTTCCCGGAATTTACAGGAATTAGGTGAACTGAGTGAGCACATGTGGTGCCAGTTTTCTCCAGCGACCTATCAAGGATCATTGCGTGTATGCCAAGACGTGTCGCCGTTTTTATCCATGCCAAAGGTCGACATACTGACAATTAGGTAGGTAGTCATGATGGTCTGGCTGATGTGTGCGTATATTTTAACTCGTACATTTTGTCTCGACTCGAATTTCGAGACGTCTCGACTCGAATTCGAGTCGAGTCGAGACAAAGACTGTCGAGTCGAGACACGAGTCGAGACAGAAACATATTTTCGAGTCGAGACAACATTTTCTCGAGACGAGTCGAGACAGGCTTAAATCTCGACTCGACTCGACTCGAATGCATCCCTACTCACATTACGTTCTTTAAATGAGTCAATATTTTAGGAGCTACTTAAGAGTCAATATTTTCCTCAAAAAATGCAAGGGTCTAAAAGGTTTAAGGAGGGGGGTAGAGAGGAAAGCGAGAGCGGAAGGGGTGGGAACTTTTACGAAAATACCCTTTATATTGTGATCTAACGTTCCTGAAAAAAATCAATTTGTTACTAATTAGTCCCGACAGAAAACCTTTATTGACTCTACTATCTCGAATACCTTTATATTCTCTCGTGTGCAACTGCAAATAATGCCGTTATTTTTACTAGTGGTATAAGGAGGTATATAGTGCATAAGCTAATTTCCAATGGCAAATTGGCCTAGATTAAACACAAGAGTAAACTTAGTTCTTTGTTCGGTGCAATTTGATCCTTGCAATTTCGTTATATATAAAGATTTTTTAAATAAAAAATCAATATGTCAAGGAAAACATATACTGAAAGCATTGTTAGGTACCTTTTTGGAATTCACCCTCTACATTCCATCATAAATGAATAGTTTTTGTTTGTTTGTTTCTAATAGGGATCTAAAGTTACGTATCTATTAATTTTATTCCAATCAAGACATCCGCCCAAACACAGGATTATACCTTGAACTTAGCCCCTTCCCCAAGCTAACGCTTAGAAAATATAATTTTAAAAATAAATGCTTATTGAGTGTCAAATGAAACAATATTTGTTAAGTTTTGTCACATTCAGGCCAGTTTAATATTGAAACCGGAAGTAATAGTAGATTTCTACCACTTCCGGTTTTAATAGAGAAATTAGAGTGATAATTGATTATATATTCTTGAGGCACTTAACTGATTGGAGAAAACCACTTCTCGCTATGCGTTACCGTTTTTACTCTGTAGTGAACAACATTAAAACCACAAGTGGTTCATTTCTGACACTTTCAATTTGAATAGAGTGCTAAGAGAAAATGAGGCACCTACCTGTTGTTAGAATGCTAAATTCATTCCAAAAATAGCTTCTTGCAAATTATTATCGTTTTCACTCTATAGCGATCGATGTTAAGCAATGAAAGTTTATTTCTACCACTTTCGGTTTGAATCAAGGTTTGAAAGAAAAGATGGTACCTATTATTAGAACATTTAATCGATTCTCCCCCCCCCCCAAAAAAAAAAACTGGTCAACTACTCTTATCTTTGTGCATCAATACTGAAACTAGGAAGTTTTAGTGCAGGACGCAAAATTTTAGTCAGACGCCCTTGCCAATCCAAAAATGATAGTCGCCAGTATATCGCTCACGTACATATTATGAGAGATCCCCCCGCCACCATCACTACGGCCTTTAGTTTGACAAAGAAAGAGTTTACATCAGGGCACAATATTTCAAAACCAAACAATTAGACGGGGGCGCGGTGGCTCAGTGGTAGAGCGATCACCTCCGGTGCTTGGGTCCCTAGTTCGATCCCAGCTCGCGCCGTTTGGCCTTTGTGGTGGACAAACACCGTGCTCGTGGGTTTTCTCGGGGTTCTCCCGTTTCCTCCTACTTCCTTCATTCCACCATTTCTCTCATTATCACCGTCTCCTTTGGCCTAACCGGCATAACCGTGGGACGTAAAATTTAAAGATTTCATTTCATTTTTTTTCTAAACAATTAGATATAGGATAATCCATTTTGAATTGAACAATTCATATATGTTAAAAATATCTTACCTTAAGACTTCACGTTTGTGTAAAGCTCTCTCTGCAAAGAAGTACCAGTTGTCGATTGCAGTTTTCGGATCAAAGTCCTTAAGTGAAGGGCCATTGATAGAAATTGTCAGCAAATTATTCAGTGTGTCAGCAGGCCCATATCCACGGGGGGCAAGGGGGCCGGCCCCCACTAAACTTTGGTTGGCCCCCATAAAAGTTTCACGGTAGGCTTGCAAATGAACTATAATATGGTGGTTAAGTATAATATGATTGGGTCGCCCCCCCCACCTTAACTTCTACCAGGTCCCCCTAAATTTTGGGGTTGGCTACGGGCCTGTGTGTCAGTCTTCAGTGAATTTCTGTAAGCAGTCTTAACTCTGTTGAGATTGCTGAAGCCTCTCTCACATGAAGCAATACTCACAGGTAAAACTGCATATTCGATTGAGGACAGGAAAGGAGGGGCGAATTACAACGTTGTGAAGACTTCACTTTCCATGTCCGTTGTGAAGACTTCACATTCCGTGTCTTCTCTCACTTGGTGACTATTTTTGTGCAAAACAGAAACTGCGCATCCTTGTGCGTTTAGGCAAAACAATTCCTACTGAACACTGGTCGTCAGCTCTAAATTTCTAGTCACCAATGGCGACCTGGCGACGGGAGATGTTATGCCCTGTTTTAATGGATTTCTATCACTTCCAGGTCTAGCAAAGACTCAAAGGCAGATATAAAATGTATTCTTGAGACGTTTGATCTATTACAAGAAACCGCTTCTTATAACCTATTTCCATTTTTGCTCTCTAATGACCACCGTCAAATTTGAAAATCTACCACTTCTTATATATAGATACCTTTATTAACGTACTCTATTCGTTACTTTTTCCCCTCTACATCTTGGTCAATATTTTTTGGCCTGATCCATCTAATAGTTCTTGATGTTTTTGTCTCAGTGCGCACCTTTTCGACAAAAGTGACACATGTCAAAAAAAAAAAAAAACCTTAATGTCAAGCTCATATCTAGTGATGGGCAGTGGGAATATTCCCGGTGGGAAGAAATTTTAAAAAAAGGAATATTCCCGGTTCTTTTCCCTGGCCTATAAATTCCCGGCAAGGAATTTATTTCCATTTCTTTACTTTACCTTCCAAATTATAAGAACCATATGACTAATTACTTTATTTTAATATATTATGTTTTACTTCTAGGTTTTAAAGAATTTAGAGGTTGAAAAATTTAAAATTATTTGACGGTACTTTATATAACTAATAATATGATTTTTTTTGGTTCCATTTCCATTTGCACTAAAAAGTAAGGTAATTGTTTAGTATTGGAGGCCAAAACTAGCAAAAGTAAGATGATTTACGGAGAAATGACTTGATAGTGATGTTCAAGTAGTCAAGAAAGTATCGAACATATATTTTTTTTAGGGCAGTAGGGGATTTATACAAAACGGAAAGGTAAATGGAAGTGATTTATGTGAGGAAAGAAAGTTAATTGTTGGTAACGAAGATAGAAAACAACGTGCCATGCGGGGCTCTAACCCGCCTTCCTTCGCTAACTCTCGCTCTGCAATGCTGTCTGAATTTAATGTTGGTAACGTAATTTAACGTATGAAACCATAAAACAACCGCATCGAAATAGAATAGCGCAAAAAAGTAGGTGCAAAAGCTGGGTCCCAATGCTAAAGAACAGCCAAAATTAGCAAAGTACTACTAATTTACAAATGATGAAGAGGAACCATTTTGTAAAGTAATTTAGAATTATGTAGAAATAGAGATTAAGTACTATTAATAAACAATGAACCACCATTAGTAATACACGTCGGTCTGTCTCCTCTCTCTGACTCGAATTTCTGAAGAGGTACTCGCACTTCTTTTACATGTGAATTAATGTATGGAATTTCGAGAAATAGGTAGAATGAAAGGTCGTATATGGCAATGTTACGTGCTAAAATATAAAGATAAGTAAGTATCTTGCAAATTTTGTGAACATAAATATGTATGCGCAAATGTTGATAAATTGGTGACATGTACGGGTATCTTCTAGCATTTACCCAATCTAATTGGTTTATAACATTTATAAATTTAATGTGTTTATAATATCAGTAATAGAGTGAGGTTGAGCAAATCCACTTATATATAAATTTAAACTGTTACTATATAATTTTTTCACACATATTTAATTGATAGAACATATTGTAAATAAATATATATTTATGCGTACTCTCTAAATATAATAAAGTGTTAATAAAGTAACATAGTACCGTTCAGAATATATAGATTTTAAAGAATCCTCTGTGGACAACAGTAATAATATGCTGTGATATAAAAATTAATTCAACTTTGAAATCATAATATAGTAATAGAATGCAATTTTCTTTCTGATTGTACATAAATTCCCGGATAAATTCCCACTTTGGGAATCTTCCAGGGAATATTCTCAGGGAATATTCCCGAAAAATATCTTCCCGGGAATTTACCCATCATTACTCATATCCCTGGCGAGAAAAGTGACATAACTCGTAACTTGTTTTACATTTATTTTATAATCACAATGGTTGATTCTTTTATGTGCAAAAGTGTTGTAAATATAGCTTTAAAATTATCCCAAAATCAGAGTGTATTCAAACAAAAATGACAAATTTTGATTTTTGTCACTTTTCTCGTGAGAAATACGAGCTTGGACCTTCAGGTTTTCTTTGACGTGGGTCACTTTTGGTGAAAAGGTGCGATATATGAAGTTTGAATTGATACACGAAACTACTTAAAAATTGAAATATCTTATGTTTATTGTTTTAGTCAAAAATTTCGGGTATTAGTGCTCAGAATTATAGTTTAAGTTTAGAAGCATAACTTTCTGGAATTACCTATCGGGAGAATTTAAATGGTACAACATGGGGCATTGGAGAATATATATGTATGTCTTGTAATTTGCATACCGCGTTAAGCTACCTAGCAAATAACCTATCTCCTATACGATTAGACCAAGTTTTCGCTTATTTCTCATCACCTGGAAAAAATACGAGTTATCTATTGCCAGGAAACTATAATCACTGTCATCAATGCAGTATACACATTTTCTTTTCGAATGTAGTCCTGACAAGAGAGGGTTTTGCACAGAGCATTTAACGAATTTCCACCATTAACTTACTGTAAATTTTTCATTAACTACACTCTTGTACGTTAGCACTAAAACAAAATTACTAATAAAAATATGCACTTATTTCTAGGATGAAAGTGAAACTTCGAATGGAATTACAACGCAAATATCGCAAATATCGGAAAACCCATTGTTAAAAACTGGGTACTCTGGTCTTAGAAATGTTGCGGCTGCTGGTATCACAGAAGGATTGAAAGCGCTAAGAGAGTCTACTACAAATTTAAACCCAACTATGAACACCCTGAGGAGATTTCCATCCGTTGATCCTTCTGGTATAGTAAATTCTATTGCATCTCTTCCAATAGAAGAGGTTTCTTCTCTTGCATCAACGATACCAAATTCAGCTATCAAGTATTTGGTGAGTACTTAGGACATATTAGAAAGGATTCATGTTAAGGGTCTTCACTCCAGTGAAATTAAACTACCGCTAATTTTAGATTTTTTTCTGTAATTTCTTCAAAACCAATAGATATATTCGAAAAGCAGAAACGTAGTGAACTAGACAATACGATTTTGCATGTGACACCTTTACCACAATTCACCTATCTGCTATAGCTTTGGGTATGCTGCTATTTACAGAACCTGCCAAAAATACTAAATCTACAGTTGCAAATCGAAAGCAGATAGATGAGTTGTGATAACGGTATCAAATGCAAAATCGTATTGTCTAGTTCACTACGTTTCTGGTTTTTGAATATGCTTATTTGTTTTGAAGATATTACAGAAAAGCTCTAAAATTAGCTGTAGTTTAATTTCGCGGTAGTGAAGACCCTTAAGTCGAAACTTTTCGAACTTCCCTCGCATATGTAAATATATTATTTCTATTTCTATATGGTGTTTTGTTGGCAAGACAGTCAGACTTCCTTTCATCAACTTTTTTTTCTTTCTTTCTTTCTTTCTTTCTTTTTTTTTTTTTTTTTTTTTTTTTTTTTTTTTTTTAATTACGCTACTGGTAATAATCAAACAGACCGAGCCTGCTACACACTGTTATTAAACATATTTCACTTTTAAGAAAACGAAACGTATTCGAATTTTGAACAAATCAAAAAAACAGAAGAAAAGAACTTCAAACTGTTGTTGAAACTGTAGTTTTAATTCAGTAATGATGTTTGACGTTTAAATGATTTAAATTATGTAGAATTTGATAGACCAAACGGTAGGTTTAGAGGATAACGATTTTTATATAATACAGATCCTTGTTCAACGATCTGATCTTCAAATTTCTTATCATTATACATACTAAATTGACAAATACTTCTGCGAATTTTCACGCATTTTCTTGTATACAGCATTCTTGTAGGTGATTTATTAACTAATTTTATAAGTCAGTGGGGGCTCTTGAAGGAAGCCACATTGATAAAAATTTTAATTGTAGCGCTAATGTACTAATTGTGGTATACAGATTTCTCAAACTGCATAAAGATTTCTTCCTTTAGCTTGTAAAGCCTTATTTTCAACGAACTTAAAAAGTTCGTTATTGAATTCTCTATGTCTGAAGTGTGCGTGTGTGCCTGTTGGAAGCTATTTGAAAGTGATGGAACTTTTCTCATCACTTTCACCGTTCCCGACATATTGGCCAAAAAAAAAAAAAAAAAACTTCTGATTTCGGGAGATTTAAGGAGCTATATCTGGGGAACCGTAAGTCATAGAGAGATCATATTGGTGTTGATCAATATCTAAGAGAATGGTGAACATTTTGTTACCAGACAGTAATCGGTGGCCACTGGCCAACTGGGGGACAGTTCCCCAGATATTGGCCAAACAAGTTCCGATTTCGAGAGTTTTAAGGAGCCATATCTCGGGATTCTTAAGTCGATGAGAGATGATATTTTGCGAATTTTTCAACTTTCAGCCCTTCATATTGAGCATGTGTCTTCGCAAAATAACGTTTCTTAGAACGTTTTAATTGAACTGTTATACAGAACACGTGGGAAAAAAATTTGGTACTCAAAGAAATTATAAATGGATCGATATGTTTACAAGACTTGTTTAATGTTTATAATAATAAAGTACGTAGCTTGGAGCATTGGAGCATTCTCAACTGATTTTTTTTTTTTTATTGATTTAGCTTCCCTGCCGAGCCGCCACTATTTTGGGCATAACAAAATGTTTTCTTGAATAAATAAAATGAATAAAACACCCTCCCCGCTGCCTATAAAGGTGCAGAGAATCCTGGAATTACTTGTCCGTAGAAGAGGAATGAAATTTGAATACGTTATAGTGTTTTGGACTCGACTTTAAAGTGTAGTTACTCGTCTCACATAGCCTGGGTTCTGATTTTATCTTTATTTGCACATATTTCTGGCTATTATCTTTATATATGAGGGATGATTGTTGTTAGCATAGACGTCTTAGGGGTGGGATATACAGGTTCGATTCCAGGCAGGAGCTCATGTAGTTCAACTCCCAGGTTAAGCTGTAGGTCACATCTCATCTAGACTTGTCGCTAAAAGAGACGCTAAGCTAAGAAAAAAATCATAAAACATTGCTCATGTACTTTGAGAATATCCTGTCTCATATTTTCTTTCCAAAAAGACCTCGATCCTAAGATTATAAATCGGTGAATAAGATATCTGGGTGGTGTCAATGATTCTGACGACCTTCTAGTTCATTGACTGACTGAACAACTGACTGATTGATTAGAGATTAATATCCTTTCTCAGCACCGAGGCCAAATAAGACGGAACCTCTTTCTAAAGTACTATACTCAGGTTTGTATCTAAGGCAAATACACATACTAAGTACCGAACTCAATGCGACGAATCTTTTTTATTGCAGAAAACACTGATGACATCCTGCAGTGCTTATTTTAAACACATACCGTACTTATTTCTCACAATGAAAGGTTTGAAACTCTTTCTAAAAAGTAAATTGATGGTTATTTTTTACGGTCAGGAGCTATGGAACCACGCCAACGAATCTTTTTCTCTTTGTCAGTAGGAATAATTTAATAACATTTTTGCTAATAAAATATGTTGGATTAACTCAATTCGTGTTAGGAAACACACGATATGTTACATCTTGACTTTTTCTATATCTCCAGGGTAATGGTCTTCAACCTGTTGCAGATGAAGTACAAAATGCCATAGGAAGAAGTATGAATATCCCGTTATCTGAAAACCAAGATGGGTTGCGTGTTTCTGAAACGTACAACGTTGGACCATTTAGTTCTGATCCAAGAGATACCACGTTTGCAATACATCATGTTCGGGAGTTAAACAATGATATGAAGAAAACTGGAAATTTCTTTTATCTGTTTCCTTCTCAGCCAACCGTAGCAAAAATTGTGACTGGTAACACCGCACATCTTCTGGCTGGAGAAAGGACACCAATATCGCTTGTTTCGTCAATGGTTCCTGTTGTTCCATCTGCTAAGATTGAATACTACGTAAGTATACTAAAATTTGTGCCACGGAGAAAGAAGTCCCATGGACTTCGGTATGACGTAATCAAATTAATAAAGATGTTGTACCATGTAGTACTCATATATGCCAGTTAGCTATATGGTTGCATTTTCCCGGTCTCATTATGTTTTTACCAAATTTGTGATTACTACTCAAAATATTTTTTAAAAGAATTATGACGGCGATTCTGTGAAAAAAGAAGTTGCGCAAAAATGTATGATCGTAAAAGGCAAAATTTGCATTACTGGCGTAATATTCGCAAATTCTGAAAATGAATTTATCAAAAAGTAAAGCATAAATTTGGTGTTGTTTTGATGCAAACTAATAGCTAAGGGTTCCCTACGTGATTTAATGGGAAGGAATGAGGACCTGAGGACAACCCTATTAAGCATATAAGTTTTTTTTCCCACTCTTGTCTCCATTTTAATGTGTCGAGAATATACTATTTATTAATTGGCAATACTTAGAAATTTACTTCTTTAATGACACATATTCAGAGTCCCAGAATTACGGTGTAGCCTTACTTTAGTCCTGTTAAGAGTGGTTAACTTTAAGAATCTCACGGACCACAGAAGAGCATATATATTTTGGGTGCACAAAGGCTTCCTGGGTGCTCAAATGCTTCCTTTCGGAGTTATAGGCTGCCAAAAACATGGAAAAATGAACTTTAAAGATTCATTGCGTTAGTTTTACAAACGCAGTCACTGCAGCGTTCCACTTTGGTTACACTTCTTGCTACTTCGTTCTTCATTGCTATCGCGACACTATTTTCGGCCCTAATGCCACCCGAATGGAATGTTGTGTATTTTCCCGATACTGTCTCAACTGGCCGATATTTGGCCATGTTCATTCTACGTTTGTTCATTTCTACTCTTAAATTTTCAAGTTTCTCCATACGTCGTAAAGTCGGTACGTTCCAGATCCCTATGCTGAAATAAAAGCTATTATTATTATTATTATTATTATTATTATTTCTTCCTCTGAGATTCTTCCCGGAGTAGTCCCCACCCGGAGATCCGAACGGGGGACTATTTTACCTCCGGAATTTTTTACCTCAGGAAGAACCATCATTATATTGGTTCTTCTCCTTTGTTCCTTCTGGGAAAAAGATAATGTGGTAGTATTCCCACTTCCTTTCCACATCTCCATACCATTGACCACCTGGTGGTTCATCCGTCTCTTAGGACAGTTTCCCCTCTTAATGGCAAAAAGGTGCCCTGATCTCCACCCGCTCATCCGCCCTCCAAAAAGGCCGTTCGCACATGGTAGAGGCTGACTCTTTATTCCTAGAGGCAGTCGGTCCCCACCTACGACATTGCCCGCTTTCTCCCGCGAGGAGGTGTAGGTTGGGATTTTTCCTTCGTTTAGGATGAGACCCTGAAGGCTTTTCTCAAACTTCTCCAGTACTTTTACAAAAAGCGTGTGAGCTTACATGTTTTATTTCCTAAAAACATTTTGCAAACCTTATAGTAGTTCACTCAAATTTTTTTGAAGTAGATGTATGAAATGTATGCGGATACTTGATGCAAGATTTGTTGTACTATCCTATTAGAGGTGTCACACACTTGGATCGAGTAATGAAATACTCTGCCAATTACTGAAGTAGTCCTCAACTAACTAACTTTGTATACGCGTATAGCCACTCTAAGTATATCTTAAAAAATTGAATTAATTTCATTTTGAAACGATAAACTAGACCAGAAATTATGTGAAAATGTTGTATTGTCATCTGATTTACGTATCTAAACACAATTTCAATTCTCTAATTTGTATGGAAGTGTGCGACATTTAAATTGAAAGTTTTGATTTTAACAAGCAAAACGCAAAAGGAATAGAAGAGCAACATATTAAAAGCAATGTTGCAAGGGAATGAATTAGTCCCAGAAGCGACAGTCCCGTTAGTGACAGGAACTGTTATCTGTCCTATGAGCGACCGATTCATTTACATTGAGATGATGGAAGATGATATGATTTCATCTCGTAAAATATGTTTGCCTCTGGCGTTATTAGCACCCGAACAACCTTGGTATGAAATATGTACATGCTAGTGATACTGTTCGTCAAATATATTTTTCTTCTACTGTGAGTGCAAATAAAACTTATTTTAATTTTGAGTTAGATTTGACATAAAACATATCAAATAACTTAACGAGACAACAAGTATATTTCCATGAAAAGTATATTCCTAAAGGTAAAACAATCCAAAAGGTAAACAAACTCTTTAAACTACCGTCTCCCCTATTGTAAGCTACTAAAACGTAAACTAATTGCTTAATTTGCCTTCCCTCCATTGTTTTGACTTATACATAAAAGCTTGTCGTGAAGCAATCTGAAATAATCCCTTATAACTAGACGAACTGTACAGTCCTGCGTGAGATTTGTAACTTGCGTAATAATTTCTTCTAATACACCGTGTTTTTAGATTTCTTTGATATCCTCAAATGATGAACACCTTTTTTCCATGGGCACCCGATGGGAAGGCAGGGGTCGCCCCCTGGCTTACAAAAATGTATATGTAATATAGTAAACCATGTATATTAAATACCAGATATACCAGACGTGATACAGCAACCATGAAGATGCCCCTCCCTAGAAAATTTTCTTCGGGCGCCCCTACCTCTTTCTGATTTTTTTCTTATGCCATAATCATATTCAATCTAAACTTATGCTCCGTATCATTTTAACATGAAATTTTTAATTATATTAGAATCATAGACAAAGGTGGAGCTACTCTAAATATTTAGTTAGTTTTTCCCTTGATAGAGTCAATGTATTCATAGAAATTAATTCAAAAATATAATATTAGGAAAAACGTATAAAAGATTGTTAATATAATGAGAGCATTCTCACATATTAAATTCAGGTAGAGCGAAATTTTTCATAGTACATTTTGTTAGGTTCTAAATCACATTAGCATAAAACAAGTTAAAGAAGAGGGAACCTTATCTTCTTCCATTATTTTAGTATGAACGAATCGGTGACTCATAGGGCAGTTAATAGATCGAATTGGTCGCTCATAGGACAGTTAACAGTTCCTGTTGCTAATAGGACTGTCGCAAGTGGGAAGACACCAAGGGAATCAGGAATAATTTCATGTTCCGTTTAGCCAAGTGAATTCTTCTTGATAGGAATTTTCAAAAAGCATCATATTCAGTTGTACTTTGACTAATGACTTTGATTAGCACTGAATTTTCATTTTTATTGATTAGTCACGTTATAAGGTAAGTGTAGATCGTTAGTGGGAATGAAAATGGAGCATTTCGTTTTTGAGTATTTTAATATTATTATTGACTAATTTGTTTGTTCATCATAATAGTATTCTCTGCATAACGTAATGTTCTTTCCTATATTTCCCCCTTCTATTATGCATTTTCTCACATCAGCAGAACATTTTTCTCTTCACTATGCTGCTCTGAATTATATATTGAATAATACTGCTTTCCAAACTAATGTGTAGCAAAATTTTAAAAATTTAAAAATAAATTTTATACCAATTAAAGAGCCCAAAAGTCTCGATCCACCAATTAAAAAGCCCAAAGGTCTTGATCCTGTACACTACAACCCATTTTATTTTTACCACGAAAACTTTATTGGTGATAGTGAACATGAATATAATTTGCTGTTTATATTTAGGACAAAGGCCGTAACGATATGCAGGATTTTATCAATAATACAAAGGCAACCAAGAAAGTTCTGTCCCTTTGTGCAGGTTTGTGTTCAATTGGCCCTCACATCCTAAGTTGAATGCGAATGGAGATAAGGTGGAGGCCAGTTGTTGTTGTGAGTATATCCAACATATTATCTGGTTGTGGCACTTCATTTATACCATGAACTTGCGTAAGAACAAAGTGAACATGAGACCTCCGAAGAGCGTCATAAGGGCGTGTATGCTGTACGAGTTCAAACTTGGGTCAACCGCAGCTGCAGCGGGGCGGAAGATATGCCAGGCCTTTGGTGAGGGTAATGCGACTACGTGCATAGTGCAGCAGTGGTTTAACAAGTTTAAGGACGGTGACGAAACACTCGAAGACGCAGACAAAATACCAACACATGTACAAAATGAAGATCTTCAGGCAGCAATTGAGGTGAACAGTGACCAGGCATGTGAGGAACTGGGACTACAATTCAGTTTACACGGCAACGATAATATCGGTGGAATGGAACCACCGATAATGTCGGCGGTGAAATCGACTTCAATGTATTCAAATCGTAGCTTGCACACGCCACCGATATTATCGGCCGATCCTCCGACACGCAGATGCTGTCGGCCAAGCCCCCGATACTGTCGGCGGTATCGCCGACACCGATTTTGTCGGGGGCAATGTTTTCTTATGATTGGATGCACACGCCACCGATAATGTCGGCCGGCCAGCGGGTTAGATGAAGAGAGTGAGTAACAAGGCGCTGTGTATTTTTGTTTCGTTTCTTGTCTTTGGAATTTTGTTGTTTCCATTTTTTCTATTACAATTGTATAATATTATTATTATTATCTTGTCCTATAAACAACTTCGGAACAGCTTATTTTTTTACAGTCTCTGTTTTGGAGTAGCTAATTCCCTTTATTAAATAAATATAAAATGTTGGAAGTCTGAAGAGTACTGGTTTCCCTCTAAATAGCTATTACCAAATAGAATATAGGAAATTTAGATAACCAATTTCTTGATTATTTTTCACTCCTTTTTTATTTTTGTTCTTTCTCTCTCTCTCTCTCGCACACACACACACACACTTTGATGGTATATTTTTTAATCTATTAATGCTTTTAAATTTTAATACATTCTGGAAATTAATTTAAGCGTAATTTTCAAAGTTTGATACACTGTGAACATAAGCATGGAAAAAATCCTGATTATTATTACATTCTTTTATTTTCATCAGAATTGTGTGCAGATCACTTTTCCCGGTTCCACTCAATAAGCAATGATTGAATAGAATATTTGTTGACAAGTCAAAGTAGAATTATTATTATTTTGAAACGAAACCAGCACAATCAAACACTCTTTCCAAAGCTCCAAGAACTCATTTGGCATTTTCTTGATTGTGATCTCAACAATTGGGATGTGACTTCATGCTTCACTTGTTGCAGATATTTTCTCTCATTTCCAAAACTATCCCAAATCCCCCCTTTTAAAAAATAATTTGTGGAATGGCAATAGAAAACAAAGACCAAAGCTATGTATCCAAGTTTTCCCTCTCCCCTTTGTACCGGGATCGACCCCCTGATAGAGTTCTGCAGTTTAGCTACAGTGACTGAATGAAAAGGTTGTGTCTTATTGCATTCGTATCTTTCTAGTTTTGCTGAGATTTTTAGAGATGGCAGGAATTTTTCCATTCGATATTTTAACCCTTATTGAACTTGTGGAATGTAGACCTTGCATATGGGATAAGATAGCAGACTCTTTCAAGGACAGAATTGAAAAGCAAAAAGCATGGCGAAAAGTTTATGCAAGCCTTGCCCAGGATTTTGAGTTCATGGACAAAAAGAAACGAGAAACGACAGGTATGTATGCAACAGTGCAAATCTGTCTTCAACATTGGGGGGGGGGGGGGTAAGATCTTTCCCATCTGTAGTCGAGAAACAATGCTGTGGAGGATCAGGGGAGCAGAGTTGTATTCAACATTGGGAAGCGGGCAGATTTGAGGCTCATTCTGGGGGACATCAATTTCATTGCACTTTCCTTTGTGGCAATCGGACACAATCAAATTTCTCTCCCAAAAAACACATTTCAAATCGGATTATTGGGGGGGACAATCTCCCCAGTTCCAAGATTGGAGGGGACATGTCCCCTTCATCCCCCCGGGATTTGCGCCAGTGTATGTATGGAGCAATGTAAAACAGAATTACTAATTCGAATCTTATCATTTAATCTACTATGACATTAATGTTAATTGCATGGAAAACAAAATAATATACATACAATATGTAACAGTGTTCCAACAAAAATTAAAACTAATATAGTTTGCAATGTACAGCAGCATCAATTCTCGTCGAAACAAAAATAATATGTTTACAGCATTTATTTAAAACGGCACTGTTAAATCTAAACATGTTTAGGCATACTACTATTTTTTCTAAGTTTTTTACCGTCCTCCACACCTCTTCAGAACAGTTTTTGTAGTCCTTGTTTAAAAAAATAATTTTCCCAATTATTATTTTTTTTATTTGTTTTCATATAGGCAGATTTTTGTGTGTGTGTGTCGCTTACTTCGCTCATCACCGGCAACAATATTATCGGGGCTTCCACCGATATTGTCGGCGACGTGTGCAAAGTACGCCGACACCGACACCGATATTATCGGGGCTTCCTCCGATTTTGTCGGTATCGTGTGCTAACACGCAACTAGGGAAGCACTACAAGTTGGGTCGATAGGTCCCACGTGATTTGACTCTGAACCAGATAGCAACACAAGCAGACACCTGTGTTTCTTTGCTGTCTCGTCTGAGGAAGGAGCCATTTCTGGACAGGGTGTTGACATGTGATAAGAAGTGGGTCCTGTGCGAAGCTCCATGGCGCCGTCATCATTGGTTACCATCCCATGAATCGGTTCCAAATCAGCCGAAACCAGCACTGCAATAGAAGAAGGTCTTTCTGTGTGTTGGTGGACTTCTAGTGGCATCGTGCATCGGGAACTGTACCAGCTAGTAGGAGCACCAATGCAACTGTGTACTGTCAGCAGCTGAGCCGTGTTTAAGAGAAACTCAAAATTCTGGAGACAGCATTTCTGAATCAAAAAGGGGTTCTCCTGTTAAGAACAACGCCAAGCCCCACGTGGCTAGGATGACCCGGGACACCATTCTATGCCTTGGATGTGAAACATTATTGCATCCGCCTTACTGCCCGGACATTGCACCGTCCGAATATCACCTGTTCCATTCCTTGCACAACCACCTTAGAGGACGCCCGTTCAAATCCCTAGTAGAGGTGCAAAAATCCACTTGATACTTTCTTTGCTTCACCGGTCACCGGCGATGGAATCCACGGCCTTCCAGAACGTTGGAATAAGGTCGTCGATGGTGATGGGACTACTTTTGATCTTCCAGATATGTCTTAGGTGACATATCGATGTTCGAAGATGGAGGGTGAAAAAGCGACAGAATGTACTTGGTTTTATTTATATAACAGCTTGTTGGTTGCTAGACAAACTAAAAATAAGTGAAATAAAATTCTAAATGTAAGCAAGAAGAGCTTTAATGAAGCACGATCTTAACGTATAGTCTACAGAGGACTAAAGGCTTTGACCCAACAACTGAGTTAGTCTCACATTGATATAAAAAGTTAGGCTACTAAAGCGTGGGTCAAACTTTCTAGTATTTCAAGATGGTGCTCTGAGTTTCCTTTAAATATTCTTAGCAAATAAAAGGGCTGTGGTGTTGCCAAGTCTTTGTATACGTACACGTGAGTCTGTCTGTCACCTGCTCGCAGTGATGCCAATCTGGAAGCTTATAAAATCCCATCTTGAAAGACAGAAATTCCCATTTCCCTCTTAGATTTCCCACGCGCTATAATAATTACAAAATTTTCAAAAGTTATAAAATATGAAAATTCAAACTACTATATGTTACTCACTTTTTTCGATATTTAAGTGAATTATTCGTAAATTCCGATCTTTTAATATCCTGATAAGTATTGTCTTTAACTAAAAGATGCTATTGAAATTATTGATGAAGACAAGCATATTTTGTTGTCGGTATTTTCATCACGCCTTTATGCCATAATGTTCTATTGAATTTAAAAATTAGACAAATTTCATTTTCCAGTTATACCGCTTAGGAAGTTTTATTGGCAGTTTCTCGTATGGTAAATTACTTTGTTCTGGTCGTTTTTTTTTTTAAATTTCAGTGTACAATTTACGTTCCTAATTGCCTATTTTCGAGATTCACATTTCCTGCATAAATCACTTTTACACTAAGATGAACTTTGGAATTACATTAATTTGACAATTGACACTGATCTCATGTTTATTCAAGCGTTACTAGCCTACTTACTGCCTGTAGAGAATTTTGTTGTGGTTGATGAAATAAACATATAAAAAATCCCATATATACTCCCAATTTTGATGAAAATTACCTTTATTTTCATTCGAAAACTTAATGTCAAAAAATCCCACAAAATGAGATGTTTCCACGGGTTGGCATCACCACCTGCTCACTGCTGTAGTACGTCTGCTTTCCCACACCCCTTTACCACAGAGCAACGTCGCGCCACAGCGTTCACTTATAATTCTTTTATGAAATCTTTAAGTTTTTACATCCCACGCTTATGCCGGCTAGGCTAAAGGAGACGGTGATAATGAGAAATGAAGGAAATGGTTCAATGAAGAAAGTGGGAGGAAACGGGACAATCCCAAAAAACCCACGCGCACGGTGTTTGTCCACCACAACGTTCACTTGGAGCGAGCTGGGATCTAAGCCGAGACCCCGTGTATCAAAGGTGAACGCTCTACCCACTGAAACACCGTGCCCCGTTCACTTCATCCGTCTACAACACAGGCCATTAAGTTTGTCTCATGCTTTATTCTATTTTCTTCTTAACTTTTGGCAGAGGAAAGGATTTTAGCTCTAGTATCATGTTTTATATGTTCATGTTTGAAAGTAGAGAGTGGTTCGACATATGTAATATTTAGAGATACATGGCTTTTTTTCTTTTTTGCTAGACTTCTCCTTCTCACTACCGTCTGCCATATGGGTTGTTGATGAGCCCATGGAGCAAAGGATTTGTCAAGCAACATTTGGAAGTTCGTGATGGGCCAGTGCTTCGAGGTCAGTACAGTACGGTTGACCATAAAGGTAATTCCCATGTGATGGACTACGTAGCGGATACTGCAAACGGCGTAAGCACTGTCGTTAGCAAAAGAGGAGGCGATACTGTTCCACATTCTTCAATGTATGGCTTTCCTTTGGTACCAATTGTTAACAAACTTTATCCGTAATAAATATGTGTTTTGAAAAAAAAAATTGTTTGTTTTCTCATGAAAAAGCTTATATATTCTTTTTAAATTGTTGGAAAGTTACCCATGACTGGCAGTGTAGTAGTGATCACGCTAGCTTTAATTTTGAGGGGTG